>NC_050100.1:171241074-171544104 GCF_902167145.1 Zea mays | reverse complement strand
GGAAGGTTCGCAATGATCAGGGGGGAGGAGCTAACTCAAACGTACAACAGGCTCAAGACCCTGGTCAACAAAATAAGGAGCTATGGAAGCACGAGATGGACGGATCACGACGTCGTCCGGCTTATGCTAAGGTCCTTCACTGTCCTTGATCCTCATCTTGTAAACTCTATTTGTGAAAATCCTAGGTACACCAAGATGACGCCCGAGGAAATACTCGAAAAGTTCGTAAGCGGGCGAATGATGATCAAGGAGGCGAGATATGTTGATGAGGCGTTGAATGGCCCAATGCCGATCCACGAGCCTCAAACCGTTGCTCTCAAAGCAACAAGTAGCAGGGAGGTGCTACCTAGCAAGGTAGCGCAAGTTGAGGCGACCGGGCTTAACGAGGAAGAAATGGCCCTCATCATCAAGCGCTTCAAGACGGCGCTAAAAGGTCGCAAGGAGCATCCCAACAAGAGCAAGACGAAGGGAAAGCGCTCCTGCTTCAAGTGTGGTAAGATTGGTCACTTTATTGCTAACTGTCCCGATAATGATAGTGACCAAGAATAAGGAAAGAATGGGAAGAGAGAGAACAAGAAGGTTTACAAGAAGGCTAAGGGCGAGGCACACCTTGGAAAAGAATGAGACTCGGATTGTTCTTCGTCCGACTCCAACGACGAAGGACTTGCCGCCACGGCCTTCAACAAATCTTCTCTCTTCCCCAATGAGCATCACACCTGCCTCATGGCAAAGGAGAAGAAGGTAAGTAATCGAAGTACTATTACGTATGCTTCTTCAAGTGATGATGAGTCTAGTGATGATGAAGTAGACTATGCAAGCTTGTTCAAAGGTTTAGATAGAACTAAAATTGATAAGATCAATGAATTAATTGATGCTTTGAATGAGAAGAATAGATTGTTAGAGAAGCAAGAGGATCTTTTATATGAAGAGCATGATAAATTTGTAAGTGTGCAAAATTCTCTTGCTTTAGAAGTTAAAAGAAATGAAATGCTCTCATGTGAATTATCTACATGCCATGAATCTATTTCTAGCTTAAAGAGTATTAATGATGATTTAAATACTAAGTTAGAAATAGCTAATAAATCAAGCTCTTGTGTAGAACATGTAGTAATTTGTAATAGGTGTAAGGATTTTAATGTTGATGCTTGTGTTGAGCACCTTGCTTCGATTGCAAAATTAAATGGTGAAGTGGCTAGTCTTAATGCCCAACTTAAGACTAGCAAAAGTGACTTTGACAAACTAAAATTTGCAAGGGATGCCTACACCATTGGTAGACACCCCTCTATTAAGGATGGGCTTGGCTTTCGAAGGGAAGCTAAGAACTTAACAAGTCATAAGGCTCCCATCTCCGTCAAGGAGAAAGGGATGGCCCCTATGGCTAATAGTTGTCAAAAGAATCATGCTTTCATTTATAGTGATAGAAAATTCTCTAGAAATGTTTATAGGAACTATGCTTATGATTCACATGCTATGACTGCTTCTAGTTCCTCTGTTGTGCATGGTAGAAATATGCCTAGGAAAAATGTTGTTCATATGCCTAAGAAAGTAAGTAATGAACCGTCTACAATTTACCATGCTTGTAATGCTTCCTTTGCAATTTGTAGTAAGAATAAGAAAGTGAGTGCTAGGAAGTTGGGGGCCAAGTGCAAGGGAGACAAGACTTGCATTTGGGTCCCAAAGACGATTATAACTAACCTTGTAGGACCCAACAAGAGTTGGGTACCTAAAACCCAAGCCTAATTTGCCTTGCAGGTTTATGCATCCGGGGGCTCAAGCTGGATTATCGACAGCGGATGCACAAACCACATGACAGGGGAGAAGAGGATGTTCTCCTTCTACGTCAAGAACAAAGGTTCCCAAGATTCAATCATATTCGGTGACGGGAATCAAGGCAAGGTTAAAGGCTTAGGCAAGATAGCCATCTCAAATGAGCACTCTATCTCTAATGTATTTTTAGTAGAGTCGCTAGGCTATAATCTTCTATCTGTTAGTCAATTATGTAATATGGGATACAATTGCCTATTCACAAATGTAGATGTGTCTGTCTTTAGAAGGAGTGATGGTTCATTAGCTTTTAAGGGTGTACTAGACGGCAAACTCTATAAGTTGATTTTGCAAAGGAGGAGGTCGGTCTAGATGCATGCTTAAGTGCTAAGACTAGCATGGGCTGGCTGTGGCATCGCCGTCTAGCACATGTAGGGATGAAGAACCTTCACAAACTTCTAAAGGGAGAGCATGTGTTAGGACTAACAAATGTAACTTTCGAAAAAGATAGACCTTGTGCAGCTTGTCAAGCAAGGAAACAGGTGGGAAGTACTCATCATAGCAAAAATGTGATGACCACATCAAGACCTTTGGAGTAACTTCATATGGACCTCTTCGGACCCGTCGCCTACCTCATCATCGGGGGAAGTAAGTATGGTCTTGTTATAGTTGATGATTTTTCCCGCTTCACTTGGGTATTCTTTTTGCAGGATAAATCTGAAACCCAAGGGACCCTCAAACGCTTCCTAAGGAGAGCCCAAAATGAATTTGAGCTCAAGGTGAAGAAGATAAGTGAAAGTAGCCTAGAGGGGGGGTGAATAGGCTACACCTGAAATTTTTCACTAAAAACTTCGAGATAGGTCAAATTAAAGTTGCACTGGTGCAAACTGGTTCAGTTGATTTTGATTACAACTGAACAAGTTTGAACCTGCTCAACTTAGGTTAGATAATCTGTTAACAAATATGACGAAGTAGTGAAGAATTTTGCTAATGACTTGCCCTACACAAAATCTACTCGAATAGATAATATGAACCAACCAACAAATTTAAAGCGCTCAACAAGAACACACAAGAACACGCGATATAACCCGAGGTTCGACAACCACCACAAAGGTGTCCTACTCCTCGTTGAGGAGCCCACAAAGGGTCGGGTCTTTTCCAACCCTAATCCTCCACAAGTCGACCACAAAGGTCAAGGCAATCTCTTCTCAAATATGCTCAAAGAGCGGGTGATACAAACTTCTTGGGGTCGTCCACAAATTTGGAGACTCCCAAGCAACCTCTAACCGTCAAGGAACGCAAGGTTCCAAGAGTAACAAATCCGCACAAGGTCAAGTTTGCAACGAGCTCAAGAACAAAGAGAATAGGAGAATCGAGATGAAAATGACAGCGTGTTAGATCGAGTTCACCTCACACCAAGGATCCTTCAAGCGATTGAAGGAGATGCGATTGCGGGTGTGAGAGGTGAAATGAATGCACTTGTTGAGAGTTTGGTCAGCCAAGACTTCGTGGGAGAGGCGGAAGTAAATAAGAGAGAGAGTGTGGGGGGTATATAAAGGATCCCCCAAAAGCTGGCAGCCGTTGGGAGAAAAGGGGCAAAAACCGGTTGAACCGGTTTGAAAACCGGTTGAACCGGTTTCCACCAGGGAGAACCCGGTCCACTGACCTACTCAGCCGGAGACTCGACCGGATTCAAAACTGGTTGAGCCGAGAAAAATCTGGTTGAACCGGTTTCCCAAAAACATCTGCAACGACTTTTCTGACAGCTCTGACTGTCAGACAGGTCAGAGCAGGGATGGCAGAGGAACAGTCTCGAAACCGGTTGAACCGGTTTCAGGTCCGGTTGAACCGGTTTCCAAGGCTGAGAAGCAAGTTTTGAACATTTTGAAATGAACAAAGATGGAATACTTGTGGGAAGTCAAAATGTTTTTTCTCAAAGGCATTCATGATCTGGAAAAGTGTTCTCTAGGATGATTTTGAAGGATTTTGAACTTAGCTCATTGCATAACTTACTTAACCAATGCGTATCCCTCTTAATTGAACGGCGATTCCTATAACTCAAGAATTATAAAATGAACACTGTCGTTGTTTCCAAGCACTTGGAGCACGCCATTTGATGTAGAATTTTAAATCCACTGTGCTTTACATTTTTATGCTCATAAGATCTGTGCTTCTCCTGTCTGTAGAATTACTGTGTACATGCTAGGAGCAAACTTGTTAGAATCTCTGTTTGTTTTGTCATTTAATCACCAAAACCCTTAATTAGGGTTGATTGCACTTACAATCTCCCCCTTTTTGGTGATTGATGCCAAAACAAACTAGAGTAGAGATAAAAATTAAAAATTAAGAACACTTGCGAGATAAAAGTATTCGTGTATGTGCAGCTCCCCCTAAATATGTGCATGAGTTTTGTGATATTAATATTGACTTGATATGTCAATTTGCAACATATTTAGAGAGAGTGAACAACCAACATAATACACAAAAATTGAGGGATGCAACACAATTATATAGGATGTGATGATAAAAACAATAGTATTACACAAACAAGCCCATCATTGCATAGCATAAGATATGAAATGTTGCTACTGGCTATTACAATAATGTCATCACATCATATCATTAAAAAGTTTGTGGCCTCTAAGCCATCACCAGATGCACCACGAGTCAGACGAATAATAATTATTACAAACCAGATTGTTCATTACATAAATTAAAGAGCTGCTAAGATGAGAAATCCTTCTCCCCCTTTTTGGCAACAAGAACCAAAAAAGGAGAGAGCCACCAAGCCAAAGATCACCAGTTAGGAGGAGGATGATGCGGAGCAAAGAAATGATGCGCCAGGTGAGATGCAAATTGTTCTTCCCCAGACTGATCTGGGGGAGGATAGCTTTCAGACGGATCCTGGGGTGGAGGATGAGAAGAGGATTGACCCGGATCCCCCTGGTTGGGAGGCGGGGCAAACTGCTCACGATCATCAAAGTATTCTTCTTCTTCATCATTGTTAGCTGACATAAAAGACACCCCGTAGGCCTGCTGGTGCCACTCATTGATTTCTGGAGGAGGCGGATGGAGAGGCACGTCAGGCGAGCGAGGGTCAAAAGGCATGCCCATAGAAGAAGCTTGACGACGAAGATTGTCGTCAGTCTCCCTCTGACGCCTTGCCAGCTCATGCACATCTGCAGAAATATTTCGGCACATAGAAAAAATGCTGCAATCCCATGAGCCAGGCGGGCACCCATCCCTCGGCCACGACCTCGACCACGACCATGACCACGTGGCGTGGGAGATCCGCGGCCAGGGGAGGGACGCGAAGCACCGGCAGCAGCAGCAGGACCAGCAGAAGTGTGTGCACGGGAGCTGGAAGGGGCTTTCCTCAAACGCCCTGCTGGATTGTTTGGATCAATCCAGAAGGGGATATAAGATTGATGTCTAGTACCTTTCTCATAGCGAAACTGCGTCACAACTTCAATCATCTTCATTATGAAAGGTGCATGTAGACATCCCTTAAGTGGAAAGCAGGCAGCATGGATAATCTCCTGCCAGATCATATCAAAAATATTGATGCTCTCTGAACTGTTGGGCTTCATGAATGAGAGCAAGACCTTGCTCTCTCCAAGAATATTCATCTGGTTACCCCCTTTGGGAATGAGGGTCATCTTGCTGAGAGAGTTGATATATCTGTAATATTTGTGCATATTTGTGGACTCCCAAAATTTTCCAGACTCAAAGAGATGAAGATCTCTAGCTTCATCTTTGGTGGGTTGCCGAAAATCATGAATTTTGACCTTGTCACCAGAAATGTCATCATCAGTGAATCCAAGAATGTGAGCGAACCGCCGGTAGCTCACCTTGTACCAGCTGCCTTCAATGTAGAAATTAAGATAAGGAAAGTTGTAGGGACTTTTCTCATCGGCCAGCTTGATCCAAAGAGTGGAATAAAACTGGGCAATGACCTCATCATTCCAATCATATTGAAAGGTCATAATAGGCTTCATTTTCTTTCTCTCACAGGCCCTCAAAGCCTGTGTCATTTCCAGATCTCCAATAGCTTCATAGCCTTCCCAGTTGATGTACCGCTGATGCAGTATGGGTTGATGTTTCTTGGGAAGAATTACCAAGTTGTAGAAATCGACATGATGAAGAGTCCAGAACCGATTTCCATCAATCCTGGCATCACGAATGTGAAATGCAGGATTCTGAAAGCGGATATCCTGGAGAAGTGCAGAACCCCCGGTGGCAGTAAAATCCGTAACTAGCTCATTGCCAGAACGACGGGCCTCCACCCGGTGGAGGACAAACCCTCGAATAATAGGAGCGTGGGCAGAGGGAAGGTCAATCTCATCATCCTTTCTACCATCATCATCACTTGTCGGCTCCCATGCTTGTGGATTTGTCGCTGGTTGGGACCAACCGAAAGGATTCTGGGTTGTCCGACCGCAAGCTCCATGAGACCCGGAGGCCTCACCACCTTGCATTACGTTCCCAGATCCTCGCCCACGCTTGGATCTGGAGCGAGGGGGAGTTTCTTCATGAATCTCTTGTTCGTTGGAAGAGTCGGATTCAACAACTGAAGGATTCCTCCGACGCACCATCCTTAAAATAAAAGATAGAACCTATGATGAGTAAGGAGATCGAAGTACAAGGATCTTAACAAACACGTTTGAGTAGAGACGCGTATGATAGTGAGCATGTACTTCAACTGTTCATGCGAGCGGTTCAACTACAACGAACAATACCAAACAACTAAACTCAAGCAATGTTTGAGACAAAAGAAGATAGTCTAAGTGTTTCAAGCACCAAAACTAAAATGTATCCTGGAAACGATACACTAGATAATCAAGAACGAGTGAGATCGAGTAAAAACATGAAGAACTAAGGTAATACCTCGATCTGAAGATTGAACCACAAAAAATCCAACGAGAGTGAGGGAGGTGATGGAGGAAGCCGAGAGAACGAATCTTCCAACAAGCTCCCAAAGATTTTGATGGCACAAATGGCTTTGGTTTGTGGTGAAAGTGAGAGGAAGAGAGAGGAAAAAGTGTAGGCTCGACGGTTGGAAGAAGTGAAAGGGTAAGAAGTGAAAGGAGGAAAGGGGAGGAGAAAAAAAGGGCGGCGTCGGCTGGTCAACAGACCCAAAACCGGTTCAACCGGTTATAAAACCGGTTCAACCGGTTTTGCGTCAGACTGCGCAGTAAAAGCGCGCAAAAAAAGCTGCTGACTGCGCGGATTTTCTGCCAGACTGACAGCGCAGTCTGCGAGACTGACGGCGCAGACTGTGGCGCTGACTGACAGTACGGACGCGGAGGCGGTCAAAACCGGTTCAACCGGTTTTTATACCGGTTCAACCGGTTTCCACCAAGGGAAAACCGGTTGAGTGGCCTACTCAGCCGATTTACTCAACCTATTTTGAGATTTTGCCCGGTAAGGCTATAACAACACTTAACAAATATGACATGAGTAATTTTAATAATAAAAATAGTATTTCTCAAGACATTTTGTGCATACAACCATTTTATACCCATCAATCATGTGATCAAAATTTTAGTTTTATGACACGTTTCGAGAATCCAAGATATTTAGCTCACTCCTAAGAAAGCAAAACCTAGTCTCATCAAGGGGTTTTGTGAAGATATCAGCTAGTTGATTTTCGGTGCTCACATGAAATAATTCGATATCTCTTTTGACTTCATGGTCTCTCAAGAAATGATGTCTAATGTCAATGTGTTTGGTTCTAGAGTGTTGCACAGGATTGTTGGCAAGTTTTATGGCACTCTCACTGTCACACAATAGTGGAATCTTGTTAAACTCACAACCAAAATCTCTTAGGGTTTGCTTCATCCATAACAACTGTGCACAACATGCCCCAGCTGCTATGTACTCAGCTTCTGCAGTGGAAAGTGCAACACAATTTTGTTTCTTGGAACTCCATGACACTAAGGACCGCCCAAAGAATTGGCAAGTCCCAGTAGTGCCTTTTCGATCTACTTTGCAACTGGCATAATCTGAGTCAGAGTAGCCAAGTAAATCAAAAAGAGAGCCTTTAGGATACCATAATCCTAGGTTTTGGATGTGGACTAAGTATCTTAGGATTCTCTTAACGGCAACAAGATGGCAATCTTTAGGATTCGCTTGAAAGCGTGCACACATGCAAACACTTAACATGATATCAGGTCTAGATGCACACAAATAAAGCAGTGACCCTATCATTGATCTATATAACTTTTGATCTACAGTTTTACCTTCTTCATTTAGGTCGAGATGTCCATTTGATGACATTGGAGTCTTGGCGTGCTTTGCCTTTTCCATGCCAAACTTCTTGAGCATATCTTGTGTATATTTGGTTTGGCATAGAAAGGTACCTTCCTTGAGTTGTTTGACTTGAAATCCTAGGAAGTATTTGAGCTCGTCCATCATAGACATCTCAAACCTGTTCGTCATTACTTTGCTAAACTCTTCACAAAATTTTTCATTAGTACTACCAAATATAATGTCATCGACATATATTTGGCACACAAATAATTCATTGTCAACTTTGCGAGTAAATAATGTAGAGTCAGCTTTTCCTATTGTAAATCCATTCTTAATTAAAAACTCTTTAAGACAATCATACCAAGCTCTAGGGGCTTGTTTAAGCCCATAGAGCGCCTTGTGAAGTATATAGACGTGGTTTGGCTTCCTTGGATCTTCAAAGCCCGGTGGTTGCTCCACATAGACCCTCTCTTGTAGTGGTCCATTTAGAAATGCGATCTTGACGTCCATTTGATATAGCTTGAAATCATGGTTAGTAGCATAGGCAATTAATATTCTAATTGACTCTAACCTTGCTACTGGCGCATATGTTTCACCAAAATCAAGTCCTTCCACTTGAGTGTAGCCTTGGGCAACCAACCCTGCTTTATTTCTTGTAACAACGCCATGTTCATCTTGTTTGTTCCTAAAGACCCATTTTGTCCCAATCACATTTTGCTTGGGTCTTGGAACCAAGGACCAGACTTCATTCCTGGTGAAGTTGTTCAGTTCCTCTTGCATGGCAATTATCCAATCCGGATCACCCAACGCTTCTTCAACCTTAAGTGGCTCAAGAGAGGAAACAAACGAGTAAAATTCACAAAAAATTGCTAAACGAGATCGAGTTGTTACCCCTCTCCTGATGCTACCCAGGATGTTGTCCACCGGATGATCTCTTTGAATGGTGTGATGGACTCGAGGATGAGGCACTGATAGTTGTCTTTGTATTTGTTCCTCCTCATCATCCACTTGATCAAGAGGCACTTCACCATCAACACTTTCATGTTCATCTTCTACCACCATTGGCATTCTTTGGGGTTGATGATTTTCTTCAAGATTTGGATGACTTGAGGTTGATGGGTTTGCTTGGGTGGAGGATTTGTCACCCACCACCTTTGCACCCACATCAAAAACCTCATTGGTCATCCACAAAGTTCCTTCCTCATCATCCTTTTCTTGAGGTCTCACCTCACCTATTGCAAGTTTCTTTATGGCCTCACAAGGTGGTTCTTCATTTCCTGCAGTGCCATTAGAAACATGCCCTTGCGAGCCATTAGACTCATCAAATGTCACATATATCGCTATTTCAACAAGACCGGTGGTGTTGTTGAAAACACGATATCCATGCGCATTTGATGCATAACCAAGCAAGAAACCCTCGTCCACTCTAGGAGCAAACTTTGAGCTCTTGACTTTCTTGTTAAGAATAAAGCACTTACAACCAAATACTCTAAAATAATCAACTTTAGGTTTGTTACCAGTGAGAAGCTCGTAGGCAGTCTTCTTGTAGATCTTGTGAAGATAGAGGCGGTTGATTGCATGACAGGCGGTGTTGACCGCCTCTACCCAAAAGTTGTCAGGGGTCTTGTACTCATCCAACATAGTTCTAGCTGCTTCAATTAGAGTTCAATTCTTCCTTTCCACAACACCATTTTGTTGTGGAGTGTAGGGAACCGAGAACTCATGTTTGATTCCTTCTTCCCCTAAGAATTCTTCGACACCTGTGTTCTTGAATTCTGTCCCATTATCACTTCTCACTTTCTTGATTTTGAGCTCAAACTCATTTTGAGCTCTTCTCATGAATTTCTTCAAGGTCTCTTGGGTTTCACCTTTGTCACTCAAAAAGAAAACCCAGGTGAAGCGAGAAAAATCATCAACAATGACTAAACCATACTTACTACCACCAATGCTGATGTAAGCCACAGGTCCGAAGAGGTCCATGTGAAGAAGCTCCAATGGCCTTTTTGTTGTGACCACATTCTTTGATTGATGTGGGACTCCATGTTGCTTTCCTGCTTGGCATGCGCCACAAACCCTATCTTTCTCAAACACAACATTTGTTAGTCCAATAATGTGACTATCCTTTTGAAGTTTGGCCAAGTTCCTCATACCAACATGAGCTAGCCGGCGATGCCAAAGCCAACCCTTGTCAGATTTTGCCACTAAACAAGTCTCAGGCATCACTCTACTTGTTGTGAAATCAACAAGATAGAGTTTGCCCTTCAAGCGACCTGTAAAGGCAACCGAGGAATCCTCCCTTCTAAGGATCTTCACATCCACATCAGAAAATAAGCAATTATAACCCATTCCACAAAGTTGTGAAACTGACATCAAATTATAGCTTAAAGAATCTACCAATAAAACATTTGAAAGTGATTGTTGGTCAGAGATAGGAATTTTACCAATACCAATCACCTTACTCTTGCCACTATCTCCAAACACAATTTCTTGTGCTTCTTGAGTTAGTTGCAAGGAATGAAACATGTCTTCCTCCCCGGTCATGTGATTTGTACATCCACTGTCAAGCACCCAACTTGACCCACCAGAGGAGTAGACCTACAAAACAAATTTAGGCTATACTTTTAGGTACCCAAATTGAATTGGGTCCTGCAGTGTTAGTTATAGCCTTGGGTACCCACACACTTCTTTTCATGACTTTTCTTTTAGTGGAGGCACCCACATATTTAACAACCAATTTCCCTAAATCCCAAGTCAACATATAATCACAAAGATAAGAGTGAGAAATGGGAGCATTAAATTTTTCTCCACTTGTTGATCCCGCTTCCTTCATCTTACTCTTTGTGGAACTCAAGTTTACCTTTACTTGAGTTGACTTGTCATTTGAGGAGTGAATCCTCCCCAAGGCATCATATAGGGTGGTTCCCTCTATGAACTTGGGGGATCTCCACCCCTTATGCACTATGCTAGGGTTTTCCGTGGATGAGTTGAACCCAAGCCCCCTTCTTCCATTGTTGGGCTTTAGGGACTTGTACTTGGGTTCAATTTTCTTTAACCCATCATTGCTAGAGCATTTCTTCAGTATTTCTTTGACCTTCACCTGTGGGCTTTTCTTCCTTGCATGGTTAGTTAAACAACAAGAAGCATGGTATTTGGCACAATGTTTGCAAAAGGTATTATTTGAGGAGATAGACTTAGATTCAATCAATAAAGATGAGGCATTGATGTTCTTGCAATTTTCAAGTTGCACTTGAAGTTCTTGATTTTGGACATTCAAGCCTAACATGCTTGATTCAAGTGCATCCTTTTCATTTGCAAGATTAGCTATAGAGGTTTTCATATTGATTACTTCTTTTTCTTTATCCTCTATAGTTATCTTGACTAAAGATACTTCCTTAGTGAAGGCATCTAGCATTTCATCTTTATTGAGTAGCAATTCTTGAAGCTTTAGGTTTCTTTCCTTTTCAAGGATAAGCAAGTCTTCTTGAGCATCAAGAGTTGCTTTTCTTTTATCTAGCTTCTCCATTAATTTGGTGATAACATTATATCCATTCAAGCCAAATTCTTTAATCATTTTATTCTTCATGGCAATTTATTCATCATCATCATCATTTGGAAAATCATTACTAAATAAAGTTACCTTATCTCCTTTTGCCATGAGGCAAGTTGGAGTGTAGGAGTCGTCTTGTTGGTTGGTGAAGAGTTGCGAGCTTGAAGTAGATTGGATGGCAACATTTGCCACCACTTCCTCTTCTTCGGAGCTAGAACTCTCTTCATCGGAGTTCCATTCTTCACCAATATGGGCTTGACCATATTTCTTCTTCTTGAAATGTCCCTTGGTCTTGCCTCCCTTTTTGAACTTGTCCTTCTTGTATTCCTTCTTGGCTTCTTGTTCCTTTTTGTTAGGACAATCCGCTATAAAATGACCGGTTTGGCCACATTCATAGCATGCCCTCTTCTTTCCTTTCCTTTGAAACTTGTCATTTTTCCTTACAAATTTCTTGAATGTTTTGATGAACATAGTTGTGTCTTCATCACTTGACCTATCTTCATCACTTGATGTCTCGATCACTTTCTTTGCCTTTTGGTCTTTGTTCTTCTTGGGTGTGTCTTGTTCATTTGTGATCAAGGCATGAGAGTCTCTTGTCTTGATTGGGGCTTCTTCGGATTCATGTTGTTGAATTTTTGCAAATAATTGATGAGGTGTCATATCCTCATAGTCATCACGATCCCTTATCATCCTTGCTAGACTCTTATCCTTTTCTTTGTATGCTCTCATGAATAGTCTTGTGACCTTGGAGTCACTCCAATCTTCACTTCCAAGCACTCTTATTTTGTTTACTAACACCATCAATCGATCAAAGAGTGATTGAAGCGACTCACCCTTAGTCCAATCATATCTAGCAAGCTCACTCTCCAAAGCTTCAATTCTATGTCTCTTAGCTTTGGGATCTCCTTCATGTGACATTTTAAGAATATTCCAAATGTCACGGGCATCTTCTCTTCCTTGAACTTTCCGGTATTCTTCCGAACAAAGACTTCCTTTAATTATGCTCACCGCTTGAGCATTGCGGTGAACCTCTTGCATCATTTCCGGAGTCATCTCCTCTCCTTGGGCGGGCTTATACATACCTACACTAACAATCTCCCAAAGACTAGGATGTACACCGATTAAATATGACTTCATCTTATCGGCCCACTCGTCATAGTTCAACTCACTAAGAGTTGGTAACTTTCCAAGTGGGGCAGAAGAGAAGTTGGGAATAAAATTTCTAGAATAATCAAATTGAACTTTACTGAATTCGTTACCTTTACTTTTGGTAGATGATCCTTCGGTGTTGAGACTTACATTGCTCAACACCTTTGACACCAAAAGATCTACCAAGTCATCATTGTATTCAATTTTTCCTTTACATTTATCTTCTTCGGCTTTTCTTCTTGATTCTTCTTCTTCGGCCTTCTTCTTAGCATCTTCCTCTTTCATCTTGAGGAACATCCTCTCGGCAATCTTCATGGCGAGGTCGAGGACCTTGGGGTCCACTTCCTCACTGGAGGATGTGACGGGAATTTCCTCGAGGATAGGATCCACATGGTCCCGTTGAGTAGACGTATTCGTTTCCTCACGCGGTTAAGCGCAAAACGAGGTACGAAGCTCTGATACCAATTGAAAATAGCCTAGAGGGGGGGGGGGGTGAATAGGCTACACCTGAAATTTTTCACTAAAAACTTCGAGATAGGTCAAATTAAAGTTGCACTGGTGCAAACTGGTTCAATTGATTTTGATTACAACTGAACAAGTTTGAACCTACTCAACTTAGGTTAGATAATCTGTTAAACAAATATGACGAAGTAGTGAAGAATGTTGCTAATGACTTGCCCTACACAAAATCTACTCGAATAGATAATATGAACCAACCAACAAATTTAAAGCGCTCAACAAGAACACACAAGAACACGCGATATAACCCAAGGTTCGGCAACCACCACAAAGGTGACCTACTCCTCGTTGAGGAGCCCACAAAGGGCCAGGTCTTTTCCAACCCTAATCCTCCACAAGCCGACCATAAAGGTCAAGGCAATCTCTTCTCAAATATGCTCAAAGAGCGGGTGATACAAACTTCTTGGGGTCGTCCACAAATTTGGAGACTCCCAAGCAACCTCTAACCGTCAAGGAACACAAGGTTCCAAGAGTAACAAATCCGCACAAGGTCAAGTTTGCAACGAGCTCAAGAACAAAGAGAATAGGAGAATCGAGATGAAAATGACAGCGTGTTAGATCGAGTTCACCTCACACCAAGGATCCTTCAAGCGATTGAAGGAGATGCGATTGCGGGTGTGAGAGGTGAAATGAATGCACTTGTTGAGAGTTTGGTCAGCCAAGATTTCGTGGGAGAGGCAGAAGTAAATAAGAGAGAGAGTGTGGGGGGTATATAAAGGATCCCCCAAAAGCTGGCAGCCGTTGGGAGAAAAGGGGCAAAAACCGGTTCAACCGGTTTGAAAACCGGTTGAACTGGTTTCCACCAGGGAGAACCCGGTCCATTGACCTACTCAGCCGGAGACTCGACCGGATTCAAAACCGGTTGAGCCAAGAATTAATCCGGTTGAACCGGTTTCCCAAAAACATCTGCAACGACTTTTCTAACAGCTCTGACTGTCAGATAGATCAAAGCAGGGATGGCAGAGGAACAGTCCTGAAACCGGTTTCAGGTCTGGTTGAACCGGTTTCCAAGGCTGAGAAGCAAGTTTTGAACATTTTGAAATGAACAAAGATGGAATACTTGTGGGAAGTCAAAATGGTTTTTCTCAAAGGCATTCATGATCTGGAAAAGTGTTCTCTAGGATGATTTTGAAGGATTTTGAACCTAGCTCATTGCATAACTTACTTAACCAATGCGGATCCCTCTTAATTGAACGACGATTCCTATAACTCAAGAATTATAAAATGAACATTGCCGTTGTTTCCAAGCACTTGGAGCACGCCATTTGATGTAGAATTTTAAATCCGTTGTGCTTTACATTTTTATGCTCATAAGATCTGTGCTTCTCCTGTCTGTAGAATTATTGTGTACATGCTAGGAGCAAACTTGTTAGAATCTCTGTTTGTTTTGTCATTTAATCACCAAAACCCTTAATTAGGGTTGATTGCACTTACAATAAGGAGCGACAATGGGTCCAAGTTCAAGAACCTTCAAGTGGAGGAGTACCTTGAGGAGGAAGGAATCAAGCACGAGTTCTCTGCTCCCTACACACCGCAGCAAAACGGTGTGGTAGAGAGGAAGAACAGGACGCTCATAGACATGGCGAGGACGATGCTTGGAGAGTTCAAGACGCCCGAGCGGTTTTGGTCGGAAGTCGTGAACATGGCTTGCCACGTCATAAACCGGGTCTACCTTCATCGCCTCCTCAAGAAGACTTCGTATGAGCTTCTAACCGGTAACAAACCCAACGTTTCATACTTTCGTGTATTTGGGAGTAAATGCTACATTCTAGTGAAGAAAGGTAAGAATTCCAAATTTGCTCCCAAAGCTATAGAAGGGTTTTTGTTAGGTTATGACTCAAATACAAAGGCATATAGAGTCTTCAACAAATCATCGGGTTTGGTTGAAGTCTCTAGCGACGTTGTATTTGATGAGACTAATGGCTCTCCAAAAGAGCAAGTTGATCCTGATGATGTAGATGAATATGATGTTCCAACGGACGCAATTCGCACCATGGCGATTGGAGATGTGTGACCACAGGAACACCAAGAGCAAGATCAACCTTCTTCCTCAACAATGGTGCACCCCCCAACTCAAGACGATGAACAGGTTCATCAAGAAGAGGCGTATGATCAAGGGGGAGCACAAGATGATCATGTTATGGAGGAAGAAGGACCACGGGCCCCTCCAACTCAAGTTCGAGCGACAATTCAAAGGAATCATCCCGTCGACCAGATTTTGGGTGACATAAGCAAGGGAGTAACCACTCGCTCTAGATTAGCTAATTTCTGTGAGCATTACTCTTTTGTCTCTTCTATTGAGCCTTTCAGGGTAGAGGAGGCCTTGCTAGATCCGAACTGGGTGTTGGCCATGCAGGAAGAGCTCAACAACTTCAAGCGAAATGAAGTTTGGACACTGGTGCCACGTCCCAAGCAAAATGTTGTGGGAACCAAGTGGGTGTTCCGCAAAAACAGGACGAGCATGGGGTGGAGACAAGGAACAAGGCTCGACTTGTGGCAAAAGGTTATGCCCAAGTCGCAGGTTTGGACTTTGAGGAGACTTTTGCTCCTGTGGCTAGGCTAGAGTCTATTCGCATTTTGTTAGCCTATGTCGCTCACCATTCTTTCAGGTTGTTCCAAATGGATGTGAAGAGCGCTTTCCTCAACGGGTCAATCAAGGAGGAGGTGTACGTAGAGTAACCCCCTGGCTTTGAGGATGAACGGTACCCCGACCACGTGTGTAAGCTCTCTAAGGCACTCTATGGACTTAAGCAAGCCCCAAGAGCATGGTATGAATGCCTTAGAGACTTTCTAATTGCTAATGCTTTCAAGGTTGGGAAAGCCGATCCAACTTTATTCACTAAGACTTGTGATGGTGACTTATTTGTGTGCCAAATTTATGTCGATGACATAATATTTGGTTCTACTAACCAAAAGCCTTGTGAAGAGTTTAGCAGGGTGATGACTCAAAAGTTTGAGATGTCGATGATGGGCGAGTTGAACTACTTCCTTGGGTTCCAAGTGAAGCAACTCAAGGATGGCACCTTCATCTCTCAAACGAAGTACATGTAAGACTTGCTCAAGCAGTTTGGGATGAAGGATGCCAAGCCCGCAAAGACTCCAATGGGAACCGACGGACATGTCGACCTCAACAAAGGAGGTAAGTCCGTTGATCAAAAGGCATACCGGTCTATGATAGGGTCTTTACTTTATTTATGTGCTAGTAGACCGGATATTATGCTAAGCGTATGCATGTGTGCTAGATTTCAATCCGACCCAAGGGAGTGTCACCTTGTGGCCGTTAAGCGAATTCTTAGATATTTAGTTGCTACGCCTTGCTTCGGGATCTGGTATCCAAAGGGGTCTACCTTTGACTTGATTAGATACTCAGACTCCGACTATGCTGGATGTAAGGTCGATAGGAAGAGTACATCAGGGACGTGCCAATTCCTAGGAAGGTCCCTGGTGTCCTGGAGTTCTAAGAAACAAACTTCTGTTGCCCTATCCACCGCTGAGGCCGAGTATGTTGCCGCAGGACAGTGTTGCGCGCAACTACTTTGGATGAGGCAAACCCTCCGGGACTTTGGCTACAATCTGAGCAAAGTCCCACTCCTATGTGACAATGAGAGTGCTATCTGCATGGCGGACAATCCTGTTGAACACAGCCGCACAAAGCACATAGACATCCGGCATCACTTTTTGAGAGACCACCAACAAAAGGGAGATATCGAAGTGTTTTATGTTAGCACCAAGAACCAGCTAGCCGATATCTTTACCAAGCCTCTAGATGAGAAGACCTTTTGCAGGCTGCGTAGTGAGCTAAATGTCTTAGATTCGCGTAACTTAGATTGATCTATAGCATACATGTGTTTTATGCCTTTGATCATGTTCCTTTATGCATGTTATTGCTTATTTATGGTGCTCAAGTTGTGCAAGGGATCCCCGGACCTCACAAGTCCATATGTGAATGTTGCACATATTTAGGGGGAGAAATGCTACAACTTGACCCTTTGAGACTAACCGTGTGCTTGAGTTTTCTTAACCTGGTCTCAAAGGATGATTGAAAGGGAAAAGGTGAACTTGGACCATGCAAGACTTCCACTGCACTCCGATGAGAGGGTAATTTACTCCAAGTTCATCTCCATGCTCTTATTGCCTTTTTACTCTTAATTGAAGATTTTGGTGAGGCAATGAGGTTTAAGGGCCAAAAATGATCCCGTTTTGGTGCTTAATGCCAAAGGGGGAGAAATTAAGGCCAAAGCAAGAAATGGATCGGCTACCACTTGAGAATTTTGAAAATAGTAGAGTTAGAGTTTTTGTTTTGGCAAGATACTCTTATTGTCTCTTATTGTCAAAAGTTGGTCTCTTGTGGGGGGAATGTTTGATTATGGGAAAAAGGGGGAGTTTTTGAATCTTTGATCAATTTCTCTTGGAATACCTCTCTCTATGCCTCAACAAGTGAATTTGACTTAGAGATAAGAAATTGAGTTTGATTTGCAAAAACAAACCAAGTGGTGGCAAAGAATGATCCAATTATGCTAAATTTGAATCAAAAACAAATTTTTGTTCTCATTTGCATTGATGTTGCACTTCTTTAGTTGCCTTTTGTTGTGTTGGCATAAATCACCAGAAAGGGGGAGATTGAAAGGGAAATGTGCCCTTGGGCCGTTTCTATAAGATTTTGGTGATTAAGTGATCCACACAAATGCTTTGAGTGATATTTGTGCCAAAGACTCAAGAAGTGCAAATCAAGATTAAAGGTATGTTTCTAGACTTAGTACATTGTTTTGAAGACTAATGTATTATGTCTAAGTGCTAGAAACAGGAGAAATCGTTTTGGAGAAAAGTTGGCTATGTACAGCCAAAAGGCTGCTCAGTCTGGGTGCACCGGACTGTCCGGTGGTGCACCGGACAGTGTCCGGTGTGCTAGGACCAGACCCGATGAACAGCCTACTCTCGGGTCTCGACGACGGCGTACGGCTATAAATCACCGGACTGTCCGGTGGTGCACCGGACTGTCCGGTGAGTCGTCTGCGGCGAAGTCGCCGCTCTTGAGAAACAGTCAACAGCGTACGGCTAAAATTCACCGGACTGTCCGGTGAGCCAACGGTCGACTGCGCCAACGGTCGACCGCACAATCCGCGCGTGACGCGTGGCCGAGCCAACGGTCGGACGGGGGCACCGGGCGGTGTCCGGTGCGCCAACGGCTCCAAATCTTCAACGGTCGGCTGCGCCAATTTAGGAAAGCAATCTGCACCGGACAGTGAACAGTGGATGTCCGGTGGTACACCGGACTGTCCGGTGCGCCACCCGACAGAAGGCAAGAATTGCCTTCCTGGATTGCTTCCAACGACTCCTAGCTGCCTTGGGGCTATAAAAGGGACCCCTAGGCGCATGGAGGAGCACACCAAGCATACTTTGAGCAATCTTAATCTCTCACACTCCGTCTTTACGCACTCAATTGATATTCTCAGTGATTTGAGCTCTGTTCTAGTGGTGAACTTGTTGCGATTCATTCGAGCTCAATTCTTAGCTGTGTGTGCGCGTATTGCTGTGGATTTGTGTGTGTTGCTTACCTCCCTTACTCTAGTGCTTTCACTTTGATCCTCATTGTAAGGGCGAGAGACTCCAAGTTGTGGAGATTCCTTGCAAACGGGAAAGAGTAAAGAAAGAAGAACAACGTGGTATTCAAGTTGATCATTGGATCACTTGAAAGGAGATGAGTGCAACCCTCGTCCATTGGGACGCCACAACATGGAGGTAGACAAGTGTTGTACTTGTCGAACCACGGGATAACTCGCGTGTCTCTTGTGATTGCTTTTTGTATGATTGTTGTGATTCGCAAGAGCTCGCTTTATAGTCACTTCGTATTATCTCTCTAACACTTAACCAAGTTTTGTGGCTATAAGTTTTAAGTTTTTATAGGATCACCTATTCACCCCCTCTAGGTGCTCTCACTCACAAGCCTGAACGAATCCGAACCGAGCCGTATTTTTCAACTCACAATGCGACTGAGCCAAGCCAAGCTCAGCTCGCCACGTTTTCGGCCCTAATAAGTTATACTGAGAAAGCCACAACTACAACATCTAATATATTTGAACAGCTATTGTTGTATTTCTAACTATCATTCAGTGCGTGGGTTTGTGCGGAATTATATGAGGTTTATTTTTTTATCTCACATTTTCTTCTTAATATAATAATACATAGTTCTCCTGCATTTTTGAAAAAAAAATCTTTAAACAGCTAAACATCCTGACTCGTGCTTAAAAGAGCAAGGAGACGAAGGAAATTGATCAGGTAGTTCTTTTCTTAATTTCTATCCTTTACGTGATTTTTTAGTATTTTTGTGACTAAAGAATTTAAATAAAAGTAGTGTTATCGGGCACTAGCAATAGACAGAGCGGGAGGAATCGTAATTCGTAAACAATAAACACAACACAAAAATATCCCCTCTGGTTTTGAATAAACGATTAAATTTAGAGTATTCTTATGTTATTTTAAAAAAAAAATAACGAAACTTATAGAAAAAAAACTATAATAATTATACCATAAACTTATTAGATTTCAATCTTACTATGAAAAAGTTGGATACTTATGCTATTTGCATGGACCACTTTATTATTATTTTGTTTAAGAAAAGAGGGGAAAATGTTTGGTCCGCTACTCGGCTCGCCTAGTCTTGTCTGCATGTTCGTCCACCAGTTTTATTATGCAACCGTCGTGAGTGGTGACTATAAATGACCAATAAGCACGAGGCCTGCGAGCCCAACACAAAGCTCGCTTTTTGGGTCTAGACCGGTCCGGCACAAATAAACGGGTTATGCTTGACAAAAAATTAGGCATGGCGAGCTAGCCCAGCATGGGTCGTTTGCCTCTAAATCCGTTAAGCCCGTTTTTTTACACTAAAACGTGTTTACCGATCGGCTTAGCCCGCTTTTCAACCCACTTTTTACCGTTCTATTTAGACCCGCTGCGGGTCGAACTCGGACAGAAAATTGATCTCATGAGTTTAGCCGGTCTGACTCGGTTTTCTAACGGTGTCTGGCGGGCCGAGCGGCCCTTTTGGCCATCTCAGTCGTGACCCAGAGTTCCTGTTGCGTTCGTTGGCAGCGCCGGTTGTCGGCAGAGGCCGCCGTGGATGACCCCGTGATGACGCAAACCGGCGACGGCCAGTTTCCACCACCGCCTCGGCGCCAGGCAGCTTACACGAGGGCTCCACACCACCGCCCTCGCTGACACGGCCACCTGCCACGGCCACGGGCCACCACACGCCTCACCTGAACAACTTCCCCAAAATATCCCGGCCTCTCTTCGCCCCCAAGCAAACCCCTCCGCCTCCCGGCGCCCGCATCGCCTCTCGCCTGCGCTGCGCTTTCCTTCCCCCAAGATATTTTCCGGCCGCTCTACCCTGTAGCTGTAGCGCGTGCGCGCACCGCCTTGCCCTGCGGTCCGCAGCCACGAGACTGCCCTGCCCCGCCGCCAAGTGGCCAGAATCCCGCCGCGGGGCCCGCCGCGATCGCCCACCAAAACCACCCTCGGGCTCGGGTATACTACACAGATACATGGCCGGCCATCTCTGAGCCGGTCTCCCGGCAGCAGCAGTCCCTCGGGTTGTCCACGCGGAGCGCCAGCCGATGGCCGGCCACAGTATGTCGGTTCACCCGAAGCCTATAAATTCCTCGCCGCCCCGCCTCTCGCCGCCCCGCCTCTCGCCGCCCATTTCCCTCCGCCGCCTCCTAATCCTCAACACCCGCGCCCCCAACCGCGCCCGTCGTATGCCACCATGCACCGCGCCCGCCCCACCGCGCACGCTAATGACCCCGATGCTCCGTACGCCGCCGCCGTCGCGATGCTGCTGGAGCCCAAACTCGAGGACGAGGAGTTGCCGCTGCAGCAGCTGGCGTCCCCGGGCCCCTTCGTGTCCCTGGACCAGCTGATGCCGGCGGTGGCCGTGCCGGCCGAACCGCGCCCGCTGGAGGCGCTGCTGCAAGGCCCGCAGCTGCCGCCCTTCCTGTCCAAGACGTACGACCTGGTGAACGAGCCGGCGCTGGACGGGGTCATCTCCTGGGGCGCTGCCGGGAACAGCTTCGTCGTGTGGGACCCCTCCACCTTCGCGCGCGACGTGCTGCCGCACAACTTCAAGCACAACAATTTCTCCAGCTTCGTCAGGCAGCTCAACACCTATGTGCGTACACACAACTCTTCCGTTCCTCTGTTTCCCCTCACAAATCACAATCCGTCGCTCTGTTGTTGGAATGCTCTGCTTCGGCTCATGCCCCCCCCCCCCCCCCCCCCCCCCCCTGACCCCTGTTATGCTATTGATCATCTTGGGTACCGTACGCCTAAGTAAAAATTCCGCTGACGTGTAGAGTGCCTATGGAGATATTGCTGCGGATTTGTTTCTCTTTTGGTTGTTAATTGGTGTTGTATCGTGTGAGTCATGTATAAAACTGCCCTGTAAATGGAGTGTGTACTCTGTTCTTGCTTTCTTCCTTGAGCTGAACCGCGTCATGTAACACGCATCAAAACTGGCCGCACCAAATTATAAATTGGATTAGGATTGAGGCAATCCTGAGGAGTAGATCCTGTGATGGGCAAAGGCTAATCCGTTTCACGGGACGCGACGCTATGCAAGGTAAGCTTCACGATCCACATGTGCATACGCACCTCTGTTGCAATTCGATTCTTTCTTCTTGGAGTGTACAGCAGTAGGGCTAGCTGCACATTCGTTCTCATTTCCCGGTCAAGTGCTGCATAATGTTTTGTTGGTTGTTTGCTGCATTGTGTGGCTATGCATTTTCGGCTAAACACTCTGCCCCAGTCTTCCCAGGATTGGGCGATTGGCATAGTGCTCGTCTACCTCTTACAGCTTACCTTTTCTCCATGTTTGCTGTACTTTCTTGAAGCATGTGCCTCTTGCTTCGATACTCTGAAATTAGTTTCCTGATTGTCAATGATGAGGTTGGGAGATCTTAGTGCTGATTCTTGATAGATGTTTAGTTCTTGGGTAGTGATAATTGGTAGCTAGTTACTTGGTGTAGGTTTAGGTGGAGATCTCATTATGAATGAGGCTTTAGCTTATTACTGCATCAAATGGAATTCATCGCATGTTTACATTCGTTTGAACAGTTCTAGCGTAGCTAATTGTTTTCTTTAAGAAAAAAAATTGGATCTGTTTTGTTGTTTTCTGGTAGTTATAACTCTGTCTACCTTGTTTAATGTACTCAGGGTTTCCGCAAGGTTCATGCTGACAGATGGGAGTTTGCTCACGAAGATTTCCTGCGAGATAGCAAGCATCTATTGAAGAGGATTGTCAGGCGCAGGTCCTCCCCAACAAAACAAAGCAGCGTTCAGCCTGGCTCTTCTTCTGGAGAGTCCAGCTTGGACCCTGAGCTCCACACGCTGAGGAGAGAGAAGAACGCGCTGCTTGAAGAAGTAGCAAGGTTGAAACAGGAACACCGCCAGACAATTGAGCAAATGAGCACGCTGAATCACAGGCTGGAATCTGCAGAGGACCGGCAGAGGCAGATGGTCTCTTTCCTGGCCAAGCTCCTTCAGAACCCGAGTTTCGTGAGGAAGCTGAAGCTGCACAGGGAGAAGAAGGAGATCGACTCCACCAGGGTGAAAAGAAAGTTTCTCAAACATGTTCCTCATGGCAGCGTAGAGTCAGGTGAATCCAGCTCACAGCACGCCGGAGAGAATGGTTCGTATTTCGCTGTGAGTTCCCCCATGGCTACAACTACAAGCGTGCATGACGACATCACGGAGCTTCAGAACTTTCTTTTGGAAGATGATGACCTCAACTTCGGCATGGATTCAGAAAACACCGGGCTTGAAGGCACCGAGGCAACAGATGATATTGGAGAACTGATTCAGGGGTTCGACACACAAGAGGAACTTGACCTCGGCAGTGGAGCTGAGCTACAGGAGATGCCTCCAGCTTCTGGCCCTCTTGCTCGAGATCCCACAATCGGCAGGTTCAAGGGAAAGAATGTGCTGTGTCCAGGACTGGACGCTACCTCCTCCGAAGGCGACTGCCTCAGTCCATTGCCTGACAACATGGGGCTGCTTTCAGGCACCATGCTAGGGACGGCAGGCAGCATGATGGCCGCTGACGATGAGCAAATATGGGGCGTTGATGCTTCGGCAGCCCTGCAAAGCTCTTGCAGTGGCACTAGCCAACAAGCTTTCGGTAGCCATGCTAGTGATCCCTATCTGATGGACATCGCCAACAGGCCTGAGAGATTCTGGGAGCTTGATTTCCAGGCACTGGATGAGGCTGATCTGCAGCTGGACAAGTGTGCTATCGATGACCCTGCTCTTCAGCAGCAGCCAAGCATGAAGAAGCTGTAGACGAATTTCCGTTGTCAGACAGACAGTATGGTGGTGCTTCATCCACTGAAGTGCTACAATTAACTTATGGAGATTGCTATAGTTACTTCGGTATTTTGGAGCGAGGCTGATGAACTCGCCTACTATGGCACTTAGTAGTAGCAGCAGCAGTAGTATGTTTTTGTTTCCCATTTATTCACCCCCGGTGTTTTTGAATGGAAACTTGTATCCTAGTGATTTCTTCAGAGCAGCTGTTAACTGCTCTGGCCGATTCTTTTTTTTTTTGTTTCCATTTATGTTTTTGTTCTGATTCTTTTACTTGCTAGTTGCTACTTGCGAATGTCTTGCAATGAGTAATGGGATTTAAAAAAAAATCCGTTCTCAGAGAACCAAGCGATGTACTGATGTGCTGCTGAATGCCAAGAAGTGGCTGAATTCTGTTTATCAGCGTGCTATCCTGTGGACAGATATTTTTGTTAAATTTATGGTCTTCCTACAGCGATCGTGAGGAGGACATATTTCTCTAGATGGATATACAGGTTGGGCAATGCTGACCAAAATGGTCATGAAATATGCTGGTACTTAGCTCATGAAATATGCTGACCAAAATGGTCATGAAATATGTTTGGTTGATCCAAGAACTTGAACCGGTGTGTAGCCGCATGATCCTTTGCCGACTAGCGACTACGATGAAACTGAAAGATGCGCGACAGACTTTTTCCAGGTCCGTCATTTTCTAGACTCCAAGTGGCATCGAAGCAGGGACAGGGTGATCAGAAGTTTCAGTTCTTTGCCAACCCTCGTGGCAAAACTATTTATTATGTGTTCACGTCGCTAGCCGAGTGAGCACATACTGGGAGGAGGTTCCACCACGTACGTAGTGCACTCTTCCACAAAGGGTGGAAGAACCCTAGTTGGGCAGGAGGGCGGAGCAATCGAACCGGTTTCTTCTTGATCTTGAATGACGCGATGATTGCCATGATTTCCTTCCACCATCTGGAACCATTTAATCATGTTAATGATTGCTCGTACAAATATCTTTTCTTGCAATAAAATGTCGGGTGTTTGGTTGGAGGACATCAGATGTTTGAATACTAGTAACAACTATTAAATATAGTTTAATTATAAAACTAATTATATAGATAAAGATTAAATAATAAGACAAGTCTTTTAAGTCTACTTAGTTTGTGATTTGGTCATGTGGTGCTACAGTAAATATCTGCTAATCCTAGATCAATCAGTCTTAAAATTTTGTCTTTGAGTGTCACTTCGCTCGTTTCATTTGGAGGGCGCTGTTAGCCGCTTTCGGTTTGCCGATCCCTCGGGATATGGAGCATGTTGCTGGGAATTGGTTGATGGGTTTCAGTATACATGACAAATCCCTAATTATGACGGGGGTGGCGGCAATGGTTTGGGCTCTATGGCTTAGCAGGAATGAGGTGGTCTTTGATCACGATAACCCGAAAACTTATATGCAGGTAATCTACAGGGGAACCTACTGGTGCCGTTCCTGGGCGCCGCTTCAAAGGCATGAAGCTGCAAAGGAGAAGCTAGTCCAGGCCTGCAGACATCTGGAGAAAGTGGTGATGATGGTGTTTGCGCATAATGGATGGCGTTTCTCCAATCGCATTAATCTGTAGCTTTTTGATGTATTTGAAGTCCTGCGGGGTTTCCCCTTGTTTCAGTTTCATGTGTGCTTAGCTGTGGTGTTCGTGTGGATGCTATTTATGTAGCTGTTGGCTCGAACCCTCTACGGAGGAGAAGGCCGGAACTATTTTTCCATTATCTAAAATATCTTCTTTCTTTACTCAGATACAACCCTTAAAACCACCTGTAGCACCCAAATCAAGGCTACCACCCGTAGACCTTCTTGCAAGCTTTGTATGATGTGACCTACTTGGTGCACATCGAGGCATTGGGTATTTGGGTGCACTTAAGGCTTTCTTGGTTCTATCCTCGTCGAAGCTGCCTGAGACTTCGTTTAGCGGTTCCCTCTAAATTTCTTCTCCTATATCCCACTCACGTGCCACGTCAGCGTTCTCTTCCCCCTATATCTCCACGCTCTACAGCGGTTCCTCCTATATCAAACCTCTATACCCCACCACACCAATATTTTATACTTTCATCATCAACTAACTCAACTACCATCCAATTTTGTTTTATTTTTATTTGCTCTATGAACAGTGCGCGGCCATAACTTAGTGCACAATTAATTAGCAAACTTCGTAATTAGTATAAATACGTTAGTCAAAAATCGTTGGAATTATATGTTTTTAAATAATTAGAAATTCGCAATCTTCTAGTACACGACACGAGTGGCTTGCACCACACGACTGGCTTCCACGACACGCCATGACCTACTGGCTTCCTTGACACGCCGAAGCCATTGTCGGGGACCATAATTATGGGTACCCCCAAGACTCCTAATCTCAGCTGGTAACCCCCATCAGCACAAAGCTGCAAAGGCCTGATGGGCGCGATTAAGGTCAAGGCTCAGTCCACTCAAGGGACACGATCTCGCCTCGCCCGAGCCCAGCCTCGGGCAAAGGCAGCCGACCCCGGAGGATTCACGTCTCGCCCGAGGTCCCCTCAAGCAACGGACACACCTCCGGCTCGCCCGAGGCCCAGTCTTCGCAGAGAAGCAACCTTGGCCAGATCGCCACGCCAACCGACCGTATCGCAGGAGCATTTAATGCAAGGATCGCCTGACATCTTATCCTGACGCGCGCTCCAGTCGACAAGGCCGAAGTGACCGCAGTCACTTCGCCGCTCCGCTGACCGACCTGACCGAAATACAGCGCCGCCTGCCCTGCTCCGACTGCCGTGCCACTCGCCAGAGTGAGGTCGACAGCGGCTAAGTCCAGCCTCGGGCGACATAGGAAGCTCCGCCTCGCCCGACCCCAGGGCTCGGCCCCCGTCTCGGCCTCGAAAGATGGACTTCGCCTCGCCCGACCCTAGGGCTCGGCCCCCGTCTCGGCCTCGGAAGATGGACTTCGCCTCGCCCGACCCCAGGGCTCGGACTCGGCCTCGGCTCCGGAAGACGACGAACTCCGCCTCGCCCGACCCCAGGGCTCGGACTCGGCCTCGACACCGGAAGACGACGAACTCCGCCTCGCCTGACCCCAGGGCTCGGACTCGGCCTCGGCTCCGGGAAACGACGAACTCCGCCTCGCCCGACCCCAGGGCTCAGACTCAACCTCGACCTCAGAGGAATCGCCACGTCACCCAAACTCGGGTTCGGACCAGCCACGTCGCCAGGAGGGCCATCATTACCCTACCCCTAGCTAGCTCAGTCTACGGGGAACAAGACCGGCGTCCCATCTGGCTCGCCCCAGTAAACAAGTAATGATGACACCCCGCACGCTCCATGACGGCGGCAGCTCCCAGCCTCTTATGTCAGCAAGGAGACGTCAGCGTGGACCCGACAGCCCCGACAGCTGTACTTCTGCAGGGCTCCAGCGCTCCTCCGACGGCCACGACATCACATGAACAGGGTGCCACAACCCTTCCGACCGCCACGACGGCATGTACTTAGGGCTCTAGCTCCTCTCTGCTAGACACGTTAGCACATTGCTACACCCCCCATTGTACACCTGGGCCCTCTCCTTACGTCTATAAAAGGAAGGTCCAGGGCTCTCGTACGGAGAGGTTGGCCGCGTGGGAGAACGGGCCGGCGCATAAGGCTCTCGCTCTCTCTCTCTCACTCCCGCGCGAACGCTTGTAACCCCCTACTGCAAGCGCATCCAGCCGCCCTGGGCGCAGGACAACACGAAGGCCGCGGTTTTCCCCTCGCTGTTCTCCCCCCTTTGTGTCCCGTCTCGCGTCGACCCATCTGGGCTGGGGCACGCAGCGACAATTTACTCGTCGGTCCAGGGACCCCCCGGGGTCGAAACGCTGACAGTTGGCGCGCCAGGTAGGGGTCTGCTGCGTGTTGACGAACAGCTTCCTGTTAAGCTCCAGATGGGTAGTCCCCAGCAACCTTTCCAACCCGGGACAATGCTCCGTTTCGGGAGTCTTGAGTTCATGTCCCTCGACGGTAGCTACGACATGGTACTCCTTATTCCGCCGCACGACGACGACAATGGTGGCCGTCAGCCCGCCCGCCGACGGCGGAATCGACGACGTCTTCCCCACGTGGCGGAAGAGCAACATTCAGTTCTGTCCCGTCGCCTCCCCTGCCGACGGAGGAGGAAGCGGGGCAAGCATGGCCAAGCAGGGGGCGACACCTCGTCGGCTGTCAAGCGAATCGACGGCGCCGGCGCCCCAGCGGGGGACACGCCGGGCGTTGACCTCGCGTCAGAGACGAAGACGAGTGTCGTTTCCCCGCAACACGCCAACATCGAGCTGACGGATGACGCCAGCACGCTCGCAAAGGGCTTGCTGGGCGTCGCCCTCGTACCTGAGACAACGGTGCAATCCGCCCCTGACGCGACTTCATCACCACCCGTCGATCAAGAGGTACCGATCGTTTCCCATCCCATGCCTTTCAGATTCAGCTTCGATCCACCAAGCGACCCCGCTTCGGTGGAGGCTTTCGCAAAGGCATGTCCAAACCCTCCGGGGCACCATGTGCGGTCACCCTGGGACAGACTGATGGCCGTCTCGACCTACGGGCCCTCGGGTTCTAAGGAAGATGACGAGCCCGACTCTGGTTGGGATTTCTCCGGGCTTGGTAACCCCAGTGCCATGCAGGACTTCATGACCGCATGTGACTACTGCCTCTCCGATTGTTCCGATGGTAGCCACAGCCTCGGCAACGAGGACTGTGGCCCAAGTCGCGAATGTTTCCATGTCGATCTAGGGGGTCTCGGCGAAGGCAACCATCTTGGTATGCCGGAGAACGGCGATCCCCTAGGCCTACGCCTCGCGTTGACATCCTTCGGGAGCTAGCTGTGGTCCCAGTCCCTGCGGGGGGTCAGGACGCACAGCTCGAGCAAATCCGCGAGATGCAGGCCAGGCTCGACGAGGAGGCAGGAACACTTGCGCAGCCTCGGCTGAACCTCGGACAGGAGTGGGCAGGCCGAGCTCCGGCTGGAGAAGCGCGTCGTCTGGCCCAGGACATCCAGCACCGCATCGCCGACGATACCAGGCCAAGGCTGCCCCCGGTTTCCAGTGGGGTCGGCCAAAACCTGGCTGCAGCTGCGATACTACTCCGAGCGATGTCGGATCCCTCCACCACCGAGGGGCGGCGTATCCAGGGAGAGCTCAAGAACCTCCTGGAAGATGCCACGGTCCGACGGGTCGAAAGCTCTGCCTCCCGAAGGCAGGGGTACCCCCCGGAGCATCGCGTCGTGACTTCCGGATTCGTGCGAGAAGCCTCGGTCCACACCAGGCGCACGCGCAACATGGCGCCTGCGGCCCCGGGTCGCCTCGGCAACGAGCACCACCACCGCAACCGTCGAGCCCACCTCTATGAAAGGGTGCGCCGAGGTTACCACCCCAGGCGTGGGGGGCGCTACGACAGCGGGGAGGATCGGAGCCCCTCGCCTGAACCACCCGGTCCGCAGGCTTTCAGCCGGGCCATACGACGGGCGCCGTTCCCGGCCCGGTTCCGAACCCCAACTACCATCACAAAGTACTTGGGGGAGACGAGGCCGGAACTGTGGCTCGCGGACTACCGACTGGCCTGCCAACTGGGTGGAACGGACGATGATAACCTCATCATCCGCAACCTCCCCCTGTTCCTCTCCGACACCACTCGAGCCTGGCTGGAGCATCTGCCTCCGGGGCAGATCTCCAACTGGGACGACCTGGTCCAAGCCTTCACCGGCAACTTCTAGGGCACGCACGTGCGCCCTGGGAACTCCTGGGATCTCCGAAGCTGCCGCCAGCAACCAGGAGAGTCTCTCCGGGACTACATCCGACGATTCTCGAAGCAGCGCACCGAGCTGCCCAACATCACCGATTCCGATGTCATCGGCGCGTTCCTCGCCGGCACCACCTACTACGACCTGGTGAGCAAGCTGGGTCGCAAGACCCCCACCAGGGCGAGCGAGCTGATGGACATCGCTACCAAGTTCGCCTCTGGCCAGGAGGCGGTTGAGGCCATCTTCCGGAAGGACAAGCAGCCCCAGGGCCGCCAGCCGGAAGACGTCCCCGAGCCGTCCGCTCGGAGCGACACCAAGAAGAAGAACAAGAAGAAGTCGCAAGCAAAACGCGACGCCGTAGACGCGGACCTTATCGCCGCCGCTGAGTACAAGAACCCTTGGAAAACTCCTAGAGGTGCCAATCTCTTCGACAAGATGCTCAAGGAGCCGTGCCCCTATCATCAGGGGCCCATCAAGCACACCCTTGAGGAGTGCGTCATGCTTCGGCGCCACTTTCACAAGGCTGGGCCACCGGCGGAAGGTGGCAGGGCCCACAACAACGACAAGAAGGAGGACCACAAGGCAGAGGATTTCTCGAGGTCCACGACTGCTTCATGATCTACGGTGGGCAAGTGGCGAACGCCTCGGCTCGGCACTGCAAGCAAGAGCGTCGGGAGGTCTGCTCGGTAAAGGTGGCGGCGCCAGTCTACCTAGACTGATCCGACAAGCCCATCACCTTCGACCAAGGCGACCACCCCGACCGCGTGCCGAGCCCGGGGAATATCCGCTCGTTGTCGACCCCGTCATCGGCAACGTCAGGCTCACCAAGGTCCTCATGGACGGAGGCAGCAACCTCAACATCATATACGCCGAGACCCTCGGGCTCCTGCAGATCGATCTGTCCTCGATCCGGGCAGGCACGGCGCCTTTTCACGGGATCATCCCCGGGAAACCCGTCCAACCCCTCGGACAACTCGATCTGCCCGTCTGCTTCGGGACTCCCTCCAACTTCCGAAGGGAAACCCTCACGTTCGAGGTGGTCGGGTTTCGAGGAACCTACCACGCAGTGCTGGGGAGACCATGTTACGCCAAGTTCATGGCTGTCCCCAACTACACCTACCTCAAGCTCAAGATGTCGGGCCCCAACGGGGTCATCACCGTCGGCCCCACGTACCGACACGCGTACGAATGCGACGTAGAGTGCGTGGAGTACGCCGAGGCCCTCACCGAATCTGAGGCCCTCATCGCCGACATGGAAAGCCTCCCCAAGGAGGTTCTAGATGCGAAGCGCCACGCCGGCAACTTCGAACCAGTAGAGGCGGTTAAATCCGTCCCTCTCGACCCCGGCAACGACACCTCCAAGCAGATCCGGATCGGCTCCAAGCTCGACCCCAAATAGGAAACAGTGCTCGTCGACTTTCTCCGTGCAAACGCTGAAGTTTTCGCGTGGAGTTCCTCGGACATGCCTGGCATACCGAGGGATGTCGCCGAGCACTCACTGGATATCCGAGCTAGAGCCCGACCCATGAAGCAGCCTCTGCGCCGATTCGATGAAGAAAAGCGTAGAGCCACAGGCGAGGAGATCCACAAGCTGATGGCCGTAGGGTTCATCAAAGAGGTATTCCATCCCGAATGGCTTGCCAACCCTGTGCTTGTGAGAAAGAAAGGAGGGAAATGGCGGATGTGTGTAGACTACACTGGTCTAAACAAAGCATGTCCGAAGGTTCCCTACCCTCTGCCTCGTATCGACCAAATCGTGGATTCCACTGCTGGGTGCGAAACCCTGTCGTTCCTCGATGCCTACTCAGGGTATCACCAAATCAGGATGAAAGAGTCCGACCAGCTCGCGACTTCTTTCATCACACCTTTTGGCATGTACTGCTACGTTACTATGCCATTTGGTTTGAGGAATGCGGGTGCGATGTACCAAAGGTGCATGAACCACGTGTTCAGAGAGCACATTGGTCGAACCGTCGAGGCTTACGTCGATGACATCGTAGTCAAGACGAGGAAAGCCTCCGACCTCCTCTCTGACCTTGAAACGACATTCAAGTGTCTCAAGGCGAAAGGCGTAAAACTCAACCCCGAGAAGTGCGTCTTCGGAGTCCCCCGAGGCATGCTCTTGGGGTTCATCGTCTCCGAGCGAGGCATCGAGGCCAACCCGGAAAAAATCGCGACCATCACCAACATGGGGCCCATCAAGGACTTGAAAGGCGTACAGAGGGTCATGGGATGCCTTGCGGCCCTGAGCCGCTTCATCTTGCGCCTTGGCGAAAGAGGCCTACCTCTGTACCGCCTCTTAAGAAAGACCGAGTGCTTCACTTGGACCCCCGAGGCCGAGGAAGCCCTCGGAAACCTGAAGGCGCTCCTTACGAATGCACCCATCCTGGTGCCCCCCGCTGTCGGAGAAGCCCTCTTGATCTACGTCGCCGCTACCACTCAGGTGAAGGATTACGGGGAGGCTACGCTAGCGCAAAACAAAATTTTCAACCCCATAAAACCAAGAACTACTGTGGTTATAGGTCATGGAATTACCACTAGACGCGCAGAGCAGCGGAAGACGTCTCGTTGTAGACGAACGCGTCGAGCAGTGTCGTGCAGTTGTCGGCGTCCTTCACGTCCTCGCACGGTTCGTCCTAGTGCTCCAGATGTAGCACCTCCGAGGTATCCACACGTGCAGGGAGGAAGCGCCGTGTACCGAACTGCTAGGTTCGCGACGGCGGCTTGGCGAGGGCGAGAGGCGAGCGGCTACTCGTTTGCTGGTGGCAAATTAGGGTAAACCTAACCGCGCCCCCGCCCCTCATTATATAGGCGTTATGGTGGGCTTCTGACACCGAGGCCCATCAGTAACCCTAAAGCCTAGTCTAATTTTGGATCTAATCCGAGTTAGGCTTCCTTCCCCTTAAGTGTGTGACCCTATAGGTTCACGTACAAATAGACATAGCCCGAGTACTCTTACTTGGGCCAATAATTGACAGCGGCCTCTAGCAAGACATGTCAACTCCTATGCGCACGTAAAGATCATATCAGACGAACCATTGCAACATTACGTACATGTTGTTCCCTTTGTCTCACGATATTTGGTCTGGCTCTAAGCTTACCTCTCTTTCTCGATACTGTGAATTGGAATCTTTCAATGGTTAACTCTTAACCCTAGCACGGCCATGCATTTCTTGATCCAATCACTTGAGGGGCCCAGAGATATCTCTCTCACAAAGAGAGGGACAAATTCCATCTTGACTGACCATGCCTCACAGCATGCTTCCTGACAAACCCAAAACTACCTTTATAACTACCCAGTTACGGAATAGCGTTTGATAGTCCCTAAGTAAGTCAATTCACATCTTGAGAACATGCGACAATCTCAGGTCTAAGGATACAGTATTCATGTTGCAAAAAGAGAACTATATTACAATATCTCACGTTGGGTCGGTCCAGCCTCATGTCATACATGCGCCCACATTATTAGTTTAACATCTCCATGTTCATGACTTGTGAAATGTAGTCATCAGCTAATACATGTGCTAGTCATCGACTCTGACTAGGGACATCATTTAGAATAACCATACAAGTAAAGAATCTCACAAACAATTCACATAATTGCTAATCAATACAAGGTGCCTTCCATGGATATTGAATTAAGCAATATATATATCATGGATACAAAGAAATATGCTCATCTCTATGATTATCTCTAGGGCATATTTCTAACATCAGGTGGTCAGCGTCGCGATCGTGGTCGAAAGGCGAGAAGAAGGGCACGCATTGCCCGTCCAGAGGCCGGTCTACTTCATCAGTGAGGTACTGTCCGAGACCAAGATCCGCTACCCACAAATTCAGAAGCTGCCGTACGCGGTGATTCTGACGCGGCGGAAGTTGCGACACTACTTTGAGTCTCATCTGGTGACTGTGGTGTCATCCTTCCCCCTGGGGGAGATCATCCAGTGCCGAGAGGCCTCGGGTAGGATTGCGAAGTGGGCGGTGGAAATCATGGGTGAGACAATCTCGTTCGCCCCTCGGAAGGCCATCAAGTCCCAAGTCTTGGCAGACTTTGTGGTTGAATGGGTCGACACCCAGCCTCTGGCGGCTCTAATCCAACCGGAACTCTGGACCATGTTTTTCGACGGGTCGCTGATGAAAACAGGGGCGGGCGCGGGCCTGCTCTTCATCTCGCCCCTCGAGAAGCACCTCCGCTACGTACTGCGCCTCCATTTCCCGGCGTCCAACAACGTGGCTGAGTACGAGGCTCTGGTCAACGGGTTGCGCATCACCGTCGAGCTAGGGGTCCGATGCCTCGACGCTTGCGGTGACTCGCAGCTTGTCATCGACCAAGTCATGAAGAACTCCCACTGCCGTGACCCGAAGATGGAAGCCTACTGCGACGAGGTTCGGCGCCTGGAAGACAAGTTCTACGGGCTCGAGGTCAACCACGTCGCCCGATGATACAACGAGACTGCGGACGAGCTGGCGAAGATAGCTTCGGGGCGGACAACGGTTCCCCCGGACGTCTTCTCCTGAGACCTACATCAACCCTCGGTCAAGACCAACGACACGATCGAGCCCGAGGCACCCTCGGCTTAGCCCTCGGCTCAGCCCGAGGCACCCTCGGCTCAGCCCGAGGCACCCTCGGCTCCGCCCGAGACACCCTTGGCCCCCAAGGGTGAGGCACTGCGCGTTGAGGGAGAGCGGAATGAGGTCCCGCCTGATTGAGACTGGCAGACCCCGTACCTGCAATATCTCCACCGAGGAGATCTGCCCCTCGACCGAGCCGAAGCTCGGCGACTGGCGCGGCGCGCCAAGTCATTCGTCTTGCTGGGTGACGGGAAGGAGCTCTACCACCGCAGCCCCTCCGGCATCCTCCAGCGATGCATATCCATCGCCGAAGGCTAGAAACTCTTACAAGAAATACACTCGGGGGCTTGCGGTCACCACGTAATGCCTCGAGCCCTTGTTGGAAACGCTTTCTGACAAGGTTTCTACTGGCCGACCGCGGTTGCCGACGCTACAAGAATTGTCCGCACCTGCCAAGGATGTCAGTTCTACGCAAGGCAGACACACCTACCCACTCAGGCTCTGCAAACAATACCCATCACCTAGCCATTTGCTGTGTGGGGTCTGGATCTCGTCGGTCCCTTGCAGAAGGCACCCAGGGGCTACACGCACCTGCTGGTCGCCATCGACAAATTCTCCAAGTGGATCAAAGTCCGACCCCTAAATAGCATCAGGTCCGAACAGGCGGTGGCGTTCTTCACCAACATCATCCATCGCTTTGGGGTCCCGAACTCCATCATCACCAACAACGACACCGAGTTCACCGACAGAAAGTTCCTGAACTTCTGCGAGGACCACCACATCTGGGTGGACTGGGCCGCCGTGGCTCACCCTATGACGAATGGGCAGGTAGAGCGTGCCAACAGCATGATTATGCAAGGACTCAAGCCGAGGATCTACAACGACCTCCACAGGTTCGGCAGGCGATGGATGAAGGAACTCCCCTTGGTGGTCTGGAGCCTGAGGACGACGCCAAGTCGAGCCACGGGCTTCACGCCGTTCTTTCTAGTCTACGGGGCCGAGGCCATCTTGCCCACAGACTTAGAATACGGTTCCCCAAGGACGAGGGCCTACGACGACCGATGCAACCAGACCAACCGAGAAGACTCACTGGACCAGCTGGAAGAGGCTTGGGACGTGGCCCTACTACACTCGGCGTGGTATCAACAGTTCCTGCGACGCTACCACGCTCGAGGGGTTTGGTCCCGAGACCTCCAGGTGGGCGACTTGGTGCTTCGACTATGACAAGACGCCCGAGGGCGGCACAAGCTCACGCCTCCCTGGGAAGGGCCATTCATCATCGCCAAGGTTTTGAAGCCCGAGACATACAAGCTGGCCAACAGTCAAGGTGAGGTCTACAACAACGCTTGGAACATCCGACAGCTACGTCGCTTCTACCCTTAAGGTGTTTTTAAGCCGTTCATATACCTCGTTTACATATGAAGTCTAACCATCAAGGAAGGGTCGGCCTTGCCTCGGCAAAGCCCGACCCTCCCTCGGGGGCTAGAAGGGGCGAACCCCCTCTGCATCAAAATTTTCCTCAAAAAAAGTCTTTCGGCCAGAACATTTTTTTGTGTTTTTCGACTACTTCGATGGTGGGATCCTGAAAACGACGGAGTACACGTAAGCAGGCAAGGCTGACCGAGCCGAGGGACTCCTACGCCTCCGGGATACGGATACCTCACTCATCACCTTCTGCGATAAGTAACTCGCGCTCGGATAAACGGTTCCGCTGACCGAACAAATCTTAACACTCGAAGACTCTTCTGCCGAAACGATTTTTCATGCCATCTCGACCATGTTGACAAAAGAATCCTACGGACGAGTAAGGGTACACGTAAGCGACAAGGCCGACCGAGCCGAGGGACTCCTATGCCTCCGGGATACGGATACCTCACTCGTCACCTTCCGTGAGAAGTAACTCTCGCTCGGATGAACGATTCTGCCACCGGCAAGCGAGTCTTGATACTCAAAACAAGGGGAAAAACGCAGCTTTACAACATGACGACAGTATGTTTGGGCCTCGGCGGCCGCAAAAAACATATGCATACTACAGACGAACCGATGCTGCAGGCTCAGATGTCGATGGAGAGGGAGCAGCAGCACCCTCGGCGTCAACTCCACCTTCGGTGAAGTCCGACCGAGCCTCGGACGGCAACACGGGCGAAGGATCTCCGAGGCCTCGGGGGCTACACCGAAGGATGACGTCAGCACCATGCCTGGGCCATCGCCGCTAGGGTCTCCTCCAAGAACCCGGCCCGAGCAGACGGCTCGGCCAGCCGCCCCGAAGCCTCAGCCAGCTGTCCCCCGAGGACACCAGCCTGGCTCATGGCCTCGGCAACCCGACTCCGGCGCTGGTCCCGCCAGTGGACGGCCCAGCCAGGCTCCGGCCGACGAAGCTCCCTTTTTCGAGCCAACTTCGCCTCTGTCCGTGCTGGCACCGCTCCCTCCGGCTCCGGCTCATCGCAGAGCGGCCGAGGGTTTCTTTGACTAAACAAGTGAAGCCTCGGGCGGCAAGGCCGACCGAGCCGAGGGATTCCTACGCCTCTGGGATACGGATACCTCACTCGTCACCTTCCGCACAGAGCAACTCACATTTGGTCAATCGGTTCGGCTAGCCTACAGGCGAGTTCTAGTGCTCAAAATGAGGGAAAAACATGGTATTACACCCAAAAATACCTACATGTTCAGGCCTCGACAGCCATAATGAACAAACACCAGCACTCAAGGTGCCATTACAAACGGAACTCCGGTTCCGCCCCCGCGGGTATAAACAACCTCCACATCGGAGAGCCTGCGGGACGATAGACTCCGGGCGACTCGCCAGCAACCTCCACAGCAGCAGCCATGGTCCCAGGACGGACGCGGCCACCGGAGGGCTCTCATTCGCGTCCCCGCTCAAGGGATGCGAACCAGATATTAAAGCCAAAGAGCCGAAGGTTGGTCCACGGGTGGCGCTAACGGTCTCGTCGGCAGAAAGGCCTACCTCTCTAGCTGCCACCACCTCAGCACCGACGGCGGCATCCACCTGTCCACCCACACCGCACCGGCGAGCGCCGGCCGCCCCAAAGCGCACCGGCAGGTCCTCACTCCCGTCCTTGCCACGAAAGCGAGGACAGAGGACAGAATGTTGCATCCTAGCTGGGCAGCAACAATCTGCCCTCCCCGGCATGGCTCGAGGACGCCTCCTCCGCAGAGCTGGGGGACAGTTTCCACCCCCAGAAGCTGGAAGAAGAGGTGGCCCGCCGACCCGCACGGGAGGTAGAGCTCCGGCTCAGCCCGCCCTCCGCCTCAGCCTGGATGACGAAAATCCTTGAAGCTGAGGGCGGGGCGGAGGCCGCAGCCCGGCTCGCTCCCCTCCACCAAACTACCCATTGGTAGGGGAATGCAGCCGGGCTGCACGACGAAAATCCTTGAAGCCGAGCAATGGCTGAAAGGTACCAACTTCTGCAAAGTTGCGTTCCTCCAATGACAGCAAGACGAAAGCGACGCGAGCGCTCCCCATCCGGGGGCTCGGAAGGTGGAAGGATGCGATACATGGAGTGCGAAGACATGGTTGCCGTCCAAGGGGGTCACCCTCCTTTTAAAGGCGACTCTCCCCACTTGCGTCCTCAGCCGTTGCGGACTGAGTCTTCTCCAACACGCTCCAAGGTCCTCCCCCTACGACGTGGGGGCTGGGTCCCACGCGTCATGCAAGCTGGCCCAGGACAGAAGAAGCCAGACTGCCGCGCGCGGAGCGCACAACGGCCCAGCTGTTACAAGCATTCCTCCACTATCGCCCGGACCAGCGGGTGAAAGGGCGGACCGCCATGCAGGCAGCATGCAATCGCACCAAGGGGGCGCACCCTTTCGACTTCGACACGTCTAGCTTGGAGGCCCAGGCCCACACGTCATGTAACCGGCGCGCCGGTTACTACGTGCGAGAAACTGCACCGCCACTCGTGCCAGTCCCGCGCCTCCTCGAGTGTGGAGCCGGAGCCGCAACTCGAGTGTAACGCCCCGAATTTTGCAGTTGAATTTTTTTTCTTTTCTTTACTCGCCAAAATTCGGGCGTTACCTTTTCTTTTTCTTTTTGCCCTCGCTACACCTTGACCTTTTCCAAAGTTCTAGCGGGATTCGGTTTGGATTTCCCGTGTAAGAAAAACCCTAAATACTTTATGTTGTTTGATGCACCATGCCGAACCTTGCATTTCTTTTGATTGCTTTGAAAGTGCAAATGCATTCATGTAAAAAGATCGGATTTCAAAAATGAGGAGAAGATCTTTTCTTTCTTTTTCTCTCTCTTTCTCTCTCCTCTTTGTCTCTCTCTCCCGCGCCGTGGGCCGACCCCGGCCGGCCAGCCGCCCCTGGCGCCCCCCCTTGGGCCCAAAAGGCCCAACCGCCCCCCTCCCCTTTTTCCCCAAATTCTTTCTCCCTCCCTCTCATTTTCTCTCATTTTCTCTCCCTCACCCTAAGCCGCCGCCGCCCCTACCCCCTGCCCTAGCGCCGCCCCTCCCCGTCGCCGATCGGCCGCCCCGCTCGGCCGCCCTGCCCCGCCCCGTCCCCGTCGCCGGTGAGCCCCCTCCCCCTCTCCTCCCTTCCCCATTTCCCCCCCCTCCCCTTTCCCCTTGCCGCTCGGCGCCTTGGCCGCCGCCCTGGCCGGCTCGGCCAGCCCCCGGCCGTGCCCCCCGCCGGTGCGCCCCCTGGCCGCCCAGCCGTCCGCCCGCCCGGCCCCTTGGCCGCCTGGCCGCCCTGGCCGGCGCGCCCCCTGGCCGCCTTGGCTGCGCGCTCGCCTGGCCGTTTGGCCGGCTCGGCCGCCTGGCCAGCCCGACCCCCCCCCCCCCCCCGCGCTCGCCTGGCCGCCGGTTCAACCGGGCCGGCTCAGCCGCCCCGCCGCCCAGCCCGCCGCCCAGCCGGCCGGTTCAACCGCCCCCCCTTTTTTATTTTTTTATTTATTTTATTTTATTTACTTTCTGTGATCATAGCTATTTTATTTTAAGTAGGCTAATCGTTGTTCATATGCCATTGAAATAGGAAGTTTAATTTAAAATTCCGTTATGCTAATTGATTCATGTAGTTAATTGTTTATCTCGTGCGATGTTAATCAACTTAAAACGATTAGGTTCCCACTAGTGCATATAACAGAATTCTTTTGTTAAGAACCAATTGTAATTGATCGTTAGCGCATAAGATTTAACCCCCTGCGAGACCCTTTCCCGTTTCTTTCTAACCATAACAAATGCGATATCGAATGTCATACTTGATGCATATTCGCTTTATTTGTTTCCTTGTATGGTGTACTGTTCTTTTGTATTAAATATGTGGATGTATGTATGTTTGCAATCGCATAGAGAACGATTCGGTCGAAGAGCCCGAGGAATTCGCAGGAGAAGCCCCTGAGCAGCAGTCGTTTGGTGGAGGCAAGTGTCCTTTGACCTATCTCTGTCCTATTCATTATTTAATTCACCTCCCGCATTACACCTTTATACCTAAGGATTGACTAGCTTTTGTTATCCATGTCCTTGTTTACCTATTTGGGTTGGATTATTACTGTTTAGCTTTATGCTATTGCTCAACTCTAATCAATGAACATGATGTGGTTATCTATGATACGCTGTTTTCCCTTCTCTTATTATGATGTTGTACTTGTGACCTTCAAGGGGGCTCGAGCGGTTTCTCGAGTGCCTCTCCGTAAGGACCTGTTCTATGGATGACCGCCCGGGAAAACAGTGCAACCATGAGGGTGGAATGGGGTGCCCTTAGCTGAATAATTAGAGGATCCGGGATGTAGTTCACTTAGCCGTCGTGCCGTCAATGGGGCTCGGTGTATGCGGCTCGCTCTGCCAAGTTTGGGTTCGCCCCTTGGGGAGGAGTGCGGTGCATTTAGGAAACCTAACGGGTGGCTACAGCCCCGGGGAATCTTTGTAAAGGCTACGTAGTGAAACCCTGCCTATTCACCTTGGTAGTGTTTAAGGGTTTGATCGGCCCGAGGCAAGAGGGAATCACGGCTTGTGGGTAAAGTGCACAACCTCTGCAGAGTGTTATGAAACTGATATATCAGCCGTGCTCACGGTTATGAGCGGCCAAGGGAGCTCCAGTGATTAGTGGTACTTGATCAGAGACATTGTGGTACAGGTGGTTATGAGATTGATGGTTTTGGTTATGACTATGGTGCTGGTAAGTGGTATTCTTTCCGTTTGGAAAGGGTACATCGGGTTAATAACTTGGGTAAATGCTAAAACTTGGCTTTCTACTAGTAAATAATAATCTGACCAACTAAAAGCAACTGCTTGACTTACCCCCACATAAAGCTAGTCCACTACAGCCAAACAGGATACTTGCTGAGTATGTTGATGTGTACTCACCCTTGCTCTACACACCAAACCCCCCCCCAGGTTGTCAGCATTGCAACCACTGCTCAGGCGAAGATGAAGCTGTGGAAGGAGACTTCCAGGAGTTCCAAGATTACGACGAGTTCTAGGTGTGGGTTAGCGGCAACCCCCAGTCGGCTGCCTGTGAAGGCCGCGTTATCTACGTTTCTTTTCCGCACTTTGATTTATTGTAAGAACTATATGGACGTCTCAGACGTATGATGTAATCGACTATTATTTCCCTTTTAATACTATTTTGAGCACTGTGTGATGATGTCCATGTTATGTAACTGCTGTGTACGTGAATAACTGATCCTGGCACGTACATGGTTCGCATTCGGTTTGCCTTCTAAAACCGGGTGTGACATAAGTGGTATCAAAGCCGTGCTGACTGTAGGACCGCTAACCTAGAGTAGAATGGTCGTTCTAAGGACTATAGACCTCTGTCTCTTCCTTGACTTTGATATCCCTTCAAAAGTTGGTCCTACCGACCAAACCTATGTTCTACTATATATTATACCTTGCTAAAAAATTGTGTTTCATTCTGATCCTTCATTTACTTATTACTTGCTGGTCATATTAATTCTGTTCTCACCCTTTTGCTTGCGATGTCTTTTGTAGATGGCTCGACTTAGACACACTGCACGAAAGTCAGTCATCCCCTTCTTACCCTCCCGCCTTGCTGAGCGTCCGCTTCGCCGTCCCGTGGCCGGACAGTCCAGCCACTTGGAGAGACTACACCACCGCCTGCGTGAGGAGCAGGAGCGTCGACGACAGGAGCAGCAGAGCTCTTCCTTCTCGCTCCACCAGGAGATAGAGTCTGTGAGGAGCTACTCCCCTGTGCTTCCTCTGGAGCCGCCCCCTGCACCACCACTGGGCGCCCCAGCTTCTGGAGTAGCTGCTGGAGGAGACCCAGACGACGGAGATGGCGACGACAGCTCGAGCCACGACACCGACTTCTCTGCTAACCCTGAGCCGGAAGGATGGGTTGCTCGACCCATCACTCGCGACGCTGCTCGCGGGTGCCACTTCCACGATGCGCTCGACACCCTGCTACGTCGGGCATTTGACCGGCATACTTGGTCCGTCGAGTATCGCTGTGTGGTCTACCAGCATAGTCGCGGGGTCTACCCGGACCGCTGGGAGGCGACTTGCTTGGTGCGCTGCCCGGAGAACAGTCTCCAGGGTGCGGAGGCCTGTTCAGAGCACTATTCTATCTCTGAACGAGACTCAGCTGAAGCAGCCATGCAAGATGCTGCACGGCGTGCGCTTTCGCACTACTGCTCGGTTTTCGGTGGGGCAGCTGATGGTCTTGACCTGAAGTATTACCCCCGCCGTCCATCTGGCAGCACAGGAGGCTTGATTGTTTCACCTGTCGGTGAGGGCAATCCTAGGTTGAGCAGCACAGTCAACCTAGCCGCCGTGCTAAACACGGAGCTGGACCATGCATTAGACGAGCTGAGTAGGGCTCGTGCTGAGATCGCCCTGCTGCGGGCTGAGCGCGCGGAACGTCGTCACCTGGATGGTGGTTCCCCCGCTCCCGTTGGGACTCAGCACCCGTACCGCTCACCTCAGCGTGGACACCAGTCTTATGGCAATCCCGCCTGCAAGACCAAGATAACTCTAGAGCCATAGATCGTTAGAGTTGGACCTTGTAATTAATACGAAATATATATACATAGAAGCTTCAGTCTTAGCGTTAGTCTCAGTCTTAGTTAGTCTTAGTTAAACAGGGTAGTTTGCTATATCCTGTGCATTTATGTTTGTCATGATGAACTATGATTGGTTTGGATCTTTGTAATGATTGTCACCAGAGTGTGGGTATCCCCTGCATTTTGGTTCACCTACTATGTTAATAAAGTTAGTTATATAGTTGGGAAACCTTTTATTCCACTTTCCTCTTTATCTGAGAAGCTGTGTGGTCTGTGTTGGAGATCAGTGAAGATGCTCATCTGTTCAGTGCTGTTGAAGAATTCTATTCTCTTTTCTTATGCTGCAAGATTTGCCAGATCAGTTCTGATGTGTGGTCGCATTCTGCAGATGTCAGAGAACAGGCGCAGAGGAGGAAGGCGTGCTCAGCAGGAGCGAGCCGGTCAGCAAGATGAGGCGCCCCAGCAGCAGCTGCTGCCGCCCCCGCCCCCGATGTCGATTGAGCAGATGTTTCTGATGCAGACTCAGGCAGTTCAGGCCATCGGTCAGACTCTGGCCGCCATTCAGCAGCAGCAGCAGCAGCAGCAAGCACCACCTCAGCCTCAGATGCCTTAGATGCCCAGAGACAAGCGTGCTGAATTCATGAGAGGTCATCCACCAACGTTCGCTCATTCTTCTGACCCCATGGATGCTGAAGATTGGCTGCGCACTGTGGAGCGGGAGTTGCATACCGCTCAGTGCGATGACAGGGAGAAAGTCTTGTATGGTCCCCGTCTGTTGAGAGGAGCAGCCCAATCATGGTGGGAGTCTTACCTCGCCACCCATGCCAACCCCGACACCATCACCTGGGAAGAATTCAGGGGTAGCTTTCGTCAGTACCACGTGCCTGCAGGTCTGATGACAGTGAAGAAGGAGGAGTTCCTGGCCCTCAAGCAAGGGCCATTGTCTGTCAGTGAGTACCGGGACAAGTTTCTGCAATTGTCTCGCTATGCTCCTGAAGATGTCAACACCGATGCCAAGCGGCAGTACCGTTTCCTGAGAGGCTTGGTTGACCCTCTGCAGTATCAGCTGATGAATCACACCTTCCCGACATTCCAGCACCTGATTGATAGAGCAATCATGACGGAGAGAAAGCGCAAGGAGATGGAAGATCGTAAGCGCAAGATCAGTGGACCGCAGTCTGGAAGCAGCAGTCGTCCTCGTTTCTCAGGCAATCAACCCCAGCAGTTCAGGCAGAACCAGCGTCCACCTCAGCAGCATCAGCAGTTTCAAAGGCAGTATCCTCAGAATCAGTACCAGAACCGTCAGAGCAATCAGTCAGGAGGTCAGTTTCAGAAGCAGAATCAGCAAGCACCTCGCCTTCCTGCCCCAGCAAATCAGCAGAACAGTCAGGCAGCACCAGCTCAGGTTGGAAACAGGGCGTGTTTCCACTGTGGAGAGCAAGGCCATTGGGTGATGCAATGTCCGAAGAAGGCAGCCCAGCAGCAGTCAGGCCCCAATGCCCCAGCAAAGCAGAATGTGTCTCAGCCTGGAGTAGGCAACCGCCCTCAACAGCGCTATAATCATGGAAGGCTGAACCACTTGGAAGCTGAAGCAGTTCAGGAGACCCCCGGCATGATAGTAGGTATGTTCCCAGTCGACTCCCATATTGCAGAAGTGTTATTTGATACTGGAGCAACGCATTCTTTCATTACTGCATCATGGGTAGAAGCACATAATCTTCCGATTACTACCATGTCAACCCCCATTCAAATTGACTCAGCCGGTGGTAGAATTCGAGCCGATAGCATTTGTTTGAATATAAGTGTGGAAATAAGGGGGATAGCGTTTCCCGCCAACCTTATAGTAATGGGTACTCAGGGAATAGATGTCATCCTAGGGATGAATTGGCTAGATAAGTATCAGACAGTTATCAGTTGTGATAAAAGGACCATCAAGTTGGTGTCCCCACTAGGAAAGGAAGTGGTGACCGAGTTAGTCCCGCCTGAGCCAAAGAAAGGAAGTTGTTATCAGATGGCTGTCGATAGCAGTGAAGCAGACCCAATTGAGAGTATCAAGGTAGTGTCTGAGTTCCCGGATGTGTTTCCAAAGGACTTACCGGGTATGCCACCAGAGCGGAAAGTTGAGTTTGCTATAGAGCTTTTTCCCGGAACCGCCCCCATCTTTAAGAGAGCTTACAGAATATCTGGACCAGAGTTGGATGAACTTAAGAAGCAAATTGATGAGCTGTCAGAGAAAGGTTACATTCGGCCAAGCACCTCGCCTTGGGCCGCCCCCGTCTTGTTCGTGGAAAAGAAAGATGGTACCAAGAGGATGTGTATCGATTACCGAGCTTTGAATGAGGTCACGATCAAGAACAAGTATCCCTTGCCCAGAATAGAAGATCTGTTCGACCAGTTGAGAGGAGCCAGTGTGTTCTCCAAGATTGATCTGAGGTCAGGTTATCATCAGCTCAGGATCCGACCTTCGGACATTCCGAAGACGGCATTCATTTCCAAGTATGGGTTGTATGAGTTCACAGTGATGTCTTTTGGTTTGACCAATGCGCCCGCATTCTTTATGAACTTGATGAACAGTGTACTCATGGATTACCTTGATAAGTTTGTGGTGGTATTCATTGATGACATTCTGGTTTATTCTCAAAGCGAAGAAGAGCACGCAGAACATTTGAGGATGGTGTTGCAGAGATTGCGAGAGCACCAGTTGTACGCAAAGTTGAGCAAGTGTGAGTTCTGGATCAGCGAAGTCCTGTTCTTGGGTCATATAATCAACAAAGAAGGATTGGCTGTGGATCCGAAGAAAGTGGCAGACATTTTGAACCGGAAAGCGCCAACAGATGCTAGAGGAATCAAGAGTTTCATTGGAATGGCCGGATATTATCGGCGATTCATTGAAGGGTTTTCGAAGATTGCGAAGCCAATGACAGCGTTGCTAGGCAACAAGGTTGAGTTCAAGTGGACCCAGAAATGCCAAGAGGCCTTTGAAGCGCTGAAAGAGAAGTTGACTACAGCGCCTGTCCTAGTCTTGCCTGATGTGCACAAGCCCTTCTCGGTGTATTGTGATGCTTGTTACACAGGTTTGGGATGCGTATTGATGCAAGAGGGAAGAGTTGTGGCTTACTCGTCCCGACAGCTGAAGGTTCATGAGAAGAACTACCCAATCCATGATCTAGAGTTGGCAGCAGTGGTTCACGCACTGAAGACATGGAGGCACTATCTGTATGGACAGAAATGCGATGTTTACACAGACCACAAGAGTCTGAAGTACATATTCACTCAGTCAGAGTTGAACATGAGGCAACGAAGATGGTTAGAGTTGATCAAAGACTATGAGTTGGAGATTCATTACCATCCAGGCAAAGCAAACGTAGTGGCAGATGCTTTGAGCAGAAAGAGTCAAGTCAATCTGATGGTCGCTCGTCCGATGCCTTATGAGTTGGCCAAAGAGTTTGACAGGTTGAGTCTCGGATTTCTGAACAATTCGCGAGGAGTCACAGTTGAGTTGGAACCTACCTTGGAGCGCGAAATCAAAGAAGCGCAGAAGAATGATGAGAAAATCAGTGAGATCCGGCGACTGATTCTAGATGGCAGAGGCAAAGAGTTTCGAGAAGATGCAGAAGGCGTGATATGGTTCAAAGACCGCTTGTGTGTTCCCAATGTCCAGTCTATTCGGGAGTTGATTCTCAAGGAAGCTCATGAGACAGCCTATTCGATTCACCCTGGTAGTGAGAAGATGTATCAGGATCTGAAGAAGAAATTCTGGTGGTACGGAATGAAAAGAGAAATCGCAGAGCATGTGGCTATGTGCGATAGTTGCCGAAGAATTAAGGCAGAACACCAGAGACCTGCTGGATTGTTGCAACCGTTGCAGATCCCTCAGTGGAAATGGGATGAAATTGGTATGGATTTCATAGTCGGATTGCCTCGCACTCGAGCCGGCTACGATTCCATTTGGGTAGTAGTGGACCGTTTGACCAAGTCAGCCCACTTCATACCTGTCAAGACCAATTACCACAGTGCAGTATTGGCAGAGTTGTACATGTCTCGGATCGTTTGTCTTCATGGTGTGCCAAAGAAGATAGTGTCAGATAGAGGAACGCAGTTCACCTCTCATTTCTGGCAGCAGTTGCATGAAGCCTTGGGCACGCATCTGAATTTCAGTTCAGCTTATCATCCGCAGACAGATGGCCAGACCGAAAGGACCAATCAAATTCTCGAAGACATGTTGAGAGCCTGTGCGTTGCAAGATCAGTCCGGATGGGACAAGCGATTGCCTTATGCAGAGTTTTCCTATAACAACAGTTATCAGGCCAGTTTGAAGATGTCACTGTTTCAAGCGCTTTATGGAAGGAGTTGTAGAACTCCGTTGCAATGGGATCAGCCTGGAGAAAAGCAAGTGTTTGGGCCAGACATTTTGCTCGAAGCCGAAGAGAACGTCAAGATGGTTCGAGAGAATCTGAAGATAGCGCAATCGAGGCAGCGAAGCTATGCAGACACAAGAAGAAGAGAGCTGAGTTTCGAAGTCGGAGACTTTGTCTATCTGAAAGTGTCACCGATCAGAGGAGTCAGAAGATTCGGAGTGAAAGGCAAGCTAGCACCCCGCTACATTGGTCCGTATCAGATTCTTGCAAGACGAGGAGAAGTGGCCTATCAGCTCAGTTTGCCAGAGAATTTGTCTGCTGTGCATGATGTCTTTCATGTGTCTCAGTTGAAGAAGTGCTTGCGTGTGCCAGAAGAGCAGTTGCCAGTGGAAGGTCTTGAGGTCCAGGAGGACTTGACCTATGTTGAGAAGCCAGCTCAGATCCTTGAGATTGCAGACAGAGTCACCCGAAGGAAGACCATCAGGATGTGCAAAGTCAGATGGAATCACCACTCTGAGGAAGAAGCAACCTGGGAGCGTGAAGATGATCTGATGGCTAAGTACCCAGAGCTCTTTGCTAGCCAGCCCTGAATCTCGAGGGCGAGATTCTTTTAAGGGGGATAGGTTTGTAACGCCCCGAATTTTGCAGTTGAATTTTTTTTCTTTTCTTTACTCGCCAAAATTCGGGCGTTACCTTTTCTTTTTCTTTTTGCCCTCGCTACACCTTGACCTTTTCCAAAGTTCTAGCGGGATTCGGTTTGGATTTCCCGTGTAAGAAAAACCCTAAATACTTTATGTTGTTTGATGCACCATGCCGAACCTTGCATTTCTTTTGATTGCTTTGAAAGTGCAAATGCATTCATGTAAAAAGATCGGATTTCGAAAATGAGGAGAAGATCTTTTCTTTCTTTTTCTCTCTCTTTCTCTCTCCTCTTTGTCTCTCTCTCCCGCGCCGTGGGCCGACCCCGGCCGGCCCAGCCGCCCCTGGCGCCCCCCCCTTGGGCCCAAAAGGCCCAACCGCCCCCCCTCCCCTTTTTCCCCAAATTCTTTCTCCCTCCCTCTCATTTTCTCTCATTTTCTCTCCCTCACCCTAAGCCGCCGCCGCCCCTACCCCCTGCCCTAGCGCCGCCCCTCCCCGTCGCCGATCGGCCGCCCCGCTCGGCCGCCCTGCCCCGCCCCGTCCCCGTCGCCGGTGAGCCCCCTCCCCCTCTCCTCCCTTCCCCATTTCCCCCCCCCTCCCCTTTCCCCTTGCCGCTCGGCGCCTTGGCCGCCGCCCTGGCCGGCTCGGCCAGCCCCCGGCCGTGCCCCCCGCCGGCGCGCCCCCTGGCCGCCCAGCCGTCCGCCCGCCCGGCCCCTTGGCCGCCTGGCCGCCCTGGCCGGCGCGCCCCCTGGCCGCCTTGGCTGCGCGCTCGCCTGGCCGTTTGGCCGGCTCGACCGCCTGGCCAGCCCGACCCCCCCCCCCCCCCCCGCGCTCGCCTGGCCGCCGGTTCAACCGGGCCGGCTCAGCCGCCCCGCCGCCCAGCCCGCCGCCCAGCCGGCCGGTTCAACCGCCCCTAGGGCCGGTTCAACCGCCCCCCCCCTTTTTTTATTTTTTTATTTATTTTATTTTATTTACTTTCTGTGATCATAGCTATTTTATTTTAAGTAGGCTAATCGTTGTTCATATGCCATTGAAATAGGAAGTTTAATTTAAAATTCCGTTATGCTAATTGATTCATGTAGTTAATTGTTTATCTCGTGCGATGTTGATCAACTTAAAACGATTAGGTTCCCACTAGTGCATATAACAGAATTCTTTTGTTAAGAACCAATTGTAATTGATCGTTAGCGCATAAGATTTAACCCCCTGCGAGACCCTTTCCCGTTTCTTTCTAACCATAACAAATGCGATATCGAATGTCATACTTGATGCATATTCGCTTTATTTGTTTCCTTGTATGGTGTACTGTTCTTTTGTATTAAATATGTGGATGTATGTATGTTTGCAATCGCATAGAGAACGATTCGGTCGAAGAGCCCGAGGAATTCGCAGGAGAAGCCCCTGAGCAGCAGTCGTTTGGTGGAGGCAAGTGTCCTTTGACCTATCTCTGTCCTATTCATTATTTAATTCACCTCCCGCATTACACCTTTATACCTAAGGATTGACTAGCTTTTGTTATCCATGTCCTTGTTTACCTATTTGGGTTGGATTATTACTGTTTAGCTTTATGCTATTGCTCAACTCTAATCAATGAACATGATGTGGTTATCTATGATACGCTGTTTTCCCTTCTCTTATTATGATGTTGTACTTGTGACCTTCAAGGGGGCTCGAGCGGTTTCTCGAGTGCCTCTCCGTAAGGACCTGTTCTATGGATGACCGCCCGGGAAAACAGTGCAACCATGAGGGTGGAATGGGGTGCCCTTAGCTGAATAATTAGAGGATCCGGGATGTAGTTCACTTAGCCGTCGTGCCGTCAATGGGGCTCGGTGTATGCGGCTCGCTCTGCCAAGTTTGGGTTCGCCCCTTGGGGAGGAGTGCGGTGCATTTAGGAAACCTAACGGGTGGCTACAGCCCCGGGGAATCTTTGTAAAGGCTACGTAGTGAAACCCTGCCTATTCACCTTGGTAGTGTTTAAGGGTTTGATCGGCCCGAGGCAAGAGGGAATCACGGCTTGTGGGTAAAGTGCACAACCTCTGCAGAGTGTTATGAAACTGATATATCAGCCGTGCTCACGGTTATGAGCGGCCAAGGGAGCTCCAGTGATTAGTGGTACTTGATCAGAGACATTGTGGTACAGGTGGTTATGAGATTGATGGTTTTGGTTATGACTATGGTGCTGGTAAGTGGTATTCTTTCCGTTTGGAAAGGGTACATCGGGTTAATAACTTGGGTAAATGCTAAAACTTGGCTTTCTACTAGTAAATAATAATCTGACCAACTAAAAGCAACTGCTTGACTTACCCCCACATAAAGCTAGTCCACTACAGCCAAACAGGATACTTGCTGAGTATGTTGATGTGTACTCACCCTTGCTCTACACACCAAACCCCCCCCAGGTTGTCAGCATTGCAACCACTGCTCAGGCGAAGATGAAGCTGTGGAAGGAGACTTCCAGGAGTTCCAAGATTACGATGAGTTCTAGGTGTGGGTTAGCGGCAACCCCCAGTCGGCTGCCTGTGAAGGCCGCGTTATCTACGTTTCTTTTCCGCACTTTGATTTATTGTAAGAACTATATGGACGTCTCAGACGTATGATGTAATCGACTATTATTTCCCTTTTAATACTATTTTGAGCACTGTGTGATGATGTCCATGTTATGTAACTGCTGTGTACGTGAATAACTGATCCTGGCACGTACATGGTTCGCATTCGGTTTGCCTTCTAAAACCGGGTGTGACATCGAGGCAACCCTGCACACGGCCCAGCAGTGCCAACCAGGCACGCTGGTCACGAGTCAGCCAGCCGCGGGAGAAGGCACGACGGTCGATACGACCAAAAATGGGCTGGCAGTAATGGCGATGGCAGGCGGGCGGAAGCAGCAGCCAAATCATCTGCAGGCTCACGTCCCCTCCTGGAACAGCGAGAGAACCCTCTCCCACGGCGTGAAGACGACGCGCCCGTGATCCGTTCCTCGAACGGCTCGCGCACGCACAACGGCTACCCCGCCAACCACTCGTCCCGTCGCATTAACTCTGCGGCAGGGCAGGCGACACCTTTGGCAGGCAAAGCGGGCGACGCTTCACCTCCGCCATAATGACCGCGTCAAAAAAGGTGCGCCACGACGTTCGATTTCGTATCCTTTTCCATTTCCTCTTTCTCTCTCTTGCCACAGGGACCGGGAAAGGGGATACTCCGAAAGGGATCCTTCTCCACGAAGGAAATGGGCCCCGAGCCCCCCTACTGATCAGAGGTTCGAAGGCTGGCCCCTCGGAAGGGTTCGACAACCGCCTTAGAGCACTCAGGCTCCGCGCCCACTACTGGTCAGAGGTTCGAAGGCTGGCCCCTCGGAAGGGTTCAACAGCCGCCTCAGGCCACTCGGGCTCCGCGCCCACTACTGATCAGGGGTTCGTAGGCTGGCCTCCAAAGGGTTCAACAGCCGCCTCAGAGCATGTAGAGCGAGGGATGACCCTGGGTACGTTCGATACATAACCAAGGCTCGGGCTACGCTCCCGAGGTACCCTAGGACATTTCCGAGACCAGCGGGAGCGATTTTCGTAACGGAATCCCACCAGAGGGAGGCATCGAGCCCTCGAACCCCGTCAAAAGGGGACCGGGTCCGGCGAATCACCTGCAGGTACTTTTGGAGCGCGCCTTCGGGCCACTAGCCGACCCCTAACGAATGGGGCGCGGGCGTCCACTCGGATTACCCGCTAGCAACTCACTGGAGACACCATGTTCGGCGCCCTCCGAGGGCAGCATGGCGCTTTCCCCCCTCCTCCTTGCGGAAAGGCGACGTAGGGGCGTATGAAAAAAGCCGAGTCTATCCTTGACCATCCTCTCGCTCTGTGCGAAGGCTCGGGGGCTGCTCTCGCAAACCCGGCTCCGGCCAAACTGTTGACAGCGTCAACATACCAGCCCGAGAACTTGGGACTCGACTATGCACCCGGGCTACGGCCAGTTCGCATGAGGGAACAAACAAACCAGCCGAGCCATCACGAAAGGCACTAAGACCTCGAAGGAGTCAAAACACTGCTCCGAGGCCTCGGGGGCTACACCCGGCGGGTGCGCTCGCGCGCACCCACCGGAACAAAATGCAATCGAGAAAGGTCGGTCCCCTTGCAAAAAAGTGCGACAAAAGCCTCCAAGCGAGTGCCAACACTCCCTTCGAGGCTCGGGGGCTACTGTCGGGGACCATAATTAGGGGTACCCCTAAGACTCCTAATCTCAGCTGGTAACCCCCATCAGCACAAAGCTGCAAAGGCCTGATGGGCGCGATTAAGGTCAAGGCTCAGTCCACTCAAGGGACATGATCTCGCCTCGCCCGAGCCCAGCCTCGAGCAAAGGCAGCCGACCCCGGAGGATTCACGTCTCGCCCGAGGGTCCCCTCAAGCAACGGACACACCTTCGGCTCGCCCGAGGCCCAGTCTTCGCAGAGAAGCAACCTTGGCCAGATCGCCACGCCAACCGACTGTATCGCAGGAGCATTTAATGCAAGGATCACCTGACATCTTATCCTGATGCACGCTCCAGTCGACAAGGCCGAAGTGACCGCAGTCACTTCGCCGCTCCGCTGACCGACCTGACAGAAATATAGCATCGCCTGCCCTGCTTCGACTGCTGTGCCACTCGCTAGAGTGAGGTCGACAGCGGCTAAGTCCAGCCTCGGGCGACATAGGAAGCTCCGCCTCGCCCGACCCAGGGCTCGGCCCCCGTCTCGGCCTCGGAAGATGGACTTCGCCTCGCCCGACCCCAGGGCTCGGCCCCCGTCTTGGCCTCGGAAGATGGACTTCGCCTCGCCCGACCCCAGGGCTCGGACTCGGCCTCGGCTCCGGAAGATGACGAACTCCGCCTCGCCCAACCCCAGGGCTCGGACTCGGCCTCGGCACTGGAAGACGATGAACTCCGCCTCGCCTGACCCCAGGGCTCGGACTCGGCCTCGGCTCCGGGAAACGACGAACTCCGCCTCGCCCGACCCCAGGGCTCGGACTCAACCTCGACCTCAGAGGAATCGCCACCTCACCCAAACTTGGGTTCGGACCAGCCACGTTGCCAGGAGGGCCATCATTACCCTACCCCTAGCTAGCTCAGGCTACGGGGAACAAGACCGGCGTCCCATCTGGCTCGCCCCAGTAAACAAGTAATGATGACACCCCGCACGCTCCATGACGGCGGCAGCTCCCAACCTCTTATGTCAGCAAGGAGACGTCAGCGTGAACCCGACAACCCTGACAGCTGTACTTCCGCAGGGCTCCAGCGCTCCTCCGGTGGCCACGACATCACACGAACAGGGTGCCACAACCCCTCCGACCGCCACGATGGCATGTACTTAGGGCTCTAGCTCCTCTCTGCTAGACACGTTAGCACATTGCTACACCCCCCATTGTACACCTGGGCCCTCTCCTTATGTCTATAAAAGGAAGGTCCAGGGCTCTCGTACGGAGAGGTTGGCCACGCGGGAGAACGGGCCGGCGCATAAGGCTCTCGCTCTCTCTCACTCCCGCGTGAACGGTTGTAACCCCCTACTGCAAGCGCATCCAGCCGCCCTGGGCGCAGGACAACACGAAGGCCGCGGTTTTCCCCTCGCTGTTCTCCCCCCTTTGTGTCCCGTCTCGCGCCAACCCATCTGGGCTGGGGCACGCAACGACAATTTACTCGTCGGTCCAGGGACCACCCGGGGTCGAAACGCCGACAGCCATCTATAAATAAGGTACCGTGCGGGCATGCCGTACTCATCTCCACACTTCTCTCTTCTGTACCAGCAGCCATTCCATCAATTGTACGTAGTACGTACTGTTCGTTCAGCTCGTCATGGACTCATTCAAAAGCCTAGTGTTGTCTTCGTCATCCGATGATTCAGACGAAGAGATCGATAACTTGTTGCTTTGTCAACATGTTGACGACCTAGGTCTAGGAGCCTCGAGCACACGGCATAGGCGCTCTTCATTGCCTCGCCGAGTTATCCATAGGGACCACGCTGTTGGAGAAAATTTCATCAAGCACCACTACTTCGGACCTAATCCAGTGTATCCACCACATGTTTTTCGTCAAAGGTACATTTGCTAAGTAATGCTTTAACTTTGATTTCGAGGTTCGTTTTCTTATTTTTTTGCTTTGCTTTGGTTTTTAGGTTTCAGATGCATCGTCCTTTGTTCCTCCGTATCCTTCGTGCCGTTCAGCGAGAAGACGATTTTTTCACTATTCGATGTGATGCAACAGGTTTAGCAGGGCTCGGTCCATTGCAAAAAGTATGTGCTGCTTTGCGTATCCTTGCTTAGGGGTTACCAACCGATGCGGTCGATGAGTACATACAGATTGGGCAGACTACGGCTAGGGACTGTCTGATCCGTTTCTGTCGCGCAATCATATCATGCTTTAGCGAACGATAACTCCGTATCCCTAACCACGACGACATTGCTCGCATACTTAGTGTAAACGCCGACAGGGGGTTTCTGGGTATGCTAGGCTCCATCGATTGTATGCATTGGGAATGGCGCAACTGTCCTACTGCATGGCACAGATAGTTTTGTGGACGCAATTCGAGGCCAACAATGATACTAGAGGCAGTCGCTGGGTATGACCTGTGGATTTGGCATGCCTTTTTCGGAATGCCTGGTACTAACAATGATCTAAATGTGCTGCATCGTTCACTAGTGTTTGATCCGTTACGTAATGGGACGATGCCACTAGTGCACTTCACTATTAATGGTATGATGTACAATTTCGGATACTACTTAGCGGATGACATATATCCAAATTGGCCAACCTTTGTTAAATCAATTCGTCACACATTTGAGGAAAAAAAGGTTCACTTCACAACCAAGCAGGAGAGTTGTCGAAAGGATATAGAGCGAGCATTTGGTGTTTTGCAGGAGAGGTGGGCAGTTCTTCGTGGCCCAGCTTATGGTTGGGATCGTAATCACCTCACAGAGATGATGACTGCTTGCATTATTATGCACAACATGATTGTCGAGGACGAAGGAGATGGTGCAGGAAATGTGGATTTCATTGGGCCCACTGGCCCCCTAAAGTTTGTAATAATATTCCTGAGGTCCGCAACGAGTGGCTAAACAATCATATCCGATCTGAATTACCGAACGATCCCGAGCAGGACATCACTTGTCAGGCCACATACTTGTCTTTGCAACACAACCTGATAGAACACCTGTGGGCACGTCGAGGGTTAATGGGTTGAAGGCCTTCCTCCAACTTATGTGGTAAATTCATGTGCGTTCTATTTCTTTAGTTAACTATTTGCTTAGTACCATGAATGAAAGTGTTGTCATGTATGAAGGTTAACAGTGATGTAGTCATAGTTAGTACTTCATGTAATGAATCTGGTTCAAATAAAGTGCACATGTTGGCAAACGTGTTGTCATGTATGAAACAACCTTATTCTGAAAATCAATATTCTGAAAATAAACAATGTTCAAAAAGCAAGCTAATGTTCTCAAACAATGAAGGAAATGTTCAAAAAACTCGAAATGACTGATGTCCGAACACACCGGACCATGTTACACCGACACTAGGTTCGCAACAAATTCTGAAATACAATAGTACTCTTCAGATAGGATTGTTGATGAAAAACTCGATTAAACCTTTTCTCCTCGCGATGTATACAGGACTCACATCCTCTGGTAAAGCATCCATATCCATAGCTAGGAGTTCCTTCAGCTCTGCGTCCTTTCAGATCCTTTCTTCAATCATCATTTTTGTTTGCTGCATTTCTATTTCCTTGGATTGGACCTCCAACTTTTTCAGTTCAACTTCCTTCAAGAACTCAATATTTTGTTGTTTCTTATCTGATTTTTCTTCACTTTGCTTCAATCTTGCTATTTGAATGTCATGAATTCTTGAAAGGTAGTCAGTAGACTGGGAGGAACTGGACATTGCCTTCTTCCTTGATGCTTTCGTGGAGTCCCGTCCTAATGGCCTTTTACCTTTTGAACCTGCTTCCTCAATTTCCAGATCATTAACAAAACCTAAAGGTGTATCACTACCAACAGGCTCCATCCCCGCATTGCCTCTCCAGGGGCTTCCATGAACCATGGAATCCCATTTCAGTTCATTTTTGAGCCATGTCCAGCAATGCATGAAATGAAAAGGCTTTTTCTGTGCGGTAGCATATAGAGTTGCAGCTTTTGAAGTCTACAAAACATTTATAATACTTGTCAGATCACGAATAAAAGTAAGTACACATGAAACCATATCCATACTTAAGTATTACAAAGGAATGTTATTTTACCTTGTCGTTGTCTGTTAGGCCACTCTGATTTTCCCTTAGGACTCTTGCGTAGAATCCAGCATATTTCCCTGTTTCAGCCCTTATTTTGTCCCATTTGCTGCTCAAAGCCGTATTAAGTCTCATTGGAAACTCACCTCTAAGTTCATTGTACCTTTTCTCAATTCTAGCCCATAAACCCTCCTTCCTCTGCCCTGTGTTAATTACTGGGTCATTACTAATCTCTAGCCAAGTTCTGCAAAGCAAAAGGTCTTCATCAGGTTTGAAGTTCTGTTCCTTTGTCCTCCTACCTGTCGCTGGTGTGTCCGAAGGTTTGGTAGGGCTGTTTACTTCCTAGACACTATGCTCTGCTTCTGATTCCAAATTGATAGGGTCAATCTGGTTGGTCACATGGGTATAAATCTGGGGAAATGGAGTAGGTGGTACCATCTGGGCTTGACCCAATGATGTTTGTGGTGGAGAACCACCTAGATTCATCATACTAAAATATGGGTTCCATGGATTGCGAAAGGGAAATGAAGATGTGTCATTAGGTCCCTGGGACCAGGTAGGATTGCTCATCTGGGTTGTACTACCAGTAATTGTAGCAGGATGGGTTGGGTCTAATCCTTGGCCCTGCCAGAACTGAGGATCCCACATGGATGGGGGGAAAATCTGGTTACATGTACTGGGGCCGGCACCAGGAGGTCGAATAGGTGTGTTTCTGTTGTTGTCAGCCATTCTGGGAATGAAATACACGAATCAATTAATTTGTACAACAGATAACACACTTGTACTAAAATATAGCAAGTTTCATGCATTCCACATAAGGTTCATACAAAAGCAACATTAACAAACATCCGACATGTCCTACATCGGTTACCCATGCATCACAGACATCACACAAAAGTTTGTATTTATTTCGATGCATTACTAGCACTAAGACCTTGGTCTAGGTACCACATTTACAGGTTCCAAATGCTATACCTAGTGGACCTGTCGGAGTCGTAAGAGTCATTGTCACTGGCCTCATACAATTTTGGTGTGGAAGGGGGGTGAAAGGAAATTGTCTACCCACTGGGTTCACATGCTCCACAACTTTAATTTCTTCCTCCATCCTCTCCTTCTCTGGGTCTGACCTTGCTTTGCTCTCTAGGTTATCCTGCTCCATCAGGTCTACCTCCTTTCGAATTGCAAGTAGTGCATTCAGAAGGTAATGCTCGTCACCCAAATGCATGAAAGCCTCTTCTAGAAAGCTTCTAATATTCAATGCACCAGTTTCCACTGAGGATGCAAGATTGAGGACCAAGTTTTGCAGCACTTTGGCATCATGGCTGCTCATCTTGAATCCTATCCTCAAGCAGTTTCTCCTTGGCTAGACAAGGTGCATACATGAAAAAATTAGGCCCACTGTTGTTACTAATTAGTGAAATTAAAGTGGTCATGGTAGCTACTAAAAACAGGAAGTGTTGGGCCAAAAATGTTATTGTGCAAGAAGAATGCTAAACAATTTATACACATTTTATAAACACTTGACCCGTGGGTAGGTAAATCTGTTGGTTGCATTTAATAAACTAAAATTACACAAAAAATGAAACACAGACAACATCCATGGAAACTAGACTTATGAAAATGATTAAAAACAATGAACTATAGCGAAAAAGGATTTAGAACCTCAATTACTTGAAGTGGACGTCAAATAATCAACTAATATTTTGAAGCTGCATAATAAGTAAAGGTGTTCGTTAGTTGCATGCAATGGTTACTCATGTAAGGAAACACTACTGGAAATTCTAGGTTCACTGAGTGGAATTCATAGACAGAGTTACACTACGGGCCTACAAGGTTAGTAAAGTATGGATCCTTACAGTTATCCAAAAAAAGCTAAGCTAATTTTTGGATGAAATCAACCTACACAATGGCCGAATCGGAGATCCGAGATAACCTAAACCCTAACTGTGAAAGAAGTCAAGGAACACATAAACCCTACCTGTCAAACCAGTTCAAGAACTGCTAAACCCTAGTGTAAATCGAAGCTACGTTTATTTGGGCAACAGATTCAATCATAGGTGCAGAAATTGGCAAAGTCACGAATCGTACCTTGGACCTTGAAGATCGAATGAAGCAGATCGGCTCAACGTAGATCTATCGCCGAATCGATGACCTCCCTTTGCCCGAGACCCCACAGGCGACGTGCCGGCGGACAGAGAGCAACGGCGGCGGCGTCTTCGCACGGATCTGCCGGGTCGGCAGTCCATGAAGCTGGAAGGCGGATCCGCGTCGAGGTCCCCCACCGGTGGTCACCGCCCGGAGCAAGAAAACCAAATCGCGGGAGAGGGCGGCTCGACGGGTACCTTCTCCGGTGGCGGAACCGTCGCACTAGGTTCGTCTCCAACACCGTCCTCGGAGTATTCCGAACCCGCAGGCGTGTGGGCGAAGGAAGCGGCTGCGGGGGAGGAATGCTGCGTAGCGTGCCCCTCCATTTAGCGTGAGAGAGAAAGAATCAGGAAGGGAGAGGAGGAGGAGGACGACGCCGGTGAAGGGGAAGGGGGCGCACTGTAGCCCATATATCGTGTATCAGGCGACCGATTTTGGATACCTGCGGATAGGATTGAATGTCTGGCAGGCTGCAGGGTACGATCCAAACACGCCCTTAGTCTTTGATCTATTTATTCAGTCAAGTGCAACACCTTTCCGGTGTGACATCCGGTTAGGGGTGGCAACGGGGCCCCATTCCCCGATCCCCAGCGAAGAATTCCTCCATTTTGGGACGGGGATAGAGAGATAATACTCCCCGCTGGAAAAGATGTAAGGCCCAAAATCTGTATAAAAAATATAATAGTAATAATAAAATAAATATATGAATAGATAAAATAGCAAATTCAGGTATCTCAAATTATACTTGTGAGATGAATATTGAGGACTGAATTTTTAAAACCCAGAATTATATTAGAAAATAAGTAATATAATAGTTTCCTATTCAACTAAATGAATATGCATTTCATTAAATAATGCACCACAAGCATTTATTCACATGAATATCTAATTTTGAAATGACTTTTATTTCTCATCCCACATTCAAAATGTTTTTTTGTAAAAAGAAAGGAATAATAGAAGTGTGTTTCATATTTCAAACATTTATCAAACAAATAAATTAATTAGAATAAATAGATATCTATTGCTTCATAGTTGACTTTGAGTATGTATTAAATTTGAATTTGTATGTCAAAAAGGAATAATATGCGAATATAATAATGAGATGAGAATTGGGATTTAACTCAAAGGTACAATTTTGGAATTAAGAAAAGAGAATAAAATGCTATGTCAATAAGATAAAATAAACATAGAAATTAAATAAAATTTAGTTCATATGGATATATGAACTTAGGCATTTAAACCTAAAATATGAATTTAAATTCTAAACCTAAATTTGAAAACAAGAGAAGAAAAGGAAAACAATATACTATAAAGAAACGAAAATAGATGAGTAAATATACTTTTCACAAGGGCACTTTTGCTCACTTAATCTGGGTGGGAAACTCACAAAACATTTGATTTCAAACACTAGATTTTTGAATTTAAAAAGGGGAATTCAAACCATAAAATGTAAAAGAAAAGAAGTAAGGAACTCGGTTTGGGCCACAATCACATTTCGGCCCATTCCCTCGCTTGCACAGCGCGATCCACTTCCCATCACCCAGCCGTCCGACTGGTGGGACCCTGGGAACAGACGCAGCGGACTCCACGCGCGGGTTGAATGCGCTTGCGTGCGGGACCTACCTTACAGGTGCAGTCTTCTTCTTCCCCGTGGTTCTCGGGCGCGCGCTGACTGAAGAACGCCGCCGCTGTTTGTGCGTGGACTCAACTGCCATGCCAGCTGGTGCTGAGAGCCCTGCGCGCCTATTTACTCGCGGAAAGCTCTCTGTTCTCGCCCTGAACCCCTCTCTACAAACCCGACCGCATCCTGCGCGATTTCAACCGAACGCGACAATGGTGGGCGCTTTGTGGGGGTTCGTTTGGATGGTGCTGGGGGGATAAAGCTCGACCCCATGGCCGTCGTGTCCTTCCTCCTCCATCGTGCATCCGCAACCCTTCCCCAGCAACATCAGCTGAACAGTCTTCACCATCATGGGGATCCGCCGGACCGCGGGTGGTCGCGCTCGCGCCATCTTGGGACTTTGAAAGGGAAATGTGCCCTTGGGCTATTTCTAAAGTGTTTTGGTGATTAAGTGCCCAACACCTATTCTCTAAGTGTTAATTAGTGCCAAAGTTTGAAGAAGTGCAAATCATATAACAAGGTACGTTTCTAGACTTAGTACATTGATTTGGATACTAATGTATTGTGTCTAAGTGCTAGAAACAGGAGAAAAGCAATTGGAAAAGAGTTGGATGTGTACAACCAACTCCTGCTCGGTCTGGGTGCGCCGGACAGTGTCCGGTGCGCCAGGCCAATCTCGGTGAACAGGCCACTCTCGGGACTCGACGGTGGCGTACGACTATAATTCACCAGACTGTTCGGTGGTGCACTGGACTGTCCGGTGAGTTATCCGCGGCGAAGTCGTCGCTCTCGGGAAGAGAATCAACGGCGTACGGATAAAATTCACCGGACTGTCCGGTGGTGCACCGGACTGTCCGGTGAGCCAAGGTCGACTGCGCCAACGGTCGGCCGTGCAATCTTCGCGCGACGCGTAGGCACGCCAACGGTCGACAGGGGGCACCGGACTGTCCGGTGTGCACCGGACAGTGTCCGGTGCGCCAACTACCATGGATCTGCAATGGTTGGATGTGCCAGAAACGGAAGGAGATCACGCACCAGACAGCTGCAGTGACTGTCCAGTGGCGCACCGGACTGTCTGGTGCGCCACCCGACAGAAGGCAAAATTAGCCTTCCAAGAATGCCTCCAACGGCTCCTAGCTGCCTTGGGGCTATAAAAGGGACCCCTAGGCGCATGGAGGAGTCACCTAAGCATACTCTAAGCATTCTAAGTCTTCCACACTCCATCTCCGCGCACTTGATCGACTGTGTTAGTGATTTGAGCTCCGTTCTAGTTGTGAACTCGTTGTGCTTCATTTTGAGCTCAAGTCTTGCTTGTGTGCATGTGTGTTGCTACGTATTTGTGTGTGTTGCTTTCCCTCCCTTACTTCTGTGCTTCTTTGTGATCATCAATTGTAAGGGCGAGAGGCTCCAAGTTGTGGAGATTCCTCGCAAACTGGAGAAAGTATAAGAAAGAAGAACACCGTGGTATTCAAGTTGATCATTGGATCACTTGAAAGGGGTTGAGTGAAACCCTCGTCCATTGGGACGCCACAACGTGGAAGTAGGCAAGTTTTGTACTTGGCCGAACCACGGGATAAAACATTGTGTCTCTTGTGATTGTCTTTCTGTGTGATTATTGTGATTCGCAAGAGCTCGCTCTATAGCCACTTGGTTTTATCGTACTAACACTTAACCAAGTTTTGTGTCTATTAGTGTTTGATTTTTTACAGGATCACCTATTCACCCCCCCTCTAGGTGCTCTCAATTGGTATCAAAGTCGTTCTCTTTACAAAAGGGACTAATCGCCCGAAGAGATGGATCCTAAGGGAAAGGGGATGATGGTCAACGATAAGGAGAAGGAGTCCATCTTCAACGAGCCAAGGGACAATAAGCCCACTGACTCTGGCTCGAGTCATAAGAAGAAGGACGGGAAGAAGAAGAGGCGCATCAAGAAGATCGTCTACTAGACAGCGACGAGTCTTCTTCTTCCCCAAGAGACGACGACGACGAGAAAAAGAAACCGGTTAATTCAAATTTTTCATTTGATTATTCTCGTATTCCTTATAATTCTAATGCTCATTTGCTTTCTATTCCTCTTGGTAAACCTCCACACTTTGATGGAGAGGACTACGCTTTTTGGAGTCACAAAATGCGTAGTCACTTATTTTCTCTCCATCCTAGTATATTGGAGATAGTTGAAAATGGAATGCAATTTGATAGTATGGATAACCCTATATTCATTAACGAACAAATTCATAAGAATGCACAAGCTACCACTGTTTTGTTAGCATCATTGTGCAGGGATGAATACAACAAGGTGAGCGGCTTGGACAACGCCAAGCAAATATGGGACACCCTCAAGATATCGCATGAGGGGAACGACGCCACCATGATCACCAAAATGGATTTGGTGGAAGGCGAGCTAGGAAGGTTTGCCATGATCAGTGTAGAGGAGCCAACACAAACGTACAACAGGCTCAAGACCCTGGTTAACAAGATCAGGAGCTATGGAAGCACGAGATGGACGGACCACGACGTTGTTCGACTTATGCTCAGGTCTTTCACTGTTATTGACCCTCATCTTGTGAACCCCATCCGTGAGAATCCCAGGTACACAAAGATGACACCCGAGGAGATACTCGAAAAGTTTGTAAGCGGGCGTATGATGGTCAAGGAAGCAAGATATGTTGATGATGCATTGAATAGCCCAATGCCCATCTATGAGCCCCAGCCCGTTGCACTCAAGGCAACAAGCAGCGGCAGGGAGGCGCTGCCTAGCAAGGTGGCACAAGTTGAGGCTGCCGGGCTAAACGAAGATGAGATGGCCCTCATCATCAAGCGCTTCAAGACCGCGCTAAAAGGACGCAAGGAGCATCCCAACAAGAGCAAAGCAAAGGAAAAGCACTCCTATTTTAAATGCGGTAAGACTGGTCATTTTATAGCAAATTGTCCCGATAATGCTAATGACCAGGAACAAGAAAAGAGCGGGAAGAGGGAGAAGAAGAAGGCCTACAAGAAGGCAAAGGGCGAGGCGCACCTTGGCAAAGAATGGGATTCAGATTGCTCTTCTTCCGACTCCGACGACGAAGGACTCGCCGCCTCGGCCTTCAACAAGTCATCTCTCTTCCCCAACGAGCGTCATACTTGCCTCATGGCAAAGGAGAAAAAGGTAAGCACTCGAGATACCCCTAAGTATACTACTTCAAGTGATGATGACTCTAGTGATGATGAAGTAGATTACACAAGCTTATTCAAAGGTTTAGATAGAACTAAAATAGATAAAATCAATGAATTGATTGATGCTTTAAATGAAAAGGATAGACTTTTAGAAAAGCAAGAAGATATTTTATATGAAGAGCATGATAAGTTTGTAAGTGTGCAAAAGTCTCTTGCTTTAGAGGTTAAAAGGAATGAAATGCTATCTTCTGAATTATCTGCTTGTCATGAAACTGTGTCTAGCTTAAAGAGTATTAATGATGATTTAAATGCTAAGCTAGAAGTAGTTAATAAATCTAGTTCTTGTATAGAGCATGTTGTCATTTGTAATAGGTGTAAGGATTTTGATGTTGATGCATGTGTTGAACACCTTACTTCTATTACAAAATTAAATGGTGAAGTGGCAAGTCTTAATGCCCAACTTAAGACTTGCAAAAATGACTTTGATAAGTTAAAATTTGCTAGGGATGCCTACACCGTTGGTAGACATCCCTCAATTAAGGATGGACTTGGCTTTCGAAAGGAAGCCAAGAACTTAACAAGTCAAAGGGCTCCCATTCCCAACAAGGAGAAAGGGAAGGCCCCTATGGCTAGTAGTAGTCAAAAGAATCATGCTTTCATGTACAATGATAGAAAATTTTCTAGAAAGTCTCATTATAATAGGAGTTATAATGCTTTTGACTCACATGCTATGATTTCTTCAAGTTCTAATTTTAATGGTAGGCCTAGGAGAAATTTTGTGTCTCATGCTCCTAGGAAAGTGTGTAATAAACCTACCACTGTCTTTCATGCTTGCAACACTACGTTTGTACTTTCATGTAAAAATGAAAAAGTGGTTGCTAGAAAGTTGGGGTCCAAATGCAAGGGAGACAAGACTTGTATTTGGGTCCCAAAGGCTATTGGAACTAACCTTGTAGGACCCAACAAGAGTTGGGTACCTAAAACCCAAGCCTAATTTGCCTTGCAGGTTTATGCATCCGGGGGCTCAAGCTGGATCATCGACAGCGGATGCACAAACCACATGACGAGGGAGAAGAAGATGTTCACCTCCTACGTCAAGAACAAAGATTCCCAAGATTCGATCATCTTTGGAGATGGGAACCAAGGCAAGGTTAAAGGAGTAGGAAAGATAGCCATTTCATCCGAGCATACCATATCCAATGTGTTCTTAGTTGAATCGCTCGGATACAACTTATTTTCTGTTAGTCAACTATGTAATATGGGTTATAATTGTCTATTTACCAATGTAGATGTGTCTGTCTTTAGAAGGAGTGATGGTTCATTAACTTTTAAGGGTGTACTAGACGACAAACTCTACTTAGTTGATTTTTCGAAAGAGGAGGGCGATCTAGATGCATGCTTAATTGCTAAGACTAGCATGGGCTGGCTGTGGCATCGCCGTCTAGCACATGTTGGGATGAAGAACCTTCATAAACTTCTAAAGGGAGAACATGTGTTAGGTCTAACCAATGTATTTTTCGAAAAAGATAGACCTTGTGCAGCTTGTCAAGCAAGCAAACAAGCCGAATTTTTTGTATTTTAGCCATTTTTTGGAAAAAAATTCACGTTTAGATCTTAAAAAATTTTAATGTCATTTTTGGACCCTTTGCTCGGCGCCATAGCCTATGGCGCCGAAGTAACACAGCTCGGCGCCATAGGTTATGGCGCCGAGGTCGTGTTGCGTTGGCACAACCCAGACGCGTGGCGTCGACGTGGCACCGAGCTCGGCGCCACAGATCTTGGCGCCGAGCTCGGTTGTGTTATTAACAGATTTGTTGCAGACATGAGCACAAAGCCTAGCTAGCCCTTTTGGTGGAGCACAAGGCTTCTAACCTTGTAGTCGTGGGTTCAAACCCCCCACAGTTTTCATTTTTATTTGGTTTTTTTTGTTTATGTCGCTGGTGTGTCCGTTCAAATTTATTTCTCACCTATATTTTTTTATCTAGCCACTACTCATTTTTTTTTAAATAACTCATTAGGTATATTTTTTTTGTCTTGGGGCTTTATTATCATTCTTGAAGCAGCTGCCTTTTGCATGTCAACAAGTATTGCCTGAATTAACACCACCTCTTTTTCTACTTACGCATACCAGCTTTCTAACCCATCAGTGAGAACCAACCATTACCCGGCAAAAGCCAGGATCATCTTTTCTTGTAGCAGGCTTGCAATTGGTGCTTCTTCACCTGACCTCCTCACACCTGTATAGCTTTCGTCGTCTTCGGCTAAGTTTAGAAGTGAAAACGATGAATTGGAACTTGTACCTGGGATGAGGTTCTGAATCAGTCATCAAATTGGTGCTTCTCTGCCACCTTTTATATGTTGACCAACTATCTGTGTATCTGAGAGTACCTTTAAACAATGCAAATACAGTGCACTTGTTTGTTCTTCCGAAAATTTTTATTTTTTCAGTGGGGCTGCAAGAGCCGCTTTCCCAATGATTGATTAAGAAAAAAATATACCTAATGAGTTATTTAAAAAATGAGTAGTGACAAAGATAAAAAAAATCTAGGCGAGAAATAAATTTGAGCGGACACACAAAAATGCAAACTATGGGGCTTGAACCCACGACCACAAGGTTAGAAGCCTTGTGCTATACCAAGTGGGCTAGCTGGGCTTTGTGCTCATGTTTGCAACAAATATTTTAATAACACAACCGAGCTCGGCGCCAAGATCTGTGGCGCCGAGCTCGGTTCCACGTCGACGCCACGCGTCCGTGTTGTGCCAACGCAACACGACCTCGGTGCCATAGCCTATGGCGCCGAGCTGTGTTACTTCGGCGCCATAGGCTATGGCGCCGAGCAAAGGGTCCAAAAATGACATTAAAATTTTTTAAGATCTAAACGTGAATTTTTTTCCGAAAAATGGCTAAAATACAAAAATTTCGGGCAAACAAGTGGGAAGTACTCATCACAGCAAGAATGTGATGACCACATCAAGACCTCTGGAGCTACTTCATATGGACCTCTTCGGACCCATTGCCTACCTCAGCATCGGGGGAAGTAAGTATGGTCTTGTTATTGTTGATGATTTTTCCCGCTTCACTAGGGTATTCTTTTTGCAGGATAAATCAGAAACCCAAGGGACCCTAAAGCGCTTTCTAAGGAGAGCTCAAAACGAATTTGAGCTCAAGGTGAAAAAGATAAGAAGTGACAATGGGTCCGAGTTCAAGAACTTGCAAGTGGAGAAGTACCTTGAGGAGGAAGGAATCAAGCACGAGTTCTCCGCTCCCTACACACCACAGCAAAACGGTGTGGTAGAGAGGAAGAACAGGACGCTTATAGACATGGCAAGAACGATGCTTGGAGAATTCAAGACGCCCGAGCGGTTTTGGTCGGAAGCTGTGAACACAGCTTGCCACGCCATAAACCGGGTCTACCTTCATCGCCTCCTTAAGAAGACCTCGTATGAACTTCTAACCGGTAACAAACCCAACATTTCATACTTTCGTGTATTTGGGAGTAAATGTTATATTCTAGTAAAGAAAGGTAGAAATTCCAAATTTGCTCCCAAAGCTATAGAAGGGTTTTTTCTAGGTTATGACTCAAATACAAAGGCGTATAGAGTCTTCAACAAATCATCGGGTTTGGTTGAAGTCTCTAGCGACGTTGTATTTGATGAAACTAATAGCTCTCCAAGAGAGCAAGTTGATCTTGATGATGTAGATGAAAATGATGTTCCAACGAACGCAATTCGCACCATGGCGATTGGAGATGTGCGACCACAGGAACACCAAGAACAAGATCAACCTTCTTCCTCAACGATGGTGCATCCCCCATCTCAAGATGATGAACAGGTTCCTCAAGAAGAGGCGCGTGATCAAGGGGGAGCACAAGAAGAACCAGCTTTGGAGGAAGAAGCATCACGAGCCCCTCCAACTCAAGTCCGAGCGATGATTCAAAGGAATCATCCCGTCGATCAGATTCTGGGTGATATAAGCAAGGGAGTAACTACTCGCTCAAGACTAGCAAACTTTTGTGAGCATTACTCGTTTGTCTCTTCTATTGAGTCTTTTAGGCTAGAAGAGGCCTTGCAAGATCTGGACTAGGTGTTGGCCATGCAGGAAGAGCTCAACAACTTCAAGAGGAATGAAGTTTGGAGCCTAGTGCCACATCCCAAGCAAAACATTGTTGGAACCAAGTGTGTGTTCCGCAACAAGCAAGACGAGCACGAGGTGGTGACACGAAACAAGGCTCGACTTGTGGCAAAAGGTTATGCCCAAGTCGCAGGTTTTGATTTCGAGGAGACTTTTGCTCCTGTGGCTAGGCTAGAGTCTATTTGCATTCTATTAGCCTATGCCGCTCACCACTCTTTCAGGTTGTTCCAAATGGATGTGAAGAGCGCTTTCCTCAATGGGCCAATCAAGGAGGAGGTGTATGTGGAGCAACCCCCTGGCTTTGAGGATGAACGGTACCCCGACCATGTGTGTAAGCTCTCTAAGGCGCTCTATGGACTTAAGCAAGCCCCAAGAGCATAGTATGAATGCCTTAGAGATTTCCTAATTGCTAATGCTTTCAAGGTTGGGAAAGCCGATCCAACTCTTTTCACTAAGACTTGTGATGGTGACCTATTTGTGTGCCAAATCTATGTCGATGACATAATATTTGGTTCTACTAACCAAAAGTCTTGTGAGGAGTTTAGCAGGGTGATGACACAGAAATTTGAGATGTCAATGATGGGCGAGTTGAACTACTTCCTTGGGTTCCAAGTGAAGCAACTCAAGGACGACACCTTCATCTCCCAAACAAAGTACACGCAAGACCTTCTCAAGCGGTTCGGGATGAAGGACGCCAAGCCCGCGAAGACACCAATGGGAACCGACAGACATGTCGACCTCAACAAAGGAGGTAAGTCCGTTGATCAAAAGGCATACCGATCTATGATAGGTTCCTTGCTTTATTTATGTTCTAGTAGACCGGATATTATGCTTAGTGTTTGCATGTGTGCTAGATATCAATCCGACCCAAGGGAATGTCACCTTGTGGCCGTTAAGCGGATTCTTAGATATTTAGTTGCTATGCCTTGCTTCGGGATCTGGTACCCAAAGGGGTCTACCTTTGACTTGATTGGATATTCAGACTCCGATTATGCCGGGTGTAAGGTTGATAGAAAGAGTACATCAGGGATGTGCCAATTCCTAGGAAGGTCCCTGGTGTCTTGGAGTTCAAAGAAACAAACTTCCATTGCCCTATCCACCGAGACCGAGTATGTTGCCGTAGGACAGTGTTGCGCGCAACTACTTTGGATGAGGCAAACCCTCCGGGACTTTGGCTATAATCTGAGCAAAGTCCCACTCCTATGTGACAATGAGAGTGCAATCCGCATGGCGGATAATCCTGTTGAAGACAGCCGCACTAAGCACATAGACATCCGGCATCACTTCCTGAGAGACCACCAGAAAAAGGGGGATATCGAGGTGTACCATATTAACACTGAGAACCAGCTAGCCGATATCTTCACCAAGCCTTTAGATGAGAAAAGGTTTTGCAGGTTGCGTAGTGAGCTAAATGTCTTAGATTCGCGTAACTTGGATTGATCTATAGCATACATGTGTTTTATGCCTTTGATCATGTTAATTTATGCATTTAAATCTATTTTGTTCATTTGTGGTGCTCAAGTTGTACACATGATCCCCGGACCTCATAAGTCCATTTGCAAGTGATGCACTTATTTAGGGGGAGGCATGCTACAACTTGACCCTTTGAGACTAACCTTGTGTTTGAGTTTACTTGTTTTAGTCTCAAAAGTGACTTGAAAGGGAAAGGTGAACTTGGACCATGCAAAGACTTCCACTGCACTCTGGTATTCCCTCCAAGTTCATATCTATGCTCTTATTGCCTTTTTGCTCGTAATTGACAATTTTGGTGAGGCAATGGGGTTAAAGGGCCAAGAATGATCCTGTTTTGGTGCTTAATGCCAAAGGGGGAGAAATTAAGGCCAAAACAAATGGATCAGCTATCACTTGAGAATTTTGAAAATAGTAGAGTTAGAATTTTTGATTTGTCAAAATACTCTTGTTGTCAAAATTTGGCCTCTTATGGGGAGAATTTATGATTATGGTAAAAAGGGGGAGTTTTTGGATCTTTGATCAATTTCACTCTTGGAATTTCTCTCTTTATGCCTAAACAAGTGTGTTTGACTTAGAGATAGGAAATTGAATTTGATTTGTAAAAACAAACCAAGTGGTGGCAAAGAATGATCTAAATATGCCAAATTTGAATCAAAAACAATTCTTGTTCTCAATTGCATTGATGTTGCACTTCTTGTCGGGGACCATAATTAGGGGTACCCTCAAGGCTCCTAATTCTCAGCCGGTAACCCCCATCAGCATAAAGCTGCAAAGGCCTGATGGGTGCGAATAAGTCAGGGATCAGTCCATTCGAGGGACCCGATCACGCCTCGCCCGAGCCTAGCCTCGGACAAGGGCAGCCGACCCCGGAGGATCTCCGCCTCGCCCGAGGCCCCCCTCCAGCGGCGAACATATTTCCGGCTCGCCCGAGGCCCTGTCTTCGCCAAGAAGCAACCCTGACCAAATCGCCGCACCGACCGACCAAATCGCAGGAGCATTTAATGCAAAGGTGGCCTGACACCTTTACCCTGACGCGCGCCCCTCAGCCGACAGAGCCGAAGTGACCGCCGTCACTTCGCCGCTCCACTGACCGGTCTGACAGAAAGACAGCGCCGCCTGCGCCGCTCCGACTGCGGTGCCACTTGACAGAGTGAGGCTTACAGGCAGTCAGGCCCGGCCGCACGCACCATAGGAAGCTCCGCTCCGCCCGACCCAGGGCTCGGACTCGGGCTAAGCCCCGGAAGACGACGAACTCTGCTCCGCCCGACCCAGGGCTCGGACTCGGGCTAAGCCCCGGAAGACGACGAACTCCGCTCCGCCCGACCCAGGGCTCGGACTCGGGCTAAGCCCCGGAAGACGGCGAACTCCGCTCCGCCCGACCCAGGGCTCGGACTCGGGCTAAGCCCCAGAAGACGGCGAACTCCGCTCCACCCGACCCAGGGCTCGGACTCGGGCTAAGCCCCGGAAGACGGCGAACTCCGATCCGCCCGACCCAGGGCTCGGACTTGGGCTCAGCCCCAGAAGACGACGAACTCCGCTTCGCCTGACCCCAGGACTCAAATTCCGCCCTAGCCTCAGCCAACGGCCTCCGCCTCGCCCGACCTAGGGGCTCGGACTCGACCTCGGCCACGGAAGACGGACTCGACCTCGACCTCGAAGGAGCCTCCACATCGCCCCAACCTAGGGCGCAGGCCGGCCACGTCAACAGGAGGCGCCATCATTACCCTACTCCGAGCTGACTCAGGCTACGGGGAACAAGACCGGCGTCCCATCTGGCTCGCTCCGCCAGATAGGCAATGATGGCGCCCTGCACGCTCCCTGACGATGGCGGCTCTCGGCCCCCTTACGGAAGCAAGAGGACGTCAGCAAGGACTCGATGGCCCCGACAGCTGTCCCTCCGCCTGGCCCTAGCGCTCCTCCGACGGCCACGACATCACCGCCGGGCGACAGCGACAATGGCGGCCGACAGTCCGCCCGCCGGCGGCGGGATCGACGACGTCTTCCCCGCATGGTGGAAGAACAACCTTCGAGCTCGCCCCGTCCTCTTCCCCGCCGACGGAGGAGGAGGCGGGGCAACCAAGGCCAAGCAAGAGGCGGCGCCTTGTCGGCCGTCGAGCGAGTCGACAACGCCAACACTCCAACGGGGGGCGCGCCGGGCATCGACCTCGCGCTTGAGACGAAGACGAGCGCTGTCTCCCCGCGACACGCCAATCTCGAGCAAACGGACGATGCCAGCACGCTCGCGAAAGTCTTGTTGGGTGTCGCCCTCGTACCTGAGACGAAGGTGCAGTCCGTCCCCGACGCGACTTCATCAACGCCCGTCGGCCAAGAGGTACCGACCGATTCCCATCCCACGCCTTTCGAATTCAGCCTTGACCCGCCTAGCGGCTCCGCTTTGGCGGACGCTCTCGCAGAGGCGAATCCGAACCCTCTGGGGTTTCGTATGCGGTCACCTTGGGACCGGCTGACGGACGTCTCGACCTACGGGCCCTCTGGATCCGAGGAAGACGACGAGCCCATCTTCTGTCGGGATTTCTCCGGACTTGGCAACCCCAGTGCCATGCGGGACTTCATGACCGCATGCGACTACTGCCTTTCCGACTGTTCCGACGGTAGCCGTAGCCTCGGCGACGAGGACTGCGGCCCGAGCCGCGAATGTTTCCACGTCGATCTAGGGGGTCCCTCCGAAGGCAACCATCTCAGCATGCCGGAGGACGGTGATCTCCCTAGGTCGGTGCCTCGCGCTGACATCCCGCGGGAGCTAGCTGTGGTCCCCGTTCTGGCGGGGGGTCACGACCCACAACTCGAGCAAATCCGCGGGGTGCAGGCCAGGCTCGACGAGGGAGCAGGAGCGCTTGAGCCAATCCGCCGGGACGTCGGGCAGGCATGGGCGGGCCAACCTCCGGTCGGAGAAGTGCGTCATCTACCCCAGGGCTTCCAGCACCGCATCGCCGACGATGTCAGGGTCAGGCCGCCACCCGCATCCAGTGGGGTCGGCCAGAACCTGGCTGCAGCAGCAATGCTCCTCCGCGCGATGCCGGAGCCATCAACCACCGAGGGGCGGCGAATCCAGGGAGAGCTCAAGGATCTCCTAGAAGGTGCCACGGTCCGGCGGGCCGAGAGCTCCGCCTCCCGAAGGCAGGGGTACCCCTCGGAACATCATGCCGCGACTTCCCGATTCATGCGGGAAGCCTCGGTCTACACCGGGCGCACGCGCAACACAGCGACTGCGGCCCCGGGTCGCCTCGGCAACGAGCACCATCACCGCGACCGTCGGGCCCACCTCGACGAGAGGGTGCGCCGAGGCTACCACCCCAGGCGTGGGGGACGCTACGACAGCGGGGAGGATCGGAGTCCCTTGCCCGAACCACCCGGTCCGCAGGCCTTCTGCCGGGCCATACGACGGGCGCCGTTCCCGACCCGGTTTCGACCCCCGACTACTATCACAAAGTACTCGGGGGAGACGAGACCGAAACTGTGGCTCGCGGACTACCGTCTGGCCTGCCAACTGGGTGGAACGGACGATGACAACCTCATCATCCGCAACCTCCCCCTGTTCCTCTCCGACACCGCTCGCGCCTAGTTGGAGCACCTGCCTCCGGGGCAGATCTCCAACTGGGACGACCTAGTCCAAGCTTTCGCCGGCAATTTCCAGGGCACGTACGTGCGCCCCAGGAATTCCTGGGACCTCCGAAGCTGCCGACAGTAGCCGAGAGAGTCGCTCCGGGACTACATCCGGCGATTCTCGAAGCAGCGCACCGAGCTGCCCAACATCACCGACTCGAATGTAATCGGCGCGTTCCTCGCCGGCACCACCTGCCGCGACCTGGTGAGCAAGCTGGGTCGCAAGACCCCCACCAGGGCGAGCGAGCTGATGGACATCACCACCAAGTTCGCCTCCGGCCTGGAGGCGGTCGAGGCTATCTTCCGGAAGGACAAGCAGCCCCAGGGCCGCCCATCGGAAGATGCCCCCGAGGCGTCGACTCAGCGCGGCGCCAAGAAGAAGGGCAAGAAGAAGTCGCAAGCGAAACGCGACGCCGCCGACGCGGACCTTGTCGCCGTCGTCGAGTACAAGAACCCTCGGAAACCCCCCGGAGGTCCCAACCTCTTCGACAAGATGCTCAAGGAGCCGTGCCCCTATCACCAGGGGCCCGTCAAGCACACCCTTGAGGAGTGCGTCATGCTTCGGCGCCACTTCCACAGGGCCAGGCCACCCGCGGAGGGTGGCAGGGCCCACGACGACGACAAGAAGGAAGATCACCAGGCAGGAGAGTTCCCCGAGGTCCGCGACTGCTTCATGATCTACGGCAGGCAAGCGGCGAACGCCTCGGCTCGGCACCGCAAGCAAGAGCGCCGGGAGGTCTGTACGGTGAAGGTGGCGGCGCCAGTTTACCTGGACTGGTCCGACAAGCCCATCACCTTCGACCAAGCCGACCACCCCGACCATGTGCCGAGCCCGGGGAAATACCCGCTCATCGTCGACCCCGTCATCGGCGACGTCAGGCTCACCAAGGTCCTCATGGACGGAGGCAGCAGCCTCAACATCATCTACGCCGAGACCCTCGGGCTTCTGCGTATCGATCTGTCCTCGGTCCGGGCGGGCGCTGCGCCTTTCCATGGGATCATCCCCGGGAAGCGCGTCCAGCCCCTCGGACAACTCGATCTTCCCATCTGTTTCGGAACACCCTCCAACTTCCGAAGGGAGACCTTGACGTTCGAGGTGGTCGGGTTCCGAGGAACCTACCACACGGTATTGGGGAGGCCATGCTACGCGAAGTTCATGGCCGTCCCCAACTACACCTACCTCAAGCTCAAGATGTCGGGCCCCAACGGGGTCATCACCGTCGGCCCCACGTACAAACACGCGTTCGAATGCAACGTGGAGTGCGTGGAGTACGCCGAGGCCCTCGTTGAGTCCGAGGCCCTCATCGCCGACCTGGAGAGCCTCTCTAAGGAGGTGCCAGATGTGAAGCGTCATGCCGGCAACTTCGAGCCAGCGGAGACGGTTAAGTCCGTCCCCCTCGACCCTAGCAGCGACGCCTCCAAGCAAGTCCGGATCGGCTCCGGGCTCGATCCCAAATAGGAAGCAGTGCTCGTCGACTTCCTCCGCGCGAACGCCGACGTCTTCGCGTGGAGTCCCTCGGACATGCCCGGCATACCGAGGGATGTCGCCGAGCACTCGCTGGACATCCGAGCCGGAGCCCGACCCGTCAAGCAGCCTCTGCGCCGATTCGACAAGGAGAAGCGCAGAGCCATAGGCGAGGAGATCCACAAGCTAATGGCGGCAGGGTTCATCAAAGAGGTATTCCATCCCGAATGGCTTGCCAACCCTGTGCTTGTGAGAAAGAAAGGGGGGAAATGGCGGATGTGTGTAGACTACACTGGTCTGAACAAAGCATGTCCGAAGGTTCCCTACCCTCTGCCTCGCATCGATCAAATCGTGGATTCCACCGCTGGGTGCGAAACCATGTCTTTCCTCGATGCCTACCCAGGGTATCACCAAATCAGGATGAAAGAGTCCGACCAGCTCGCGACCTCTTTCATCACACCCTTCGACATGTACTGCTATGTCACCATGCCGTTCGGCTTGAGGAATGCAGGCGGACGTACCAGCGGTGCATGAACCATGTGTTCGGCGAACACATTGGCCGCACGGTCGAGGCCTACGTCGATGACATCGTAGTCAAGACGAGGAAAGCCTCCAACCTCCTTTCCGACCTTGAAGTGACATTCCGACGTCTCAAGGCGAAAGGCGTCAAGCTCAATCCCGAAAAGTGTGTCTTCGGGGTGCCCCGAGGCATGCTCTTGGGGTTCATCGTCTCCGAGCGGGGCATCGAAGCCAACCCGAAGAAGATCGCAGCCATCACCAGCATGGGGCCCATCAAGGACTTGAAAGGCGTACAGAGGGTCATGGGATGTCTCGCGGCTCTGAGCCGCTTCATCTCACGCCTCGGCGAAAGAGGTCTACCTCTGTACCGCCTCTTAAGGAAGGCCGAGTGCTTCACTTGGACCCCTGAGGCCGAGGAAGCCCTCGGGAACCTGAAGGCGCTCCTCACGAAGGCGCCTATCTTGGTGCCCCCAGCTGCCGGAGTAGCCCTCTTGGTCTACGTCGCCGCGACCACTCAGGTGGTTAGCGCCGCGATTGTGGTCGAGAGGCAAGAAGAGGGGCATGCATTACCCGTTCAGAGGCCAGTCTACTTCGTCAGCGAGGTACTGTCCGAAACCAAGATCCTCTACCCACAAGTTCAGAAGCTGCTGTACGCGGCAATCCTGACACAGCGGAAGTTGCGACACTACTTCGAGTCTCATCCGGTAACTGTGGTGTCATCCTTCCCCCTGGGGGAGATCATCCATTGCCGAGAGGCCTCGGGTAGGATTGCAAAGTGGGCGGTGGAAATCATGGGCGAAACAATCTCGTTCGCCCCTCGGAAGGCCATCAAATCCCAGGTCTTGGCGGACTTCGTGGCTGAATGGGTCGACACCCAGCTACCAACAGCTCTGATCCAACCGGAGCTCTGGACCATGTTCTTCGACGGGTCGCTGATGAAGACAGAAGCCGGCGCAGGCTTACTCTTCATCTCGCCCCTCGGGAAGCACCTATGCTACGTGCTACGCCTCCACTTCCCGGCGTCCAACAATGTAGCTGAGTACGAGGCTCTGGTCAACGGGTTGCGGATTGCCGTCGAGCTAGGGGTCCGACGCCTCGATGCTCGCGGTGACTCGCAGCTCGTCATCGACCAAGTCATGAAGAACTCCCACTGCCGCGACCCGAAGATGGAGGCCTACTGCGATGAGGTTCGGCGCCTGGAAGACAAGTTCTATGGGCTCGAGCTCAACCACATCACTCGGCGCTACAACGAGACTGCGGACGAGCTGGCTAAAATAGCCTCGGGGCGAACAACGGTTCCCCGGACGTCATCTCCCGAGATCTGCATCAACCCTCCGTCAAGATCGACGACGCGCCCGAGCCTGAGGCACACTCGGCCCAGCCCGAGGTACCCTCGGCACAGTCCGAGGCACCCTCGGCTCCGCCCGAGGCACCCTCGGTTCGGTCTGAGGTACCCTCGGCCCCCGAGGGCGAGACGCTGCACGTCGAGGGGGAGCAAAGCGGGGTCACGCCTGATCAAAACTGGCAGACCCCGTACCTGCAATATCTCCACCGAGGAGAGTTACCCCTCGACCGAGCCGAAGCTCGGCGGTTGGCGCGGCGCGCCAAGTTGTTCGTCTTGCTGGGAGAAGGGAAGGAGCTCTACCACCGCAGCCCTTCAGGCATCCTCCAGCGATGCATCTCCACCACCGAAGGTCAGGAACTCCTCCGAGAAATACACTCGGGGGCTTGCGGCCACCACGCAGCACCTCGAGCCCTTATCGGAAATGCTTTCCGACAAGGTTTCTACTGGCCAACGGCGGTGGCCGACGCCACTAGAATTGTCCGCGCCTGCGAAGGGTGTCAGTTCTATGCAAGGCAGACCCACCTGCCCGCTTAGGCTCTGCAGACGATACCCATCACATGGCCTTTTGCTGTGTGGGGTCTGGACCTCGTCGGCCCCTTGCAGAAGGCACCCGGGGGCTACACGCACCTGTTGGTCACCATCGACAAATTTTCCAAGTGGATCGAGGTCCGACCCCTAAACAGCATCGGGGCCGAGCAGGCGGTGGCGTTCTTCACCAACATCATCCATCGTTTTGGGGTCCCGAACTCCATCATCACCGACAACGACACCCAGTTCACCGGCAGAAAGTTCCTGGACTTCTGCGAGGATCACCACATCCGGGTGGACTGGGCCGCCGTGGCTCATCCCATGACGAATGGGCAAGTAGAGCGTGCCAACGGCATGATTCTGCAAGGACTCAAGCCTCGGATTTACAACGACCTCAACAAGTTCGGCAAGCGATGGATGAAGGAACTCCCCTCGGTGGTCTGGAGCCTGAGGACGACACCAAGCCGAGCCACGGGCTTCACGCTGTTCTTTCTAGTCTATGGGGCCGAGGCCATCTTGCCCACAGACCTGGAATACGGTTCCCCGAGGACGAGGGCCTATGCCGACCAAAGCAACCAAGCTAGTCGAGAAGACTCGCTGGACCAACTGGAAGAGGCTCGAGACAAGGCCTTACTACACTCGGCGCGGTACCAGCAGTCCATGCGACGCCACCACGCCCGAGGGGTCCGGTCCCGAGACCTCCAGGTGGGCGACCTGGTGCTTCGGCTGCGACAAGACGCCCGAGGTCGACACAAGCTCACGCCCCCCTGGGAGGGGCCGTTCGTCATCGCCATAGTTCTGAAGCTCGGAACGTACAAGCTGGCCAACAGTCAAGGCGAGGTCTACAGCAACGCTTGGAACATCCAACAGCTACGTCGCTTCTACCCTTAAGATGTTTTCAAGTTGTTCATATACCTCGCTCCCACGCAAAATTTAGTCATCAAGGAAGGGTCAGCCTTGCCTCGGCAAAGCCCGACCCTCCCTCGGGGGCTAAAAGGGGGGAACCCCCTCTGCGTCGAAATTTTCCTCGAAAAAAGATCTTTCCTGCCAGAATGTCTTTCGTGCTTTTCGACTACTTCGAAAGTGGATCCTGAAAACGACGGAGTACACGAAAGCAGCCAAGGCTGACCGAGCCGAGGGACTCCTATGCCTCCGGGATACGGATACCTCACTCATCACCTTCTGCCATAAGTAACTCACGTTCGGATAAGTGATTCCGCGGACCGAACAAGTCTTCACGTTCGGAAGCTCTTCTGCCGGAGCGATTCTTCGAGCCTTCTCGACTGCGTCGGTGACAGAACCCCATGGACGGGTAAGAGTGTGCGTAAGCGGCAAGGCCGACCGAGCCGAGGGAATCCTACGCCTCCGGGATACGGATACCTCACTCATCACCTTCCATGAGAAGCAACTCTCGCTCGCACAGACAGTTCTGTTACCGACAAAAAAGTCCAGATACTCGAAACAAGAGGAAAGGAGACGCGGCTTTACAATACGGCGAGGGTGTGTTTCGGCCTCGGCGGCCGCGGAAAACACACGCTACAAGATAATTCAATCCTGCAGGCTCGGATCTTGACGGCTAAAGGGAGCAGCAGCGCCCTCGGCATCGACAACACCTTCGGCGAGGTCCGACCTAGCCTCGGACGGCGACACGGTCCAAGGGTCTCCGCTCTGAAGGACAACATCATCACCGAGCCCGGGCCATCGCCGCCAGGGTCTTCCCCGAGAATCCGGCCCGAGTAGGCGGCTCGGCCGGTCACCCCAGGGCCTCGGCCAGCTGTCCCCCAAGGACATCAGCCCGGCCCGAGGCCTCGACAGATCAATTCCGGTGTCGGTCCCGCCAACGGACGACCCGGCCAGGCTCCGGCCGACCAGGTTTTCTTTTTTGAGCCAACTCTGCCTCTGTTCGCGCTCACACCGCTACCCCTGGCCTCGGCTCATCGAAGAGCGGCCGAGGGGTTCCTCTAACTAAGCAAGGGAAGCCTCGGACAACAAGGCTGACCGAGCCGAGGGACTCCTACGCCTCTGGGATACGGATACCTCACTCGTCACCTTTACACGGGGCGACTCACGCTTGGTGAAGCAGTTCAGACAACCAACAGGCGAGTCTTAGTGCTCGAAAGTGAGGAAACAACACGGCTCCGTGCCGAAATTACATACACGTTCAGGCCTCGACAGCCACAATGAACAAAAATACTGGCATTCAAAGTGCCATGGCAAACGGAACTCTGGTTCCGTCCCCACGGGTATGAACAACCTCCACACCGGGGAGCCTGCGGGGCGACGAGCTCCGGGTGACCCGCCAGCGACCTCTGCAGCAGCAGCCATGGTCCCAGGACAGACGCGGCCGCCGGAAGGCTCTCATTCGCGTTCTCGCTCAAGGGACGCAAACCAGTCATCAAAGCCAAAGAGCGGGCCACTCCAAAGTGCACCGGCAGGTCCTCGTTCCCGTCCTCGCCGCGAAAGCGAGGAAGAAGGCGGAATGTTGCATCCTAGCTGGGCAGCAACAGTTCGCCTTCCCCGGCATGGCTGGAGGACGCCTCCTCCGCAGAGCTGGAGGATGGTTGCCACCACCAGAAGCTAGAAGAAGAGGTGGCTAGCCGGCCCGCGCGGGAGGTAGAGCCCCGGCTCGCCTCGCTCTCCGCCCCAGCGAGGATGATGAAGATGCTTGAAGCTGAGGGCGGGGCGGAGGCAGCAGCCCGGTCCGCTTCTCCCCACCATCAAGCTGGTAGTCACCGTCTTGGGTGACCACCGGCGAGGGGATGCAGCCAGGCTGCCGGATGAAAATCCTTGAAGCCGAACGACGGCTGAAAGGTACCAACTCCCGCGGAGTTGCGTTCCTCCAACGACGAAGCGGAAAGACGGCGGATATCCCCCATCCGGGGGCTTGGAAGGTGGAAAGACACGATGCATAAGGGAGCGCGAAGACACGGTCGCCTTCCAAGAGGGTCACCCTCCTTTTAAAGGCGACTCTCCCTACTTGCGTCCCCAACCGTCGTGGGCTGAGTCTTCTCCAACGCGCTCCAAGGTCCTCCCCTACGTCGCGGGGGCTGGGTCCCACACGTCATGCAAGCCGGCCCAGAGCATAAGAAGCCAAACCGCCGTGCGCGGTGCGTGCAACCGCCCAGCGGTTACAAGCGGCTCTCCACTTTTGCCCAGACCAGCGGGCGAAAGGGCGGGCAGCCATGCAGGCGGCATGCAACCGCGCCAAGTGGGCGCACTTCTCCGACTCCCAACACGCCCAGCATGGAGGCCCAGGCCCACGCGTCATGCAACCGGCGCGCCGAATGCCTCGTGCATGCAACTGCACCGCCACTTGCGCCACCACCGCACCTCCTCGACTGCGGAACCAATACCGCGACTCGTGGCGACCCGGTGCACGACCCAGCGACGCCAGCCTGGCACAACGGTCAATGCGGCCAAAAATGGGCTAGCAGTAATGGTGGTGGCAGGCGGGCAGGAGCAGCAGTCACGTCGACAGCCAAGCTTACGTCCCATCCGGGGGCAGCGAGAGAACCCTCTCCCACGGCGTGAAGACAACGTGCCCGTGTTCCGTTCCTCGAATGGCTCGCGCACGCACAACGGCTGCCCCGCGAACCACTCGCCCCGTCGCATTAACTCCACGGCGGGACAGGCGGCGCCTCTGGCAGGAGAAGCGAGCGATGTTTCGCCTTCGCCATAATGATCGCGTCAAAAAAGGTACGCCGCGTCGTTCGATTTCGTATCCTTTTCCTTTTTTCCTCTTTCTCTCTCTTGCAACAGGGACCAGGAAAGGGGGATACCCCGAAAAGGACCCTTCCCCATGAAGGAACCAGGCCCCGAGCCTCCCTACTGATCAGAGGTTCGAAGGCTGGCCCCTCGGAAGGGTTCAACAGCCGCCTCAGAGCACGTGGGCCCCACACCCACTACTGGTCAGAGGTTCGAAGGCCGGCCCCTCGGAAGGGTTCAACGGCCGCCTCAGGCTACTCGGGCTCCGCGCCCACTACTGATCAGGGGTTCGAAGGCTGGCCCCCGAAGGGTTCACAGCCGCCTCAGACACAGAGCGAGGGATGACCATGGGTACGTTCGATACATAACCAAGGCTCGGGCTGCGCTCCCGAGGTACCCTAGGACATTTCCGAGACCAGCGGGAACGATCTTGTAACGGAATCCCATCAGAGGGAGGCATCGAGCACTCGGACCCCGTCGCCAGGGGACCAGGTCCGGCAGATCACCCGCAGGTACTTTTGGGCGCGCCTCTGGGCCTCTAGCCGACCCCTAACGAATGGGGCACGGACGTCCGCTCGGATCACCCGCCTGCAGCTCACCGGAGACACCATATTCGGCGCCCACCGAGGGCAACATGGCGCTCTCCCCCCTCCTCCTTGCGGAAAGGCGACACAGGGGCGTATGTAAAAAAGTCGAGTCTGTCCCTGATCGCCCTCTCGCCCTGTGCAGAGGCTCGGGGGCTGCTCTCGCAAACCCGGCTCCGGCCAAACCGTTGACAGCGTCAACATACCAGCCCGAGAGCTTGGGACCCGACCGTACACCCGGGCTACGGCCAGCTCGCATGAGGGAACAATTAGACCAGCCGAAGCATTGCGCGAGGCGTTAAGACCTCGGAGGAGTCAAACCACTCCTCCGAGGCCTCGGGGGCTACACCCGGTGGGTGCGCTCGCGCGCACCCGTCGGAACAAAACGCAACCGAGAAAGGCTGGTCCCCTTGCAAAAAATTGCGACGAAAGCCTCCAAGCGAGTGCTAACACTCCCTTCGAGGCTCGGGGGCTACTGTCGGGGACCATAATTAGGGGTACCCTCAAGGCTCCTAATTCTCAGCCGGTAACCCCCATCAGCATAAAGCTGCAAAGGCCTGATGGGTGCGAATAAGTCAGGGATCAGTCCATTCGAGGGACCCGATCACGCCTCGCCCGAGCCTAGCCTCGGACAAGGGCAGCCGACCCCGGAGGATCTCCGCCTCGCCCGAGGCCCCCCTCCAGCGGCGAACATATTTCCGGCTCGCCCGAGGCCCTGTCTTCGCCAAGAAGCAACCCTGACCAAATCGCCGCACCGACCGACCAAATCGCAGGAGCATTTAATGCAAAGGTGGCCTGACACCTTTACCCTGACGCGCGCCCCTCAGCCGACAGAGCCGAAGTGACCGCCGTCACTTCGCCGCTCCACTGACCGGTCTGACAGAAAGACAGCGCCGCCTGCGCCGCTCCGACTGCGGTGCCACTTGACAGAGTGAGGCTTACAGGCAGTCAGGCCCGGCCGCACGCACCATAGGAAGCTCCGCTCCGCCCGACCCAGGGCTCGGACTCGGGCTAAGCCCCGGAAGACGACGAACTCTGCTCCGCCCGACCTAGGGCTCGGACTCGGGCTAAGCCCCGGAAGACGGCGAACTCCGCTCCGCCCGACCCAGGGCTCGGACTCGGGCTAAGCCCCGGAAGACGGCGAACTCCGCTCCGCCCGACCCAGGGCTCGGACTCGGGCTAAGCCCCAGAAGACGGCGAACTCCGCTCCACCCGACCCAGGGCTCGGACTCGGGCTAAGCCCCGGAAGACGGCGAACTCCGATCCGCCCGACCCAGGGCTCGGACTTGGGCTCAGCCCCAGAAGACGATGAACTCCGCTTCGCCTGACCCCAGGACTCAAATTCCGCCCTAGCCTCAGCCAACGGCCTCCGCCTCGCCCGACCTAGGGGCTCGGACTCGACCTCGGCCACGGAAGACGGACTCGACCTCGACCTCGAAGGAGCCTCCACATCGCCCCAACCTAGGGCGCAGGCCGGCCACGTCAACAGGAGGCGCCATCATTACCCTACTCCGAGCTGACTCAGGCTACGGGGAACAAGACCGGCGTCCCATCTGGCTCGCTCCGCCAGATAGGCAATGATGGCGCCCTGCACGCTCCCTGACGATGGCGGCTCTCGGCCCCCTTACGGAAGCAAGAGGACGTCAGCAAGGACTCGATGGCCCCGACAGCTGTCCCTCCGCCTGGCCCTAGCGCTCCTCCGACGGCCACGACATCACACAAACCGGGCACCAAAATCTCTCCGGTCGCCACGATGGCGTGTACTTAGGGCGCTATCTCTCCTCCGCTAGACACGTAGCACTCTGCTACACCCCCCATTGTACACTTGGATCCCCTCCTTACGTCTATAAAAGGAAGGACCAGGGCCCTCTTAGAGAGGGTTGGCCGCGCGGGGACGAGGACGAGACAGGCGCTCGCGTGAGGCCGCTCGCTCCCTCCCCCGTGTGGACGCTTGTAACCCCCTACTGCAAGCGCACCCGACCTGGGCGCGGGACGAACACGAAGGCCGCGGGATTTCCACCTCTCTCTCGCCCATCTCCGGCCTCCTCGCTTTCCCCCCTTCACGTTCCGCCTCGCGTCGACCCATCTGGGTTGGGGCACGCGGCGACACTTCACTCGTCGGCTCAGGGACCCCCCGGTCTCGAAACGCCGACACTTCTCTTGGTTGCTTTTTGATGTGTTGGCATAAATCACCAAAAAGGGGGAGATTAAAAGGGAAATGTGCCCTTGGGCCATTTCTAAAGTGTTTTGGTGATTAAGTGTCCAACACCTATTCTCTAAGTGTTAATTAGTGCCAAAGTTTGAAGAAGTGCAAATCATATAACAAGGTACGTTTCTAGACTTAGTACATTGATTTGGATACTAATGTATTGTGTCTAAGTGCTAGAAACAGGAGAAAAGCAATTGGAAAAGAGTTGGCTGTGTACAGCCAACTCCTGCTCGGTCTGGGTGCACCGGACAGTCCGGTGGTGCACCGGACAGTGTCCTATGGTGCACCGGACAATGTCCGGTGCGCCAGGCCAGTCTCAGTGAACAGGCCACTCTCGGGACTCGACGGCGACTTACGACTATAATTCACCGGACTGTCCGGTGGTGCACCGGACTGTCCGGTGAGTCGTCCACGGCGAAGTCGTCGCTCTCGGGAAGAGAATCAGCGGCGTACGGATAAAATTCACCAGACTGTCTGGTGGTGCACCAGACTGTCCGGTGAGCCAACGGTCGACTGCGCTAACGGTCGGCCGCGCAATCTTCGCGCGACGCGTAGGCGCGCCAACGGTCGGCAGAGGACACCGGACTATCCGGTGTGCATCGGACAGTGTCCGGTGTGCATCGGACAGTGTCCGGTGCGCCAACTGCCACAGATCTGCAACGATCGGATGCGCCAGAAAAGGAAGGAGATCGCGCACCGGACAGCTACAGTGACTGTCCGGTGGCACCGGAATGCCTCCAACGGCTCCTAGCTGCCTTGGGGCTATAAAAGGAACCCCTAGGCGCATGGAGGAGTCACCTAAGCATACTCTAAGCATTCTAAGTCTTCCACACTCCGTCTCCGCGCACTTGATCGATTGTGTTAATGATTTGAGCTCCGTTCTAGTTGTGAACTCGTTATGCTTCATTTTGAGCTCAAGTCTTGGCTTGTGTGCGTGTGTGTTGCTGCGGATTTGTGTGTGTTGCTTTCCCTCCCTTACTTCTATGCTTCTTTGTGATCATCAATTGTAAGGGCGAGAGTCTCCAAGTTGTGGAGATTCCTCGCAAACGGGAGAAAGTATAAGAAAGAAGAACACCGTGGTATTCAAGTTGATCATTGGATCACTTGAAATGGGTTGAGTGAAACCCTCGTCCATTGGGACGCCATAATGTGGAAGTAGGCAAGTTTTGTATTTGGCCGAACCACGGGATAAAACACTGTGTCTCTTGTGATTGTCTTTCTGTGTGATTATTGTGATTCGCAAGAGCTCGCTCTATAGCCACTTGGTTTTATCGTACTAACACTTAACCAAGTTTTGTGGCTATTAGTATTTGATTTTTTACAGGATCACCTATTCACCCCCCTCTAGGTGCTCTCAGACTTTCCCTTGGCACTGCTTGCTCGACCTGATTACTCGTTGGTGGCCGTCGCCGTGACCCGCTGCACCTGTGTGCGCCCTCGCGGGGTGGGATTGTGGACCGGATCTCCGGCAATTCCTCGCCGGTGCGGCCGCACCACCACCGCGCCGCACTGCGTCGTCGACCGGTCCTGTCTTCATCCCTACCCTCGGTAATACACCTCTCTCGAGTTCGTGCTGGCTTCCGCTTTCTTGAAAGCTAGTCTGCGATTGGAATGGCGCGTCCGACTGCCGGATGGGGCTCGGCCGGCCAGGGCCGCCGCCGCGGGAGGGAACGACACTGCCACTGCTGGTTTCCTGGGTGGGAGATGTGCATCTGTCCGTCCATTCCATGATGATCGGCTGGAAATTAGAGGTCTTGAGTGTAGTAAACCAGAGCCGTGGATCATGGATCCTGCGATTGAGAGCGAGTGCTGGTTCATCACGGATGTGGCTCAATCGGTATCGTTGATATTAGATCGTGTGGTTGTAGTCGCGTACCGATTCGGGATGGGGTCGGTCTAATCTGTACCGCCAGTCTCTAATCCAACGGCTAGGATCCATTCATACCCCTTCACCCGAAACCTTTTACATATGAGCCTCGGCTTATTCAAAAATAAACCCGCAGTCCTGGCGTCGGTAGATCTGAGTCTTAGGAACTTTTCTCCAGAGACCCTGCAGTTCCCTGTATTTAAGACACAGTCCAGACAGTGAATAAAACTTATAAAATCATATAGGAAATGATTTTTTAATGTAAAAATAAATGCTAGAACTTGTTTAATTCATATAAAATTTATATGAAGTCCAAATCAATCCATTCTAATTTCTATAATTTTGTAATATTATTGTTTATCACACAATACCTCTATTTTGACATAAAAGTCACATTAAAATTTATATCCCATTTAATCTTGTACAAAATACATAGAATCTCTAGAAATTCATAACTTAAAATCTATAACTTCGATTTGATCCATTCAAGTTGTGTTAGTCTCGTACAAGTATTTACTACGCAGTAATAATATTTATCATACCATGTCTCATTATTTTATAATTGGATCTTTAATTAACTTATGTTGGTTAGTCTGGTTAACTACTTATCATTATAATCTACTAGAGTATGATCTATAGTCAAATTATAATTTAGACACTACAGGAAACACCTAAATTTTCGTGGGCCGGGATATTTTCGTCGGCCGGCCCACGAAAATACGGAAGTAATTTTCGTCGGTCACTAGGCCAACGAAAATAAGGCGTATTTTCGTGGGCTGTGACGGAACCTCCCAAGTAATTAGGCCCACCTACAGTTGTCCTTGTCTAACAGACATCAGACACCCTGTAGATGCCCCTAAGTCACTTGACAAGTTCGGTATCTTTCCTTACCTCACCAGGAACGTTTCACCCGTCTTGCAGACATTACAGAACATCGGAGATAAAGAAATGCGGAAGCAGTTACATAAACTTACATTTATTTCAAAAGCAAGCTTGAGTTATTTTATTACAGACCAGACTAAAAGTGAGTGCAGAGTAGTAATATTATACAAACCAAGGGAGGCACAAACTCCTCCCGATAAGTTATAAGCAAAAGATCCTATGTGGAGGACCAAGTCCTCCCGCACTTCAGTCTTGTTTTTCTTCTTTTGGTACCACCTTGGAGCAAAAGCAACAAAAATTTGTCGCTTCCTCACCTAAAAACAACAAAGGGATAAACCCTGAGTATGGAATTACTCAGCAAGTCTTACCCGACTAAGGAAAAGACTCTCAAGGGTATGCTGGATAAATAGGAGTCAAGGAGAGGCTTTAGCAAAAATCAACTTATACTTTTGCAGAAGTAGCTTACTAAAGTGAGTCCTTACTTTCAATCTTTTAACGCCATATTAAGTATTAATAGACTCTATTTGCATCTAGTCTAATTTCACATCACATCAAGACAACATCATTTTTATCCATAGTGTTCACGTCCTGACTTTAGGTTGTAGAAAAGTGACCAAGTCTTCATAACCGCGAAGGTACGGCGATCCGAATCGATTATACTCAGCTGAGGATCTCCAATCACACGACATATGTAGCACTTAACCCTTGCATATGTCAACCCGCCACCGGGGTTCTTAAGACCGGATCAGGTTCACGCAAACCGAGAGCACAGATACACCACCGTCCAGCCTCTTGCCACGGAGGGTACACGCTACTCTCGCCACCGCTCCACGCCCATTTCGTGTTATCTTATTCCGGCCTTAGTCTGCCCGAGGCAAGGCTTACCCATGACGAGGCATGTGACCAGTTAAAAGGTCCTCGGTCAGCACGCCTACATACGCGTTAATCCTTAACCAACCTGGGTAGAACATCACCTGTTCCTAGCCCAAGTTTCAATTTAAATATTTCCATCCTTAGGATTGTGTCTGTTCCTTAGGATGAAAGAGCATCACAGGGAGCTTTGCAGTAAGATCACACCATTGCTCCAAATGAAAATATTCTTGCAGGTAGAAGCCATCCTTTCTCGAGTTAAATTAAGGACAACCTCTATCCACAAGATCTAAGCAAGGCTAAGCATTTTTGTAAATCTTATTTTGATACTTCACAGAAGTATCTATAAAGGTATGGATATCAAGGAAAGCAATGCATCAAAGGGTTCCAAGCAACTCCTATGAACCTAATGCACATTTCACTAGACTTAAAGTGTGCGAAAAGTATTTAAAAACACAAGGAAAGGGGTTGCATGCACCGGGGCTTGCCTTTGTTAGTAGGTGAGTCAGGCTCGGACCCGCAGATGTCGAAGTAGAGCCAAGTCCTTGCCCGAGATTCCAAAGGTGGTGGTGTCTTCTCTTGAGTCACCTCACTCTCTTCTTCGTTTTCTAAATATAACCATATAGGTATATATATAAGAATGAATGCCATGTAATGCTTATGAGAGTGCAAAGATAATAAAGATTTAGTAACTAAGTCTTGAATACAACTTTCCTTCACGGAACTCCGAGAACTTAGGGTTTCCGGAGTCGGTAAAGGAGTTCAAAGGGCAGGGGGGTTTTGGGTTCTAGTTATCAAACAAAGTCCAAATCAGCCCAAATTCTACCCAAGGCTTCTAAATAATAAAAAGAGCTCATACAAAAATTTTGAGCATTTTTGGGATTATTACTTATCTTCTAAAAATCCAGAACAACTTCTTTAAGCTATTTTAAATGCCCTAAAATTCCTTGTTTAAACTAAAAATCATAAAACTATTTTTATTAAATACTACAGGAAATTAGGGTTCTAAGAAAATTGGTCTCATATTTTTAGGATTTTTCTACCATTTTCTAGAATTTATTTGGTTTTGGAAGAAAAAGAAAAAGACAAACTTGCAACAGTTCTGGGCCGAATTCACACTAGGAGGCCCAACAGCACATGAAGTCGGGGCGCGTGCCTGCGCGCGCCCGCACGCTCTGGCTATTTTGCACAAAGGGCCTCGGCTTACTGGATAACTGGAAGCGGGGCCATGGCACTGTTTAACATAGTCGCTGACAACTGTAGAAATAACCCTAGGCTTCTATTCCTTCTCTAAAAACACCCTTGGCCATTGCGCTCGCCGTTCGCCCCTAACGACGCACGGACTAGCCCTGGCCGGCGATGGCTGCCCGGGTTAAATAGCGGGGAGGCTTCACTGACCTAAAGAGAACTAGGAACAACCATTAATTTGACAGGAAACCCACTGGGAGCCGTCTGCCCACGATCACGGCGGACACCAAGCTTGGGAGCACACGTTCCCGCCTCACCATGGTCGACTAGAGCAAACGGACGCCACCGTGAGCTTCACAAGCACGCAGAGGCACGAAAACAACACATGGATTGAATAGGGACTTACCAGAACGAGCTGGCCACAATGAGCTAGGTTCTTGCGGTGTTTTGGGTGGATTTGGGGAAATCTCAAATTGAAGCTTTCGGGTAGATAATTCAGGGCACAGATAGATACAGGAGTTGCTGGACTACATGGCGGAGCTACGAGCGAGGTCAATTTATAGAGCCCTCAAGCGGTGGCCGCGAATTTAAGCGATGACGCGCGGCGGCCGGAGATAAGGAAGGTCATCGGCTTCGCGATTTCGTGTCCACCGCCGTGGCGGGCTCACCGGCGTCGATGAGACAGCAGTGGGGAGTCACGATGACGAGGTGGAAGGGCAGAGCCACGCGGCACAAAGCCGGGAGGCGGCGGTTCACCGGCGTTCTTATCGGTTCCACGGCGGTGAACACGGTACGGTGGCTGGACTTCTTTAGCGACTGAAGTTTTATCCACGGCGGTGATCTCCAAGTGTTATCCACACGGTCCGCACGAATCACGGTGACCCAATACGCGAACCCGTGCCCGGTGGTCGTCGGCGGTGAGGACAACCGCGCTGGCGGTCTGATCCACATCAGGTCACTGTACCATGGCGAAGTGCAGTTCAGATGAACCTGACAGAGCAACTTTGGAGCTCTAATTTCTCCCAATTCCATGTGGTACCAAACCCAAACACCCATAACAAAGTTGTTCCTCTTTAATAACTCTACAACTTTGTTATAGCAATCCAAGGTAGATGCCCACTGGATCTTAGTCTAAATGGCTCTTAATCTTGGATCAAGGTCACTGCCAACTTAAAGTTCAGACTATTTCAGTCTGACAGTCCAACTTTAATTGGGGTTTTCTCCCAATTTCTCATAAGATCATGGCTTGAACCCTTAAACAAAGTTGTTCTTCTATGTTTGGTCTTCGACTTTGATGTGGTCACCTAACATGAATTCTCACTATTTTGAAAGCTACACAGCCCCAAAGTTGGGCCTATAACCCTGTTTTCAGACTTAGCATAGGAATCAAAATCAAGGTCCTTTTTGCAAAAGAGTCCAAAACTTAGGGTTTAGCTTTCAAGTCCACATATTTGTGAACCAAAGGACTTAAAATATTTATTTGACTTGGTTTTTGCACTTTAGTCCCAAAATGGACTAATTTTGCACATAAGCCCCTAGGGTTTGGTTTTAGGGTTTTCCAGGGTTCCAATTAGGGTTTCTGGTATCTTAGGGGTATAAAGGTGATTCAACCCTATTTTTGGGGATATTTTATGACTCTTTCCCTAAAGTCTTTAGGTTTTCTTAACTTGGGTTAAGTTTTACCCCTTTAATCCCTATTTAGGGTAAAGCTTCCTATCCAGGGTTCCATTTGCAAAAACATTAAAACAATACAACTTGTTTGAAATTTTTGCCTAGTGAATGCATTCTAGGTGTATCAAACATATGCAATGCCAATGCTTATGATGCCATGCTCAAGTTTTAGTTATGGTAACACCAGGGGTGTTACATCCTTCCCCCCATAAAAGAATCTCGTCCCGAGATTAAAAATCCTAGGGTAGGTAATGGAAAAGGAAACGCGACATACTTTTATTTCCTTAGTTTTGGTACATGGCAGGGGTGATGTGGGGGTCACTTCTCTATTACACAGTTATACAGACTTTACAATTTACATGAGGCTAAAAAGCCTGGGAAATTCTTTTCTAGAAAATCTTGAGTTTCCCATGTAGCCTCATCTTCAGAATGCTGGTTCCACTGTATCTTGTAGAACTTGAGAGTCTTTCTTCGGGTGATCCTGTCCTTTTGATCCAGAACTCGAATAGGGTGCTCAGAGTACGTCAAGTCTGGTTCAAGGATAACATCCGTTACTTCAACGGTTCGATCAGGAACCCGAAGACACTTCTTCAATTGTGACACGTGGAACACATTATGCACAGCAGACAATGTTTCGGGGAGCTGAAGTCGGTATGCCACTGGTCCACATTGTTCAAGCACCAGGAATGGACCAATGTACCTGGGTGCAAGTTTCCCTTTAACCCCGAAACGTGATACACCCTTCATTGGTGAAACTTTCAAGTAGACATAATCGCCTACCAGAAAGCATAAGGGTTGTCGTCGTCGGTCTGCATAATTCTTTTGTCGAGTCTGAGCTTTCTTCATATTATGAATAATTTTCTGAACCTTTTCTTCGACCTCTTTTACCATATCAGGCCTAAAGAAGTATCTTTCTCCAGGTTCAGACCAATTTAGCGGAGTTCGACACCGTCGCCCATATAAAGCTTCAAAAGGTGCCATTTTAATACTTTCTTGATAACTGTTATTGTATGAAAATTCCGCTAAGAGCAAACATTCATCCCATTTCTGCGAGAAATCCAGAACACATGCCCGCAGCATATCTTCCAGTATTTGATTGACCCTCTCAGTCTGCCCACTGGTTTGAGGATGATAAGCCGAACTGTGGAGTAATTTAGTACCCAAGGATTTGTGAAGTGCTTCCCAGAACTTGGCTACAAATTGAGGTCCACGATCCGACACAATGGTCTTCGGAACACCATGCAGACTGAGAATACGGGCAATGTATAATGCTGCATAAGTGGCTACTGTATATGTGACCCTGACAGGTAAGAAGTGGGCAATCTTTGTGAGTCGATCAACGATAACCCAAATAGAATCATACCCTTTGGCCGTCCTGGGCAGTCCCACAATAAAGTCCATACTTATGTCTTCCCCTTTCCATGTTGGGATTGGTAGAGACTGTAATGGACCAGCAGTCTTCATATATGTGGCCTTGACACGTTTACAAGTGTCACACCGTGCAATTTCAGTTTTCATCTTTGTCCACTAATAAGGATGACGTCAGCCAGAAGAACACATAAGGTTACATGTGTGCAATTTGCTTCTTCTGATGACACTGTACTATCTGAGTCTGTTGGGCGAGCGATAGATATGCGACTTTACCCAAACAGAATCAGATGCACCATCTTGGGTAAAACACACAAGAAGAGGTTTACCAACAAGTGGTTGCAGTAAGTTCATAGCACACGAGACGGGTGTGAATGTCGAATAACATCACAGTTGACCTGTGGCTAAGCAGAAAATCCAAGTCCCTAAAAGGTGATATAGATTCGAGAGAATCACCAGCGGAGGGATCAATAGATACGGACTTTGCAACCAGTCCATTTTATCCAGCACTAGTCATGGATCGGCATGATCACACATGCAGGAAAAACACGCGTGAGACGGTCGAGGCACGACTAGAGCGATGATTAGGTGGCTATTGGCTGACTTAATCTCATTTTGGTAAGGACTTTCTTTAGGGTGGGTTGAACCAAAGTGAGTTTAGACAACTCGATAAAACGATCTCTAAACTCAGCCTTTGTTCCATGTGCAGTTATAAGTTAGTCAAAACCAATTTGTTGAACTACTTTTGACATTGAGCAAATCCTCTCAGTACCATTGGTAAGCCAAGGGTTGAGAGTTCACATTTGCTAACAAGAAATCCTGTACTTGGTTAAAAATCTATTTGGTCATGTTGTTCATCCATTTTTCTCATGCGAGATGAATTATCCACTTGGTTAGGGAATACATGGATTAAATAAGAGAGCGAATGAACAAACTCCTGCATCTCAGCAGCAGAGAAAATAGATCTCCATTTTAGGAGCTAATCAGTTGTTTTCCAACACTAAAAAGCTCCAAGGCTTCACCTTTACACAAAGGATGTAAAGGGAACTTATATGAGTAGTCACTACCAAGATCAAAAGAAATAAGACCACACATGAAAGTGGTATGCCTTTTGATCTAACGTAGATGACAGATGTTGCTTGATCTCTTTTACAAACAACATAGAAATTATTTCAAGGAAAGGTCAATGGAAGATAACACATCAGTGTAATTCCATAATGGATCATGACTAGAGACCTTGATACCGACATGCGCCAAGCAGCAAAATCCTGTGTGCACATTCACAGGAGGCTCTCAGTTTCGCCGCGGTACCATAAGTTCTTAACCATGACACCATTACAAAACTAGCACCAATAATGAATCTCATGTGGTAAGAACAATTTGCGCAAAAACAACATATCGATATAGTCTAATAATGGATTATGACTATTAACGGTGATACCAACGGATGCCAAGTAGCGCAACCATGTGTGTGCATCCACAGGAAGCCCTCGGTTTCATCGCGGTACCAACGGTTTTAGTCATAACACCATTGCCAGACGTAACCAATAAGAAATCTCGCGCGACACCAATGGATTGGGTAAGGGTGACAATATACAAAAAGATACTCCACCAGTAAAGATGGTTACAAGTAGAGAGCAAAATAGATCATGGCCCATTGAAGTGAACAGGGCATGGCCATAATCTAAACTTGATGAAAGAAGTATGATGGGAGACTGTTAATTCAGCCCCAAACATATTTCTATGCCCATCATAGAGGTCACAAGGTCAAGGCTTTAAGTTGGTATGCCTTCGATAGATATGAAGAAACCAAAGGCATCAAATTCAAGGAAATGGTCGGACATGTCTTTTCTAGGTTGGGTTAATAGAGCAACACGACGATCCGCAAGGAGAGGCCAAATACACTAGAGACTTCAACCTGCATCAGCTGATCAAGAGAATGGCTCTAAAAGGAGGCATGACTTGAGATCCTTGTTTGAAGTCTAGGTACACCTTAGGTTTGACAAGGAAATTATCTAGGCATTTATTTGTACAGGTGTAGTCATGAAGTGATAACGGAAAATTCGACTTTGAGTTGGGTCATGGTTCACTGAATATAGCCTAATCTTGGTTTAGGCAATCAAGTCACCAACTCTCTATTGGCCATACCTCAACCTGATGGTTCTCATATCAGTGTTGAGAACTACTTTTTGCTGGACTAACCAGTTCATGCCCAAGATGACATCTATGTCTTGGTTTTTTCAGAACAACCATATTAGTAGGAAAGTCCTGTCTGGCCAATGTTAAGGGCACCTGGTAAGCCACTTCTTTTCACTTTTGGTAGCTTTACTGTCGGGCGTAGAAGACCATTCATCAACCAACTCCATAGAGGGAGGGGGGCTGAAAAGGTCCAGTTCACCATCAAGTGCTTCTCCCGTTACATGAGAAGGTCCGGCTTCCATCCCAACAGAATTCGCAAGGACGTTCGGGTGCAGTTGGGAATACAACCCATGAACTTCTTCATGTAGTGTATTATAATAGACCTGCAAGTTATCCATGGCTAAGCTAAGCTCCTCCACATGGGCTCGAACTTTGGCTTCCCTAGCCCCGGCAAATGGACGAGAGTTAACCGCCCAACCGAGCGCTAGATCTCGTTTCGTGAGTTGGTCTTGCAAGTAGCGGATGGCTGCATCCGCGACCCATAGATCATTCCTGTGATGGAGTTCTGACTGAAGCAGTTCGACTTGTGCTTCCAGATCCCGATAGGATCGTTGCTACCACTGCTACTTTCCTCATGTCGGGGGGCCAGTTGATGCCGAGGCACTCCAATTGGTCCCATAGACTTGCGTGTCGTTAGCCTTGTGCGTGGCGGCATCTTTCTAAGGGGGAAAATGTTATTAGTATAATTTTTAGCATGATGCATGTGTAAGTACAGAATCAACCTTAGTCGATTCAACCTTCTATACATTGCACTCTTCTTATCTGGTCTTTAAGATAGACTCTTCAGAATACTTAGGTAAGAAGAGAAAAGAATTTTTAGGTAAGACTCTTGAAAATCCTTTTGAAGATGCCTCATAATATCTGCTAAGAAAGGCTACGCTCCGATACCAGCTGTGACGGAACCTCCCAAGTAATTAGGCCCACCTACAGTTGTCCTTGTCTAACAGACATCAGACACCCTGTAGATGCCCCTAAGTCACTTGACAAGTTCGGTATCTTTCCTTACCTCACCAGGAACGTTTCACCCGTCTTGCAGACATTACAGAACATCGGAGATAAAGAAATGCGGAAGCAGTTACATAAACTTACATTTATTTCAAAAGCAAGCTTGAGTTATTTTATTACAGAGCAGACTAAAAGTGAGTGCAGAGTAGTAATATTATACAAACCAAGGGAGGCACAAACTCCTCCCGATAAGTTATAAGCAAAAGATCCTATGTGGAGGACCAAGTCCTCCCGCACTTCAGTCTTGTTTTTCTTCTTTTGGTACCACCTTGGAGCAAAAGCAACAAAAATTTGTCGCTTCCTCACCTAAAAACAACAAAGGGATAAACCCTGAGTATGGAATTACTCGGCAAGTCTTACCCGACTAAGGAAAAGACTCTCAAGGGTATGCTGGATAAATAGGAGTCAAGGAGAGGCTTTAGCAAAAATCAACTTATACTTTTGCAGAAGTAGCTTACGAAAGTGAGTCCTTACTTTCAATCTTTTAACGCCATATTAAGTATTAATAGACTCTATTTGCATCTAGTCTAATTTCACATCACATCAAGACAACATCATTTTTATCCATAGTGTTCACGTCCTGACTTTAGGTTGTAGAAAAGTGACCAAGTCTTCATAACCGCGAAGGTACGGCGATCCGAATCGATTATACTCAGCTGAGGATCTCCAATCACACGACATATGTAGCACTTAACCCTTGCATATGTCAACCCGCCACCGGGGTTCTTAAGACCAGATCAGGTTCACGCAAACCGAGAGCACAGATACACCACCGTCCAGCCTCTTGCCACGGAGGGTACACGCTACTCTCGCCACCGCTCCACGCCCATTTCGTGTTATCTTATTCCGGCCTTAGTCTGCCCGAGGCAAGGCTTACCCATGACGAGGCATGTGACCAGTTAAAAGGTCCTCGGTCAGCACGCCTACATACGCGTTAATCCTTAACCAACCTGGGTAGAACATCACCTGTTCCTAGCCCAAGTTTCAATTTAAATATTTCCATCCTTAGGATTGTGTCTGTTCCTTAGGATGAAAGAGCATCACAGGGAGCTTTGCAGTAAGATCACACCATTGCTCCAAATGAAAATATTCTTGCAGGTAGAAGCCATCCTTTCTCGAGTTAAATTAAGGACAACCTCTATCCACAAGATCTAAGCAAGGCTAAGCATTTTTGTAAATCTTATTTTGATACTTCACAGAAGTATCTATAAAGGTATGGATATCAAGGAAAGCAATGCATCAAAGGGTTCCAAGCAACTCCTATGAACCTAATGCACATTTCACTAGACTTAAAGTGTGCGAAAAGTATTTAAAAACACAAGGAAAGGGGTTGCATGCACCGGGGCTTGCCTTTGTTAGTAGGTGAGTCAGGCTCGGACCCGCAGATGTCGAAGTAGAGCCAAGTCCTTGCCCGAGATTCCAAAGGTGGTGGTGTCTTCTCTTGAGTCACCTCACTCTCTTCTTCGTTTTCTAAATATAACCATATAGGTATATATATAAGAATGAATGCCATGTAATGCTTATGAGAGTGCAAAGATAATAAAGATTTAGTAACTAAGTCTTGAATACAACTTTCCTTCACGGAACTCCGAGAACTTAGGGTTTCCGGAGTCGGTAAAGGAGTTCAAAGGGCAGGGGGGTTTTGGGTTCTAGTTATCAAACAAAGTCCAAATCAGCCCAAATTCTACCCAAGGCTTCTAAATAATAAAAAGAGCTCATACAAAAATTTTGAGCATTTTTGGGATTATTACTTATCTTCTAAAAATCCAGAACAACTTCTTTAAGCTATTTTAAATGCCCTAAAATTCCTTGTTTAAACTAAAAATCATAAAACTATTTTTATTAAATACTACAGGAAATTAGGGTTCTAAGAAAATTGGTCTCATATTTTTAGGATTTTTCTACCATTTTCTAGAATTTATTTGGTTTTGGAAGAAAAAGAAAAAGACAAACTTGCAACAGTTCTGGGCCGAATTCACACTAGGAGGCCCAACAGCACATGAAGTCGGGGCGCGTGCCTGCGCGCGCCCGCACGCTCTGGCTATTTTGCACAAAGGGCCTCGGCTTACTGGATAACTGGAAGCGGGGCCATGGCACTGTTTAACATAGTCGCTGACAACTGCAGAAATAACCCTAGGCTTCTATTCCTTCTCTAAAAACACCCTTGGCCATTGCGCTCGCCGTTCGCCCCTGACGACGCACGGACTAGCCCTGGCCGGCGATGGCTGCCCGGGTTAAATAGCGGGGAGGCTTCACTGACCTAAAGAGAACTAGGAACAACCATTAATTTGACAGGAAACCCACTGGGAGCCGTCTGCCCACGATCACGGCGGACACCAAGCTTGGGAGCACACGTTCCCGCCTCACCATGGTCGACTAGAGCAAACGGACGCCACCGTGAGCTTCACAAGCACGTAGAGGCACGAAAACAACACATGGATTGAATAGGGACTTACCAGAACGAGCTGGCCACAGTGAGCTAGGTTCTTGCGGTGTTTTGGGTGGATTTGAGGAAATCTCAAATTGAAGCTTTCGGGTAGATAACTCAGGGCACAGATAGATACAGGAGTTGCTGGACTACATGGCGGAGCTACGAGCGAGGTCAATTTATAGAGCCCTCAAGCGGTGGCCGTGAATTTAAGCGATGACGCGCGGCGGACGGAGATAAGGAAGGTCATCGGCTTCGCGATTTCGTGTCCACCGCCGTGGCGGGCTCACCGGCGTCGATGAGACAGCAGTGGGGAGTCACGATGACGAGGTGGAAGGGCAGAGCCACGCGGCACAAAGCCGGGAGGCGGCGGTTCACCGGCGTTCTTATCGGTTCCACGGCGGTGAACACGGTACGGTGGCTGGACTTCTTTAGCGACTGAAGTTTTATCCACGGCGGTGATCTCCAAGTGTTATCCACACGGTCCGCACGAATCACGGTGACCCAATACGCGAACCCGTGCCCGGTGGTCGTCGGCGGTGAGGACAACCGCGCTGGCGGTCTGATCCACATCAGGTCACTGTACCATGGCGAAGTGCAGTTCAGATGAACCTGACAGAGCAACTTTGGAGCTCTAATTTCTCCCAATTCCATGTGGTACCAAACCCAAACACCCATAACAAAGTTGTTCCTCTTTAATAATTACTCTACAACTTTGTTATAGCAATCCAAGGTAGATGCCCACTGGATCTTAGTCTAAATGGCTCTTAATCTTGGATCAAGGTCACTGCCAACTTAAAGTTCAGACTATTTCAGTCTGACAGTCCAACTTTAATTGGGGTTTTCTCCCAATTTCTCATAAGATCATGGCTTGAACCCTTAAACAAAGTTGTTCTTCTATGTTTGGTCTTCAACTTTGATGTGGTCACCTAACATGAATTCTCACTATTTTGAAAGCTACACAGCCCCAAAGTTGGGCCTATAACCCTGTTTTCAGACTTAGCATAGGAATCAAAATCAAGGTCCTTTTTGCAAAAGAGTCCAAAACTTAGGGTTTAGCTTTCAAGTCCACATATTTGTGAACCAAAGGACTTAAAATATTTATTTGACTTGGTTTTTGCACTTTAGTCCCAAAATGGACTAATTTTGCACATAAGCCCCTAGGGTTTGGTTTTAGGGTTTTCCAGGGTTCCAATTAGGGTTTCTGGTATCTTAGGGGTATAAAGGTGATTCAACCCTATTTTTGGGGATATTTTATGACTCTTTCCCTAAAGTCTTTAGGTTTTCTTAACTTGGGTTAAGTTTTACCCCTTTAATCCCTATTTAGGGTAAAGCTTCCTATCCAGGGTTCCATTTGCAAAAACATTAAAACAATACAACTTGTTTGAAATTTTTGCCTAGTGAATGCATTCTAGGTGTATCAAACATATGCAATGCCAATGCTTATGATGCCATGCTCAAGTTTTAGTTATGGTAACACCAGGGGTGTTACATGGGCCCACCAATATTTTCGTCGATCACTAGACCGACGAAAATAAGGGATATTTTCGTGGGCCGAGGCCAAACCGACGAAAATACGTCATTGATCGACCACTATTTTCGTCGGCCTCAGTGAGGCCAACAAAAATAGTGGCCCTACATCGTTGGCCTCGGCCTTCTCTCGCTCGTTTCAAACCGTTTCAATCGCCGCCCGCTCGACCCCGCCGCGCCGCCAACCACGCCGCCGCCCGCAGAGCAGCGCCGCCCCACAGCAGCGCCCGCGCCACCGCCGAGCCCCACGCCGCCCAGCAGCTCCCGCGCCGCCGCCGAGCCCCACGCCGCACAGCAGCGCCCGCCCCCGCCCCTGCACGCCGCCACTGAGCCCCACGCCGCCACGCCGCCGAGCCCCACGCCCACCGCCCGCCCCTCGCCGCCCGCCCCTGCACGCCGCACCCCTCGCCCCTGCACGCCTGCTGAGCCCCACGCCCGCCCCGCCGAGCCCCACGTCGCCCCACGTCGCACGCACCACCGTCCGTCCGTTCGTCCACGCCATCCGTTCGTCCACGCCGCGCCCACCGTCCGTTCAGAGCCCGTGGCCGCCGTCGCGAAGAAGAGAGCCCGTCGTCCGTTCGTCCACGCCGCCCTCGTTCCCCGCGGTGAGCCTCCCCGTCTATAAGATTGTTTGTAAGATTGTTATCACACCACATTTGATGCTCATGGCGGCCGTGGCGTGCCGTGCGCGTGCCGTGGCGGCCGTGGCGTGCCGTGCGCGCGGCCGTGCGCATGCCGTGGCGGCCGTGCGTGTGCGGCGTGCCGTGCGCGTGCCGTGCGCGTGCCGTGGCGGCCGTGACGAGCCTCTATCTTATGGTTGTGCCATTGGCATATAGGGCACTTCTATCTTATGGTTGTGTCGTTGCATCCTTTGTCTAATCCTCAATTTGAATCTGGTTATGCTCTTGTTAACTGGGATTTTTAATCTTATTGCTATTGCAGTACACTTAATGTGAATGTTATTTGTCTTTTGTTTAATTAGCCTTTGAAATGGACGGTGATCAGAGGGTGATGTCTTTTGTTTAATCTCCGAGATATTTTTTAATGTTTAGAGTTTAGTTTTAATCGTTAACCGTAGCGAACCGTATGCGTCACCCGTTCAGGAACGGCGAACGTCACATTGGCTTGTGAGGTTCGCCGTTTCGGAATTGTCCACGTATTTTGGACAGCCTGCGAGTGTAAGCCGATGCTTGTGATTTGTGACATGTGCCTTACGATTGACGTGAAATTTCGGTTGTGTAACCCAGTTGTTCTCCAACACACCATGTTCAGGCGTGTGCTTGGAGAGCAGTGGGGTTATGCTGCCAAAATTTCGCGGCAATCGTAGGCTACACGTCACAAATCACAAGCATCGGCCTACACTCTTGGGTGGGTTAGGGCCTTTACCTAATAGGGAGTTCACCTAAGCCACGGACGATTGTTGATGTTCTTTGTCTTTTGTTTAGCCTTTGAAATGGACGATGATCGGAGGGTGATGTATGACGGGTGGAGAAAGGATGGGGCACATTCGAATGAACGGATGGGTGTAACAAAGGCTTTTCTTGAGAACGCTTTCAAAGATGCAACTGGTCGTCTAGTGAAGTGTCCTTGCAATCGCTGTGAGAACAAGTGGCCTCAGAAGAAGGAAGAAATGGAGAAACACCTTTGCAAAAGTGGGTTTATGCCGAACTACCTTGTATGGTACCGGCATGGAGAGTCTATTAGACACATTGACGCGGAGGTGGAACTTGATGACGATCATGATAGGATGGATGACATGTTGCATGATCTTAGTAGGGATGTTGAAATGAATGCTGAGGAGCCGGGGCAGCTTCCACGCGATGCTCAGGAATTCTTCCGGCTACTCGCCACGGGAGACGAGAGACTGCACGAGCACACTCAGATGTCAGTTCTTGGGACTCTCACAAGACTAATGGCGATAAAGTCGAAGCACAACATTTCAAACAGTGCTTACAACGACATCGTCCAATTGATGGGCGAGGTTCTCCCGGAGAATCATAAGTTGCCAAAGAATATGTACTTCGCAAAGAAGATGTTGGCTGGTCTTGGGATGACATATGAGAAGATCGACGTGTGTCCCAACAGTTGCATGTTATTCTTTGAGGAGGATGACAAGCTGGACCGTTGTAAGCATTGTGAAGCTTCTAGATATGTCGAGGTGACAAATGATGAGGGTGAATTGGTAGTTACGAAGGTCGCAGCTAAGCAACTTCGTCGGTTGCCCATCATTCCTCGGCTTTCAAGGTTGTTCCTCAATAAGGAAATAGCTCTGCATATGACGTGGCCAAAGAATGGTGTACGTCTCGTCACTGATTCAGACATAATGGTCCAGCCGTCGGACGGTGATGCGTGAAAGGCATTTGACGAGTTTGATCCCGAATTTGCAAACGACCCTAGGAGTGTACGGCTTGGTCTATCGACGGACGGATTCACACCTTTCAATAGCAGTGCAAGCCCTTACTCGTGTTGGCCTGTCTTCATTGTGCCATATAATCTTCCACCTGAGTTGGTCAATAAAGAAGAGTTCATGTTCCTTGCACTAGTCATCCCAGGCCCCGAGCATCCAGGGCCAAAGCTGAAACAATTGTGGAGAGGTGTGAAGGCTTATGACAGCCATACTGAAAAGGAGTTTACCATGCGCGCTGCTTATTTGTGGTCAGTGCATGATCTGCTGGCATATGGAGATTGGTCTGGATGGTGTGTTCATGGTCGGTTGTGTTGTCCCATATGTATGAATGATACAGATGCATTCAGATTGAAGCATGGTGGGAAAGTGTCATTCTTTGATGCTCATCAACGTTGGACTCCATTCAAGCATGATTTCAGGAGTTCGCTTACTGCATTCAGAAGTGGAGCCAAAATTAGAAATGGGCCACCAAAGAGGCAAACTGCACCGCGGATAATGGCATGGCATGCTTGTCTAAAGCAAGGAGAAAATGATAGGTTTCAAGGCTACGGGGAGGACCACAACTGGACCCATATTTCATCAATATGGGAGCTTCCGTATGCAAAAGCCTTGATCATGCCGCACAACATAGACTTGATGCACCAAGAGCATAACGTTGCTAAAAGCATCATAAGCACATGTTTCGATGTGACTGATAAAACGAATGATAATATGAAGGCAAGAAAAGACATGGCTGAAATTTGTAATAGGTCGATGCTCGAGTTGAAAGTAAGCGATAAAGGGCATGAGAGTAGGCCGCGAGCTGATTACAGCCTCAAGCCGGATGAAAGGAAAGAAATATTTAAGTGGTTGAAGAATCTGAAATTTCCAGATCGATATGCGGCAAATCTGAAACGGGCAGTCAATCTGAAGACCGGTAAATTGATCGGTTTGAAAAGCCATGACTACCATATTATAATGGAGAGGCTGATGCCCGTGATGTTTCGAGGCTATTTTAAGGATGAGCTTTGGAGCATATTTACAGAGCTGAGTTACTTCTATAGGGAAGTATGCGCAAAGACGGTATCGAAGAGGTTGATGCAGAAATTTGAGAAAGAAATTCCAATTCTTATTTGTAAATTTGAAAAGGTTTTCTCGCCAGGATTCTTCAATGTGATGCAACATCTAATTGTGCATTTGCCTTGGGATGCTTTGATAGGCGAACCAGTGCAATTCAGGTGGATGTATCCTATAGAAAGGGCGTTGAAAAAGCTCAAGGCGTCTGTTCGCAATAAGGCTAGAGTCGAAGGGTGTATTGCGGAGGCTTTTGCCCTTAAGGAGATATCTCAATTCTCAACCAGGTATTTCGCTCGAGCCAACAATGTGTTTGCGCCTTCAGTGCGACTTCATGTCGAAAATGAATCACCCCAAAGCACCCTTCAAATTTTTGCGAATCCGAGTAAAGCAGTTGGAAAAGGGAGTGTACGTCACATTGAAGGATCTGATTTGAACATGCTAATGCTATATATGTATAGCAATATTGACAGCACATAGGAGGCGTTCGAGTAAGTTTTCCTCATAGTTACGTCCATTTTCTCATCTCATAATTTCTATAGTGTGTAATCTCCATGTTTCTAATATGTCCAGCATGTTTGATGAAGAATGTTGGAAATCTACTAGTAAACCTACGGCTATCCAATTAGAAAATCTTCGACGTGATGGGTTGAAAGGTGGCCCAAACTTCGTGCAGTGGTTTTGTAATTATGTTAGTAATTGTCGTTCTCTCATTGTCCATACTTAATCTTTGAATTTTGGACTTGGAAGATATAATGCATATACTAATTCCTTGTATAGGTTTCCAAAAACTCTGTGCACCCGGACTTGCAGCAAATGGCACATACCTCTGTGTCCGTCCGGAACTATACTCGCTATGATGTAAATGGATATCGCTTCCGAACCGCGAAATTGGAGAAGAGTCGACCATTGGCAGCCACCACCAATAGTGGTGTGTTGGCAAGTTCATATGTTGACGATGACAAAGTAGTGGACTATTACGGTGTTCTTCAAAACATTGTAGAGTTGATTTTCGATGGCCCCAAGGAACTTAAAGTCGTGTTTTTCGAGTGCGACTGGTTTGATGCTCATAGTGGGACTCGTGTCGACAAGTATGGCAATGTCTAGGTGAAGCATAGCTCTAGGATTCCGAGCAGTATGAGCGATGTTGTCCTTGCAAATCAGGCAAAACAGGTGTACTACCTGCCATATCCTCACCCAAGCCTTAGGGCTTGGTGGGTTGCAATCAAAGTCAACCCACAAGTCGTCGCTCCAGAGAGTGCTGACTACGTGAGTACGAGCAGGGACAACGATGATGCTGTTTTTCAACCAGAAGCGGCGTCGAATCAAGACATAGCTCACCGATTCCATGTGACCAATGGAGAAGGCCTTGAAAATCTCTATTGCAATTCAAGCGACTTAATTGAAGAACCTAAGTCAAAGCGCAAACGACCTGTCGCCGTTAGAAGATCAGTAAGGATCCAACGAAATCAAGAGCGTATGAATAAACAACGAGCCGAAGAAGCATCATCGGATGCGGATGACTTTTGATTAGTATGTTTCTTTTAGTTAATCAATTAAGCTATGTATTGCAATTTTCACATTATTAATTTTCATATTATTTGTTTCATATACTGTGGTTTGACATTAATTTATCTACAGTTGAACATGTTCAAGCATAGGAGATCGAGGAGGAGTGGGGGCAGCGCGGCCATCGAGGACAGCTCGGGCAGTGGGCTTTTTCAGGGCACCTCACATAGCCGACAGAGGCAGCAGCAACTTCTCGACTGTCTAGACGAAATGCAGGGTGAGGAGGGTGAGCAGGAGGCTCCTCAGCAGGATGATCATGTGCAGGGTGAGGAGGGTGAGCAGGAGGCTGATGTGCAGGATGAGGAGGTTGACCCTATGGGGGCAGGCAGCGCGGGCGACGCGTCAGATGGTTCTACGTCCTTCAGGTATTATTATGCATATTAGTTTAATTGATATTAGTTTTTAATCATATTAGTTTTTAATCATATTAGTTTTTAATCATTTCATCATATTGAATTTACTTGTATACTTAGGTATAAGAAGAGCAATGCGCTTGGTCCGAGATCTGCTGAGAGGAGGCTCATCCGGCCGCATGGAGAATGGTGGGGCTTATTTCTGTTGTGTTAATTTTTTAATGTGAACGTGATTGCACTGATTTACTTGTTTTATTAATGTTTGTAGGTCATGGGAAGACTTGACTTGGGACGGTACAGGCAGACGTCCCAAGGTGAACGCGGTGTTGGGTAGCCTCTGTCGCTTCTACTACCCTGGCATGGTGGAGCTAAATGGCGAGAGGTTCACGGCTATGCAGTGGGCCGACTGGGGTCTGAAGAACTATGTCCAGCCAGGGGAGCCAGGGGAAAGCAGTAGCGGAGGGGGAAGTTCGGAACAAAAACGAAGGACTTGTTAGGTGGCTGTGTGGGACGAGTTCTGGGTGAGTTTAATTTCGTATATAAGCAATTCACTAAATTATTGCTTCCTCTAATCTTACTTTAACTTAACTTTTCCGTTGATATGTATGGGAGGTTCCAATTGCCGAATGAGATCGAGGAGGATCAGGCTCAGTGGGCACGTGTGAAGAGGCACTTTCGGAAGTGCACTGATAAGGTCATCAAGGATGCCATGTATAATGCTCGCATCGCGGCCGTCAACTACTACTACAAGAAGATAAAGGGGCAGAAAATGAGCAAATCATTAGGGGCCAATGAGATCTACCTCACAGAGGAGCAGTACCTGGAGAGCGTTGTGGATTAGCTTGCGAAGGACATGGAAGCCTGGAGGTGGTTGGCTAAGAGATGGGTGTTGCCTGAGTGGATTGCAGAGTCCCAGAAGCACCGTGCCAACCGTGGCACTGAAGGACCAGGGCACAGGTATGGCGCCGATGGACACCTTGGTACCGCATGCCGCATGGTAAGTATATAAATCAAACTTGTATGTTACATCTATTAAAATTCTATGGTTTAACTCTTCTTTTCATGCAGGAAGCTGAAAGTGGAGTTGCTCCAAGTTTTATGGAGGTTTACGTCCGTGGTCACCGTGGCCCTGATCCGGCGAACCCTGATGAGCTATGCAGCGTGGCGGCAAGGGAGAAAATGGTAAACAAGTTTGTATTTATGAATTAAATTGCATGTTTTGTGTCTAACTCCAACTCTAACTTTCTTTGCAGAATGCATATGGGGAGGAAATGACTCAATGCCATGGGTCTGATTTCGACTGGATGCATTCAGACTTAGATGCCTCGGCGTTGTACCACAGTGGTGGGGGTAGAAAGCATGGCAGGTGAGGTGTTTGTGTTTGATTCGATAATTTCATTAACAAGAATGTGTCCACTTAATGGCTCAACTATGTTTACCATGCAGGTTTGCCTTTGGCACCGACGTTGTGGAGTATAACAGGACAATAGGTCAAGGGAAGGCATCGTCTTCGGCAGGGAGTTCTCGCTCCTCCAAGTCCGCTCGAGAGGCTCAGCTGGAGGAGGAGACTCGAGCAGCACAGGAGCAGGCTCGAGCAGCGCAGGAGCAGGTCGGACAGCTGACGCAGTATATGGCTTCTTATTTTTAGGTAATTCGTCTATCTCATCACGTGTCATTGAATTCAAAGTATAATATTGCGATTCTAATGTTTCATCCATTTGCAGGAAATGACTACTCGACTCGGCCCTGATATGAACTTGCCCGCTTTTCGCCCTCCCCAGGTAACACTATCTGTCGGGGACCATAATTAGGGGTACCCTCAAGGCTCCTAATTCTCAGCTGGTAACCCCCATCAGCATAAAGCTGCAAAGGCCTGATGGGTGCGAATAAGTCAGGGATCAGTCCATTCGAGGGACCCGATCACGCCTCGCCCGAGCCTAGCCTCGGACAAGGGCAGCCGACCCCGGAGGATCTCCGCCTCGCCCGAGGCTCCCCTCCAGCGGCGAACATATTTCCGGCTCGCCCGAGGCCCTGTCTTCGCCAAGAAGCAACCCTGACCAAATCACCGCACCGACCGACCAAATCGCAGGAGCATTTAATGCAAAGGTGGCCTGACACCTTTACCCTGACGCGCGCCCCTCAGCTGACAGAGCCGAAGTGACCGTCGTCACTTCGCCGCTCCACTGACCGGTCTGACAGAAAGACAGCGCCGCCTGCGCCGCTCCGACTGCGGTGCCACTTGACATAGTGAGAGCACCTAGAGGGGGGGTGAATAGGTGATCCTGTAAAACTTAAGCTTATAGCCACAAAAACTTGTTAAGTGTTAGCACAATAAAAGCCAAGTGGCTAGAAAGGAGTCTCAACAAAACACAATACCACAAGAGATCAATCACAGAGATGACACAGTGGTTTATCCCGTGGTTCGGCCAAGACCAACGCTTGCCTACTCCACGTTGTGGCGTCCCAACGGACGAGGGTTGCAATCAACCCCTCTCAAGCGGTCCAAAGACTCACTTGAATACCACGGTGTTTTTGCTTGCTTTTTCTCAATCCCGTTCGCGAGGAATCTCCACAACTTGGAGCCTCTCACCCTTACAATCGAAGTTCACAAAGAACACAGAGCAAAGGGGGAATGAGCAACGCACACAAGACTTCAAAAGATCAGAGCAACAACACGCACACAAGTCGCAACAAGAGCTCGCAACACAACTCAAAGAGTTCGCAACTCAACAAGAGCTCTAGATGCTATCACAATGAAACGAATGCGTGAGATCGATGTCTTGGTGCTTAGGAATGTTGTAGGAATGCTTGGTGTTGACCTCCATGCGCCTAGGGGTCCCTTTTATAGCCCCAAGGCAGCTAGGAGCCGTTGAGAACAAATCCAGAAGGCCATCCTTGCCTTCTGTCATCGGGCGCACCGGACAGTCCGGTGCACACCGGACAGTGTCCGGTGCCCGATTCCTTTCCTTAAATGGCGAAGCCGACCGTTGCAGATCCGGGAGCCGTTGGCGAACCAGACATGTCCGGTGCACACCGGACAGTCCGGTGCCCCCTTCCGACCGTTGGCTTGGCCACGTGTCGCGCGCAGAATCCGCGGCCGACCGTTGGCCCGGCCGACCGTTGGCTCACCGGACAGTCCGGTGCACACCGGACAGTCCGGTGAATTTTAGCCGTACGCCGTCAGCAAATTCCCGAGAGCGGCCTCTTCGGCCGAGGCAGCCTGGCGCACCGGACACTGTCCGGTGCACCACCGGACAGTCCGGTGCCCCAGACTGAAAACAGTCTCTTGGCTGTACACAGCCAACTCTCCTCTTTTCTTCTTCTTCCTGTTTCTGATACTTAGACAAGTATATTAGTACATAAAACCAATGTACTAAGACTTAGAAACATACCTTAGCTCTTTATTTGCACTTTGTTCATCCATGGGCATATATTCACATTTAAGTACTTGAGTTGGCACTCAATCACCAAAATACTTAGAAATGGCCCAAGGGCACATTTCCCTTTCAATCTCCCCCTTTTTGGTGATTTATGCCAACACAATATAAAGCAACTAGAACAAGTGCAAAATTACTTCAAATAAAACTCAAATTTATTTTGATTCAATTTTGCATATATGGATCATCCTTTGCCGCCACTTGGTTTGTTTTTGCAAATCAACCTCAAAATCCTATCTCTAAGTCAAATCCACTTGTAGAGACATCGAGAGAGGTTTTCCAAAGAAAATTGATTCAAGATTCCAAAAACTCCCCCTATTTCCCATGATCAATACTTCTACCCACAAGAAGCCAACTTTTGACAAAAGAGATAATGCAAGAGTTTTGTCAACACAAAAGCTCTAATCTACTATTTTCAAAATCTCTCAAGTGGTAGCTGATCCATTTATCGCTTTGGCCTTTATTTTCTCCCCCTTTGGCATCAAGCACCAAAACGGGATCAATCTTGGCCTTTTAACCCCATTGCCTCACCAAAATCTTCAATTAAGAGCAAATAGGCAATAAGAGTTTAAAGATGAACTTGGAATAAGTTACCCTCTCATCGGGGTGCAGTGGAAGTCTTTCATGGTCCAAGTCCACCTTTTTCCCTTTCAATCCTCCTTCGAGACTACCTTATCAAACTCGAACACGTGGTTAGTCTCAAAGGGTCAAGTTGTAACACATCTCCCCCTACACATGTGCATCACTTTGCAACGGACTTGTGAGGTCCAGGGAGTGTTTGTACAACTTGAGCACCATAATAAGCAACAAAATGCAAAAAAAAGAACATGATCAAAAAGCATAAATACATGTATGCTACACTTCAATCCAAGTTCCGCGAATCTAAGACATTTAGCTCACTACGCAGCCTGCAAAAGGTCTTCTCATCTAGAGGCTTGGTAAAGATATCGGCTAGCTGGTTCTCGGTGCTAACATGAAACACTTTGATATCCCCCTTTTGCTGGTGGTCTCTCAAAAAGTGATGCCGGATGTCTATGTGCTTTGTGCGGCTGTGCTCAACAGGATTCTCCGCCATGCGGATAGCACTCTCATTATCACATAGGAGTGGGACTTTGCTCAGATTGTAGCCAAAGTCCCTGAGGGTTTGCCTCATCCAAAGTAGTTGCGCGCAACACTGTCCTGCGGCAACGTACTCGGCAAGTTTGTTTCTTAGAGTTCCATGACACCAGGGACCTTCCTAAGAATTGGCACGTCCCCGATGTGCTCTTCCTATCGACCTTACATCCAGCATAGTCGGAGTCTGAGTATCCAACCAAGTCAAAGGTAGACCCCTTTGGATACCAGAGCCCGAAGCAAGGCGTAGCAACCAAATATCTAAGAATTCGCTTCACCGCCACTAAGTGACACTCCTTAGGATCGGATTGAAATCTAGCACACATGCATACGCTAAGCATAATATCCGGTCTACTAGCACATAAATAAAGTAAAGACCCTATCATTGACCGGTATGCTTTTTGATCAACGGACTTACCTCCTTTGTTGAGGTCGGTGTGTCCTTCGGTCCCCATCGGAGTCTTTGCGGGCTTGGCGTCCTTCATCCCAAACCGCTTCAGCAAGTCTTGTGTGTACTTCGTTTGGGAGATGAAGGTGCCGTCCTTGAGTTGCCTCACTTGGAACCCAAGGAAGTAGTTCAACTCGCCCATCATCGACATCTCGAATTTCTGCGTCATCACCCTGCTAAACTCTTCACAAGACTTTTGGTTAGTAGAACCAAATATTATGTCATCGACATAAATTTGGCACACAAACAAATCACCATCACATGTCTTAGTGAACAGAGTTGGATCGGCTTTCCCAACCTTGAAAGCATTAGCAAGTAGAAAGTCTCTAAGGCATTCATACCATGCTCTTGGGGCTTGCTTAAGTCCATAGAGCGCCTTAGAGAGCTTACACACATGGTCGGGGTACCGTTCATCCTCGAAGCCAGGGGGTTGCTCCACGTACACCTCCTCCTTGATTGGCCCGTTGAGGAAAGCGCTCTTCACATCCATTTGGAACAACCTGAAAGAATGGTGAGCGGCATATGCTAGCAGGATACGAATTGATTCTAGCCTAGCCACAGGAGCAAATGTCTCCTCAAAGTCCAAACCTGCGACTTGGGCATAACCTTTTGCCACAAGTCGAGCCTTGTTCCTCGTCACCACCCCGTGCTCGTCCTGTTTGTTGCGGAACACCCACTTGGTTCCCACAACATTTTGCTTGGGTCGAGGCACCAGTGTCCAAACTTCATTGCGCTTGAAGTTGTTGAGCTCCTCCTGCATGGCCAACACCCAGTCCGGATCTAGCAAGGCCTCCTCTACCCTGAAAGGCTCAATAGAAGAGACAAAGGAGTAATGCTCACAAAAATTAACTAATCGTGATCGAGTAGTTACTCCCTTGCTAATATCACCCAGAATTTGATCGACGGGATGATTCCTTTGAATCATCGCTCGAACTTGGGTTGGAGGTGCCGGTTGCACTTCTTCCTCCATTACTTGATCATCTTGTGCTCCCCCTTGATCACACGCCTCCTTTTGATGAACCTGTTCATCGTCTTGAGTTGGGGGATGCACCGTTGTTGAGGAAGAAGGTTGATCACGTTCATCTTGTTCCTGTGGCCGTACTTCTCCAATCGCCATGGTTCGTATAGCGACCGTCGGAACATCTTCTTCATCTACATCATCACAATCAACAACTTGCTCTCTTGGAGAGCCATTAGCCTCATCAAATACAACGTCGCTAGAGACTTCAACCAAACCCGATGATTTGTTGAAGACTCTATACGCCTTTGTATTTGAGTCATAACCTAACAGAAACCCTTCTACAGCTTTGGGAGCAAATTTAGAATTTCTACCCTTCTTCACTAGAATGTAGCATTTGCTCCCAAATACACGAAAGTAAGATACATTGGGTTTGTTACCGGTTAGTAGCTCATACGATGTCTTCTTGAGGAGGCGGTGAAGGTAGACCCTGTTGATGGCGTGGCAAGCCGTGTTCACGGCTTCCGACCAGAAACACTCGGGGGTCTTGAATTCTCCAAGCATTGTCCTCGCCATATCGATTAGCGTCCTGTTCTTCCTCTCTACCACACCATTTTGCTGTGGTGTGTAGGGAGCGGAGAACTCGTGCTTGATCCCTTCCTCCTCAAGGAACTCCTCCACTTGAAGGTTCTTGAACTCGGACCCGTTGTCGCTCCTTATCTTCTTCACCTTGAGCTCAAACTCATTTTGAGCTCTCCTGAGGAAGCGCTTGAGGGTCCCTTGGGTTTCAGACTTATCCTGCAAAAAGAACACCCAAGTGAAGCGGGAAAAGACATCATCAATAACTAGACCATACTTACTTCCCCCTATGCTTAGATAGGCGACGGGTCCGAAGAGGTCCATATGCAGCAGCTCCAGGGGTCTTGAAGTGGTCATCACATTCTTGCTGTGATGCGCTCCTCCCACCTGTTTCCCTGCTTGACAAGCTGCACAAGGTCTATCTTTTTCGAAATGAACATTGGTTAGACCTATCACATGTTCTCCCTTTAGAAGCTTGTGGAGGTTCTTCATCCCTACATGTGCTAAGCGGCGATGCCACAGCCAGCCCATGCAAGTCTTAGCCATTAAGCATGCATCTAGACCGGCCTCTTCTTTTGCAAAATCAACTAAATAAAGTTTGTCGTCTAATACACCCTTAAAAGCTAGTGAACCATCACATCTTCTAAAGACAGACACATCTATATTTGTAAACAGACAGTTATATCCCATATGACATAATTGACTAACAGATAGCAAGTTATATCCAAGACTCTCCACCAGAAACACATTAGAGATAGAACGCTCATTGGAGATTGCAATTTTACCTAGCCCTTTTACCTTGCCTTGATTCCCATCACCGAATATAATTGAATCTTGGGAATCCTTATTCTTGACGTAGGAGGTGAACATCTTCTTCTCCCCCGTCATATGGTTTGTGCATCCGCTGTCGATAATCCAGCTTGAACCCCCGGATGCATAAACCTGCAAGGCAAATTTAGGCTTGAGACTTAGGTACCCAACTCTTGTTGGGTCCTACAAGGTTAGTCACAATTGTCTTAGGGACCCAAATGCAAGTTTTATCACCCTTGCATTTTGCCCCTAACTTCCTAGCAATCACCTTTCTATCCTTTCTACAAATTGCAAAGGAAGCATTCAAAGCATGATATATTGTAGAAGGCTCATTAACTTTTCTAGGAATATTAACAACATTTCTCCTAGGCATATTATGAACAATATTCCTTCTACCAACATTTTTATCATGCACATATGAAGAACTAGAAGCAAACATAGCATGAGAAAAATCATCGTAAGCATTATAACTCCTATAAGCATTTCTAGTTTGTCTCCTATCATGATACAAAAAGGCATGATTCTTTTTAGCACTAGTATCCATAGGGGCCTTCCCTTTCTCCTTAGCGGGAATGGGAGCCTTATGGCTTGTTAAGTTCTTGGCTTCCCTCTTGAAGCCAAGTCCATCCTTAATTGAGGGGTGTCTACCGATCGTGTAGGCATCCCTTGCAAATTTTAGTTTATCAAATTCATTCTTGCTAGTCTTAAGTTGGGCATTAAGACTAGCCAATTCCTCAGTTAGTTTGGAAATTGAAACTAAATGATCACTACAGGCATCAACATCGAAATCTTTACACCTAGTGCAAATCTCAACATGTTCTACACAAGATGTTGATTTACTAGATTTTTCTAGTTTAGCATTTAAATCATCAGTTTTGCTCTTTAAACTAGCAATTGAACCATGACATGTAGACAACTCACAAGAAAGCATTTGATTGCTCTTAATCTCTAATGCAAGTGATTTTTGTGCTTCTACAAATTTGTCATGTTCTTCATACAACAAATCCTCTTGCTTTTCTAAAAGCCTATTCTTATCATTCAAGGCATCAATCAATTCATTTATTTTATCTACCTTGGTTCTATCTAGGCCCTTAAATAAGTATGAATAGTCTATGTCATCATCATCACTAGACTCATCCTCACTAGAAGAAGCATAAGTAGAGTTTCGAGTACTTACTTTCTTCTCCCTTGCCATGAGGCAAGTGTGACGCTCGTTGGGGAAGAGAGATGACTTGTTGAAGGCGGTGGCGGCGATTCCTTCATTGTCGGAGTCGGAGGAGCAATCCGAATCCCACTCCTTTCCGATATGTGCCTCGCCCTTGGCCTTCTTGTAATTCTTCTTCTTTTCCCTCTTGTTCCCCTGTTCCTGGTCACTATCGTTATCGGGGCAGTTAGCGATAAAATGACCAATCTTACCGCACTTGAAGCATGAGCGCTTCCCCTTTGTCTTGGTCTTGCTTGGCTGCCCCTTGTGACCTTTTAGCACCGTCTTGAAGCGTTTGATGATGAGAGCCATCTCTTCATCATTAAGTCCGGCCGCCTCAATTTGTGCCACCTTGCTAGGTAGCGCCTCCTTGCTTCTTGTTGCTTTGAGAGCAAGAGGTTGCGGCTCGTTGATCGGTCCATTCAAGGCGTCATCCACGTACCTTGCTTCCTTAATCATCATTCGCCCGCTGACGAATTTTCCTAGGACTTCTTCGGGCGACATTTTGGTGTACCTGGGATTCTCACGAATATTATTCACCAAATGAGGATCAAGAATGGTAAAGGACCTTAGTAATAGTCGGACGACGTCATGGTCTGTCCATCGCGTGCTTCCATAACTCCTTATTTTGTTGATAAGGGTCTTGAGCCGGTTGTATGTTTGGGTTGGCTCCTCGCCCCTTATCATTGCAAACCTTCCAAGCTCGCCCTCCACCAACTCCATTTTAGTGAGCATGGTGATGTCGTTCCCCTCGTGAGAAATCTTGAGGGTGTCCCATATCTGCTTGGCATTGTCCAAGCCGCTCACCTTATTGTACTCGTCCCTGCACAAAGAGGCTAGCAACACAGTAGTAGCTTGTGCATTTTTATGAATTTGTTCATTAATAAACATAGGGCTATCCAAGCTATCAAATTTCATTCCATTCTCTACAATCTCCCATATGCTTGGATGGAGAGAGAATAAATGACTACGCATTTTGTGACTCCAAAATCCGTAGTCCTCCCCATCAAAGTGTGGAGGTTTGCCAAGAGGAATGGAAAGCAAATGCGAATTCGAACTATGTGGAATACGAGAATAATCAAATGAAAAGTTCGAATTGACCGTCTTCCTGTAGTCGTTGTCGTCGTCCTTTTGGGAAGAAGAGGATTCGTCGCTGTCGTAGTAGACGATCTCCTTGATGCGCCTTGTCTTCTTCTTCTTCCCATCTTTGCGCTTGTGACTTGAGCCCAAGTCGGTAGACTTGTCATTCTTCGGCTCGTTGAAGATAGACTCCTTCTCGTTGTTGTCGACCACCATCCCCTTTCCCTTAGGATCCATCTCTTCGGGCGATTAGTCCCTTCTTGAAGAGAACGCCTCTGATACCAATTGAGAGCACCTAGAGGGGGGTGAATAGGTGATCCTGTAAAACTTAAGCTTATAGCCACAAAAACTTGTTAAGTGTTAGCACAATAAAAGCCAAGTGGCTAGAAAGGAGTCTCAACAAAACACAATACCACAAGAGATCAATCACAGAGATGACACAGTGGTTTATCCCGTGGTTCGGCCAAGACCAACGCTTGCCTACTCCACGTTGTGGCGTCCCAACGGACGAGGGTTGCAATCAACCCCTCTCAAGCGGTCCAAAGACTCACTTGAATACCACGGTGTTTTTGCTTGCTTTTTCTCAATCCCGTTCGCGAGGAATCTCCACAACTTGGAGCCTCTCGCCCTTACAATCGAAGTTCACAAAGAACACAGAGCAAAGGGGGAATGAGCAACGCACACAAGACTTCAAAAGATCAGAGCAACAACACGCACACAAGTCGCAACACAACTCAAAGAGTTCGCAACTCAACAAGAGCTCTAGATGCTATCACAATGAAACGAATGCGTGAGATCGATGTCTTGGTGCTTAGGAATGTTGTAGGAATGCTTGGTGTTGACCTCCATGCGCCTAGGGGTCCCTTTTATAGCCCCAAGGCAGCTAGGAGCCGTTGAGAACAAATCCAGAAGGCCATCCTTGCCTTCTGTCATCGGGCGCACCGGACAGTCCGGTGCACACCGGACAGTGTCCGGTGCCCGATTCCTTTCCTTAAATGGCGAAGCCGACCGTTGCAGATCCGGGAGCCGTTGGCGCACCGGACATGTCCGGTGCACACCGGACAGTCCGGTGCCCCCTTCCGACCGTTGGCTTGGCCACGTGTCGCGCGCAGAATCCGCGGCCGACCGTTGGCCCGGCCGACCGTTGACTCACCGGACAGTCCGGTGCACACCGGACAGTCCGGTGAATTTTAGTCGTACGCCGTCAGCAAATTCCCGAGAGCGGCCTCTTCGGCCGAGGCAGTCTGGCGCACCGGACACTGTCCAGTGCACCACCGGACACTGTCCGGTGCACCACCGGACAGTCCGGTGCCCCAGACTGAAAACAGTCTCTTGGCTGTACACAGCCAACTCTCCTCTTTTCTTCTTCTTCCTGTTTCTGATACTTAGACAAGTATATTAGTACATAAAACCAATGTACTAAGACTTAGAAACATACCTTAGCTCTTTATTTGCACTTTGTTCATCCATGGGCATATATTCACATTTAAGTACTTGAGTTGGCACTCAATCACCAAAATACTTAGAAATGGCCCAAGGGCACATTTCCCTTTCACATAGTGAGGCTGACAGGCAGTCAGGCCTGGCCGCACGCACCATAGGAAGCTCCGCTCCGCCCGACCCAGGGCTCGGACTTGGGCTAAGCCCCGGAAGACGGTGAACTCCGCTCCGCCCGACCTAGGGCTCGGACTCGGGCTAAGCCCCGGAAGACGGCGAACTCCGCTCCGCCCGATCCAGGGCTCGGACTCGGGCTAAGCCCCGAAAGACGGCGAACTCCGCTCCGCCCGACCTAGGGCTCGGACTCGGGCTAAGCCCCGGAAGACAGCGAACTCCGCTCCGCCCGACCCAGGGCTCGGACTCGGGCTAAGCCCCGGAAGACGGCGAACTCCGCTCCGCCCGACCCAGGGCTCGGACTCGGGCTAAGCCCCGGAAGACGGCGAACTCCGCTCCACCCGACCCAGGGCTCGGACTCGGGCTAAGCCCTGGAAGACGGCGAACTCCGCTCCACCCGACCCAGGGCTCGGACTCGGGCTAAGCCCCGGAAGACGGCGAACTCCGCTCCGCCCGACCCAGGGCTCGGACTTGGGCTCAGCCCCAGAAGACGACGAACTCCGCTTCGCCCGACCCCAGGACTCAAATTCCGCCCTGGCCTCAGCCAACGGCCTCCGCCTTGCCCGACCTAGGGGCTCAGACTCGACCTCGGCCACGGAAGACAGACTCGACCTCGACCTCGGAAAAGCCTCCACATCGCCCCAACCTAGGGCGCAGGCCGGCCACGTCAACAGGAGGCACCATCATCACCCTACTCCGAGCTGACTAAGGCTACGGGGAACAAGATTGGCGTCCCATCTGGCTCGCTCCGCCAGATAGGCAATGATGGCGCCCCACACGCTCCCTGACGATGGTGGCTCTCGGCCCCCTTACGGAAGCAAGAGGACGTCAGCAAGGACTCGACGGCCCCGACAGCTGTCCCTCCGCCAGGCTCCAGCGCTCCTCCGACGGCCACGACATCACACAAACCGGGCGCCAAAATCTCTCCGGCCGCCACGATGGCGTGTACTTAGGGCGTTAGCTCTCCTCCGCTAGACAAGTAGCACTCTGCTACACCCCCCATTGTACACCTGGATCCCCTCCTTACGCCTATAAAAGGAAGGACCAGGGCCCTCTTAGAGAGGGTTGGCCGCGCGGGGACGAGGACGAGACAGGCGCTCGCGTGAGGCCGCTCGCTCCCTCCCCCGTGTGGACGCTTGTAACCCCCTACTGCAAGCGCACCCGACCTGGGCGCGGGACGAACACGAAGGCCGCGGGATTTCCACCTCTCTCTCGCCCATCTCCGGCCTCCTCGCTTTCCCCCTTCGCGTTCCGCCTCGCGTCGACCCATCTGGGCTGGGGCACGCGGCGACACTTCACTCGTCGGCTCAGGGACCCCCCGGTCTCGAAACGCCGACAGTTGGCGCGCCAGGTAGGGGCCTGCCACGTGTTGACGAACAGCTTCCCGTCAAGCTCCAGATGGGTAGTCTCCAGCAACCTCTCCGGCCCGGGACGGTGCTCCGTTTCGGGAGCCTTGAGTTCATGTCCCTCGACGGCAGCTACGACATGATACTCTTTCCACCGCCGGGCGACAGCGACAATGGCGGCCGACAGTCCGCCCAGCGGCGGCGGGATCGACGATGCCTTCCCCGCGTGGTGGAAGAACAACCTTCAAGCTCGCCCCGTCCTCTTCCCCGCTGACAGAGGAGGAGGCGGGGCAACCAAGGCCAAGCAAGAGGCGGCGCCTCGTCGGCCGTCGAGCGAGTCGACAATGCCAGCACTCCAACGGGGGGCGCGCCGGGCATCGACCTCGCGCTTGAGACGAAGACGAGCGCTGTCTCCCCGCGACACGCCAATCCCGAGCAAACCAACGATGCCAGCACGCTCGCGAAAGGCTTGCTGGGTGTCGCCCTCGTACCTGAGACGACGGTGCAGTCAGTCCCCGACGTGACTTCATCAACGCCCGTCGACCAAGAGGTACCGACCGATTCCCATCCCACGCCTTTCGGATTCAGCCTCGACCCGCCTAGCGGCTCCGCTTTGGCGGACGCTCTCGCAGAGGCGAATCTGAACCCTCTGGGGTTTCGTATGCGGTCACCTTGGGACCGGCTGACAGACGTCTCAACCTACGGGCCCTCTGGGTCCGAGGAAGACGACGAGCCTAGCTTCTGTCGGGATTTCTCCGGACTTGGCAACCCCAGTGCCATGTGGGACTTCATGACCGCATGCGACTACTGCCTTTCCGACTGTTCCGACGGTAGCCGTAGCCTCGGCGACGAGGACTGCGGCCCGAGCCGCGAATGTTTCCACGTTGATCTAGGGGGTCCCTCCGAAGGCAACCATCTCGGCATGCCGGAGGACGGTGATCTCCCTAGGCAGGTGCCTCGCGCTGACATCCCATGGGAGCTAGCTGTGGTCCCCGTTCCGGCGGGGGGTCACGACCCACAACTCGAGCAAATCTGCGGGGTGCAGGCCAGGCTCGACGAGGGAGCAGGAGCGCTTGAGCCAATCCGCCGGGACGTCGGGCAGGCATGGGTCGGAGAAGTGCGTCATCTACCCCAGGGCTTCCAGCACCGCATCACCGACGATGTCAGGGTCAGGCCGCCACCCGCATCCAGTGGGGTCGGCCAGAACCTGGCTGCAGCAGCAATGCTCCTCCGCGCGATGCCGGAGCCATCAACCACCGAGGGGCGGCGAATCCAGGGAGAGCTCAAGGATCTCCTGCAAGGCGCCGCGGTCCGGCGGGCCGAGAGCTCCGCCTCCCGAAGGCAGGGGTACCCCTCGGAACATCATGCCGCGACTTCCCGATTCATGCGGGAAGCCTCGGTCTACACCGGGCGCACGAGCAACACAGCGCCTACGGCCCCGGGTCGCCTCGGCAACGAGCACCATCACCGCGACCGTCGGGCCCACCTCGACGAGAGGGTGCGCCGAGGCTACCACCCCAGGCGTGGGGGACGCTACGACAGCGGGGAGGATCGAAGTCCCTCGCCCGAACCACCCGGTCCGCAGGCCTTCTGCCGGGCCATACGACGGGCGCCATTCCCGACCCGGTTCTGACCCCCGACTACTATCACAAAGTACTCGGGGGAGACGAGACCGGAACTGTGGCTCGCGGACTACCGTCTGGCCTGCCAACTGGGTGGAACGGACGATGACAACCTCATCATCCGCAACCTCCCCCTGTTCCTCTCCGACACCGCTCGCGCCTGGTTGGAGCACCTGCCTCCGGGGCAGATCTCCAACTGGGACGACCTAGTCCAAGCTTTCGCCGGCAATTTCCAGGGCACGTACGTGCGCCCCGGGAATTCCTGGGACCTCCGAAGCCACCGACAGCAGCCGGGAGAGTCTCTCCGGGACTACATCCGGCGATTCTCGAAGCAGCGCACCGAGCTGCCCAACATCACCGACTCGGATGTAATCGGCGCGTTCCTCGCCGACACCACCTGCCGCGACCTGGTGAGCAAGCTGGGTCGCAAGACCCCCACCAGGGCGAGCGAGCTGATGAACATCGCCACCAAGTTCACCTCTGGCCAGGAGGCGGTCGAGGCTATCTTCTGGAAGGACAAGCAGCCCCAGGGCCGCCCATCGGAAGATGCCCCCGAGGCGTCGACTCAGCGCGACGCCAAGAAGAAGGGCAAGAAGAAGTCGCAAGCGAAACGCGACGCCGCCGACGCGGACCTTATCGCCGCCGCCGAGTACAAGAACCCTCGGAAACCTCCCGGAGGTCCCAACCTCTTCGACAAGATGCTCAAGGAGTCGTGCCCCTATCACCAGGGGCCCGTCAAGCACACCCTTGAGGAGTGCGTCATGCTTCGGCGCCACTTCCACAGGGTCGGGCCACCCGCGGAGGGTGGTAGGGCCCGCGACGACGACAAGAAGGAAGATCACCAGGGAGGAGAGTTCCTCGAGGTCTGCGACTGCTTCATGATCTACGGCGGGCAAGCGGCGAACGCCTCGGCTCGGCACCGCAAGCAAGAGCGTCGGGAGGTCTGTACGGTGAAGGTGGCGGCGCCAGTTTACCTGGACTGGTCCGATAAGCCCATCACCTTCGACCAAGCCGACCACCCTGACCATGTGCCGAGCCCGGGGAAATACCCGCTCGTCATCGACCCCGTCATCGACGACGTCAGGCTCACCAAGGTCCTCATGGACGGAGGCAGCAGCCTCAACATCATCTACGCCGAGACCCTCGGGCTTATGCATATCGATCTGTCCTCGGTCCGGGCGGGCGCTGCGCCTTTCCATGGGATCATCCCCGGGAAGCGTGTCCAGCCCCTCGGACAACTCGATCTTCCCGTCTATTTCGGAACACCCTCCAACTTCTGAAGGGAGACCCTGACGTTCGAGGTGGTCGGGTTCCGAGGAACCTACCACGCGGTATTGGGGAGGCCATGCTACGCGAAGTTCATGGCCGTCCCCAACTACACCTACCTCAAGCTCAAGATGCCGGGCCCCAACGGGGTCATCACCGTCGGCCCCACGTACAAACACGCGTTCGAATGTGACGTGGAGTGCGTGGAGTACGCCGAGGCCCTCATCATCGACCTGGAGAGCCTCTCTAAGGAGGTGCCAAACGTGAAGCGTCATGCCGGCAACTTCGAGCCAGCGGAGACGGTTAAGTCCGTCCCCCTCGACCCCAGCAGCGACGCCTCCAAGCAAGTCCGGATCGGCTCCGGGCTCGATCCCAAACAGGAAGCAGTGCTCGTCGACTTCCTCCGCGCGAACGCCGACGTCTTCACGTGGAGTCCCTCGGACATGCCCGGCATACCGAGGGATGTCGCCGAGCACTCGCTGGACATCCGAGCCGGAGCCCGACCCGTCAAGCAGCCTCTGCGCCGATTCGACGAGGAGAAGCGCAGAGCCATAGGCGAGGAGATCCACAAGCTAATGGCGGCAGGGTTCATCAAAGAGGTATTCCATCCCGAATGGCTTGCCAACCCTGTGCTTGTGAGAAAGAAAGGGGGGAAATGGCGAATGTGTGTAGACTACACTGGTCTGAACAAAGCATGTCCGAAGGTTCCCTACCCTCTGCCTCGCATCGATCAAATCGTGGATTCCACCGCTAGGTGCGAAACCCTGTCTTTCCTCGATGCCTACTCAGGGTATCACCAAATCAGGATGAAAGAGTCCGACCAGCTCGCGGCCTCTTTCATCACACCATTCGGCATGTACTACTATGTCACCATGCCGTTCGGCTTGAGGAATGCGGGCGCGACGTACCAGCGGTGCATGAACCATGTGTTCGGCGAACACATTGGCCGCACGGTCGAGGCCTACGTCGATGACATTGTAGTCAAGACGAGGAAAGCCTCCGACCTCCTTTCCGACCTTGAAGCGACATTCCGATGTCTCAAGGCGAAAGGCGTCAAGCTCAATCCCGAAAAGTGTGTCTTCGGGGTGCCCCGAGGCATGCTCTTGGGGTTCATCGTCTCCGAGCGGGGCATCGAAGCCAACCCGGAGAAGATCGCAGCCACCACCAGCATGGGGCCCATCAAGGACTTGAAAGGCATACAGAGGGTCATGGGATGTCTCGCGGCTCTGAGCCGCTTCATCTCACGCCTCGGCGAAAGAGGTCTACCTCTGTACCGCCTCTTAAGGAAGGCCGAGTGCTTCACTTGGACCCCTGAGGCCGAGGAAGCCCTCGGGAACCTGAAGGCGCTCCTCACGAAGGCGCCTATCTTGGTGCCCCCAGCTGCCGGAGAAGCCCTCTTGGTCTACGTCGCCGTGACCACTCAGGTGGTTAGCGCCGCGATTGTGGTCGAGAGGCAAGAAGAGGGGCATGCATTGCCCGTTCAGAGGCCAGTCTACTTCGTCAGCGAGGTACTGTCCGAAACCAAGATCCGCTACCCACAAGTTCAGAAGCTGCTGTACGCGGTAATCCTGACACGGCGGAAGTTGCGACACTACTTCGAGTCTCATCCGGTAACTGTGGTGTCATCCTTCCCCCTGGGGGAGATCATCCATTGCCGAGAGGCCTCGGGTAGGATTGCAAAGTGGGCGGTGGAAATCATGGGCGAAACAATCTCGTTCGCCCCTCGGAAGGCCATCAAATCCTAGGTCTTGGCGGACTTCGTGGCTGAGTGGGTCGACACCCAGCTACCAACAGCTCCGATCCAACCGGAGCTCTGGACCATGTTCTTCGACGGGTCGCTGATGAAGACAGGAGCCGGCGCAAGCTTACTCTTCATCTCGCCCCTCGGGAAGCACCTACGCTACGTGCTACGCCTCCACTTCCCGGTGTCCAACAATGTAGCTGAGTACGAGGCTCTGGTCAACGGGTTGCGGATTGCCGTCGAGCTAGGGGTCCGACGCCTCGACGCTCGCGGTGACAAGCAGCTCGTCATCGACCAAGTCATGAAGAACTCCCACTGCCGCGACCCGAAGATGGAGGCCTACTGCGATGAGGTTCGGCGCCTGGAAGACAAGTTCTACGGGCTCGAGCTCAACCACATCGCTCGGCGCTACAACGAGACTGCGGACGAGCTGGCTAAAATAGCCTCGGGGCGAACAACGGTTCCCCCGGACGTCTTCTCCTGAGATCTGCATCAACCCTCCGTCAAGATCGACGACACGCCCGAGCCTGAGGCACCCTCGGCCCAGCCCGAGGTACCCTCGGCACAGTCCGAGGCACCCTCAGCTCCACCCGAGGCACCCTCGGTTCGGTCCGAGGTACCCTCGGCCCCCGAGGGCGAGACGCTGCACATCGAGGGGGAGCAAAGCGGGGTCACGCCTGATCAAAACTGGTAGACCCCGTACCTGCAATATCTCCACCGAGGAGAGTTACCCCTCGACCGAGCCGAAGCTCGGCGGTTGGCGCGGCGCGCCAAGTCATTCGTCTTGCTGGGAGAAGGGAAGGAGCTCTACCACCGCAGCCCTTCGGGCATCCTCCAGCGATGCATCTCCACCACCGAAGGTCAGGAACTCCTCCGAGAAATACACTCGGGGGCTTGCGGCCACCACGTAGCACCTCGAGCCCTTGTCGGAAATGCTTTCCGACAAGGTTTCTACTGGCCAACGGCGGTGGCCGACGCCACTAGAATTGTCCGCGCCTGCGAAGGGTGTCAGTTCTACGCAAGGCAGACCCACCTGCCCGCTCAGGCTCTGCAGACGATACCCATCACATGGCCTTTTGCTGTGTGGGGTCAGGACCTCGTCGGCCCCTTGCAGAAGGCACCCGAGGGCTACACGCACATGTTGGTCGCCATCGATAAATTTTCCAAGTGGATCGAGGTCCGACCCCTAAACAGCATTGGGTCCGAGCAGGCGGTGGCGTTCTTCACCAACATCATCCATCGTTTCGGGGTCCCGAACTCCATCATCACCGACAACGGCACCCAGTTCACCGGCAGAAAGTTCCTGGACTTCTACGAGGATCACCACATCCGGGTGGACTGGGCCGCCGTGGCTCATCCCATGACGAATGGGCAAGTAGAGCGTGCCAACGGCATGATTCTGCAAGGACTCAAGCCTCGGATTTACAACGACCTCAACAAGTTCGGCAAGCGATGGATGAAGGAACTCCCCTCGGTGGTCTGGAGCCTGAGGACGACACCGAGCCAAGCCACGGGCTTCACGTCGTTCTTTCTAGTTTATGGGGCTGAGGCCATCTTGCCCACAGACCTGGAATACGGTTCCCCGAGGACGAGGGCCTATGCCGACCAAAGCAACCAAGCTAGTCGAGAAGACTCGCTGGACCAACTAGAAGAGGCTCGGGACAAGGCCTTACTACACTCGGCGCGGTACCAGCAGACCATGCGACGCCACCACGCCCGAGGGGTCCGGTCCCGAGACCTCCAGGTGGGCGACCTGGTGCTTCGGCTGCGACAAGATGCCCGAGGTCGACACAAGCTCACGCCCCCCTGGGAGGGGCCGTTCATCATCGCCAAAGTTCTGAAGCCCGGAACGTACAAGCTGGCCAACAGTCAAGGCGAGGTCTACAGCAACGCTTGGAACATCCAACAGCTACGTCGCTTCTAACCTTAAGATGTTTTCAAGTTGTTCATATACCTCGCTCCCACGCAAAATTTAGTCATCAAGGAAGGGTCAGCCTTGCCTCGGCAAAGCCTGACCCTCCCTCGGGGGCTAAAAGGGGGGAACCCCCTCTGCGTCGAAATTTTCCTCGAAAAAAGATCTTTCCTGCCAGAATGTCTTTCGTGCTTTTCGACTACTTTGAAAGTGGATCCTGAAAACGATGGAGTACACGAAAGCAGCCAAGGCTGACCGAGCCGAGGGACTCCTACGCCTCCAGGATACGGATACCTCACTCATCACCTTCTGCCATAAGTAACTCACGTTCGGATAAGTGATTCCGCGGACCGAACAAGTCTTCACGTTCGGAAGCTCTTCTGCCGGAGCGATTCTTCGAGCCTTCTCAACTGCGTCGGTGACAGAACCCCATGGACGGGTAAGAGTGCGCGTAAGCGGCAAGGCCGATCGAGCCGAGGGAATCCTACACCTCCGGGATACGGATACCTCACTCATCACCTTCCGTGAGAAGCAACTCTCGCTCGCACAGACAGTTCTGTTACCGACAAAAAAGTCCAGATACTCGAAAAAAGAGGAAAGGAGACGCGGCTTTACAATACAGCGAGGGTGTGTTTCGGCCTCGGAGGCTGCGGAAAACACACGCTACAAGATAATCCGATCCTACAGGCTCGGATCTTGATGGCTAAAGGGAGCAGCAGCGCCCTCGGCGTTGACAACACCTTCGGCGAGGTCCGACCTAGCCTCGGACGGCGACGCGGTCCAAGGGTCTCCGCTCTGAAGGACAACGTCATCACCGAGCCCGGGCCATCGCCGCCACGGTCTTCCCCGAGAATCCGGCCCGAGCAGGCGGCTCGGCCGGTCACCCCGGGGCCTCGGCCAGCTGTCCCCCAAGGACATCAGCCCGGCCCGAGGCCTCGGCAGATCAATTCCGGCATCGGTCCCGCCAACGGACGACCCGGCCAGGCTCCGGCCGACTAGGTTTTCTTTTTTGAGCCAACTCTGCCTCTGTTCGCGCTGACACCGTTACCCCTGGCCTCGGCTCATCGAAGAACGGCCGAGGGGTTCCTCTAACTAAGCAAGGGAAGCCTCGGACAACAAGGCTGACCGAGCCGAGGGACTCCTACGCCTCCGGGATACGGATATCTCACTCATCACCTTAACACGAGGCGACTCGCGCTTGGTGAAGCGGTTCAGACAACCAACAGGCGAGTCTTAGTGCTCGAAAATGAGGAAAAAACACGGCTCCGTGCCGAAATTACATACATGTTCAGGCCTCGACAGCCACAATGAACAAAAACACTGGCATTCGAAATGCCATTACAAACGGAACTCCGGTTCCACCTCCGCAGGTACGAACGACCCCACTCGATGGGGGAGGGGCCTGCGAAGCAGTAGAAGACCGACGGGCGGCTCGCCGTCGTCCGCTCCGCCAGCAATGACGATGACCCCCGCTCCGGGTGGCCGAATTGCAGCAGCGAGGGCCTCAGGGTGGATGCTGCTGCAATCTTGCCCTCGCCCACGCCGACGCTCGAGGGGCGAGGACAAGTACAAAGAGCCAGAGGCCCGAAGCGCGGATGGTGGCGGTGATCCCGTCGGCAACGGGGACTTCTCGAGCCGCCTCCACCTCGGCATCGACGACAGGGGTCGTCAGCCCTCCGGCAGATCCCCACTCAGATCCTCCTGGGCGAGTGGGGCACCGACCTCCGCGTGGAGGCGTCGTACCGGTGCAAAGGCAGGACCGCCCCAGAACACGAACGTCGCCCTGGCAGCGCGCGATATCTCGGGCGGTCCTCCCATGCACACGGCGCGGCAGCCGCCTTCCGGCAGGAGGGGGCACCGGGAGCTAAGCCGACGAGCCCGACGCGCTGAGGCTGACGATGCCCGCCGTCGACCAGCCCCGCGTTGTCGAAGTCCGACCCGCCCGCAGGGCCAGTGAGCGCCCTCTCCCTCGAACGCCGAAGGAGAGGCCGACCCACGAACCCGCACGGGAGGTAGAGCTCCGGCTCAGCCCGGCCTCCACCCCAGCGGGGATGATGAACATCCTTGAAGCTGAGGGTGGGACCAAGATCGCAGCCCGGCTTGCTTCTCCCCACCCAGGGGCTGGTGGTCACCGTCTCGGGTGACCGCCGGCGAAGGGGAACGGCCGGGCTGGCTGATGAAAATCCTTGAAGCCGAACGACGGCTGAAAGGTACCAACTCCCGCGGAGTTGCGTTCCTCCAACGACGAAGCGGAAAGACGGCGGATATCCCCCATCCGGGGGCTTGGAAGGTGGAAAGACACGATGCATAAGGGAGCGCGAAGACACGGTCGCCTTCCAAGAGGGTCACCCTCCTTTTAAAGGCGACTCTCCCTACTTGCGTCCCCAGCCGTCGTGGGTTGAGTCTTCTCCAACACGCTCCAAGGTCCTCCCCCTACAGCGCGGGGGCTGGGTCCCACACGTCATGCAAGCCGGCCCAGAGCAGAAGAAGCCAAACCGCCGTGCGCGGTGCGTGCAACCGCCCAGCGGTTACAAGCGGCTCTCCACTTTTGCCCAGACCAGCGGGCGAAAGGGCGGGCAGCCATGCAGGCGGCATGCAACCACGCCAAGTGGGCGCACTTCTCCGACTCCCAACACGCCCAGCATGGAGGCCCAGGCCCACGCGTCATGCAACCGGCACGCCGAATGCCTCGTGCATGCAACTGCACCGCCACTTGCGCCACCACCGCACCTCCTCGACTGCGGAACCAATACCGCGACTCGAGGCGACCCGGCGCACGACCCAGCGGCGCCAGCCTGGCGCGACGATCAATACGGCCAAAAATGGGCCAGCAGTAATGGTGGTGGCAGGCGGGCAGGAGCAGCGGTCACGTCGACAGCCAAGCTTACGTCCCATCCGGGGGCAGCGAGAGAACCCTCTCCCACGGCGTGAAGACAACGTGCCCGTGTTCCGTTCCTCGAACGGCTCGCGCACGCACAACGGCTGCCCCGCGAACCACTCGCCCCGTCGCATTAACTCCGCGGCGGGACAGGCGGTGCCTCTGGCAGGAGAAGCGAGCGACGCTTCGCCTTCGCCATAATGACCGCGTCAAAAAAGGTACGCCGCGTCGTTCGATTTCGTATCCTTTTCCTTTTTTCCTCTTTCTCTCTGTTGCAACAGGGACCGGGAAAGGGGGATACCCCGAAAAGGACCCTTCCCCGTGAAGGAACCAGGCCCCGAGCCTCCCTACTGATCAGAGGTTCGAAGGCTGGCCCCTCGGAAGGGTTCAACAGCCGCCTCAGAGCACGTGGGCCCCACACCCACTACTGGTCAGAGGTTCGAGGGCCGGCCCCTCGGAAGGGTTCAACGGCTGCCTCAGGCTACTCGGGCTCCGCGCCCACTACTGATCAGGGGTTCGAAGGCTGGCCCCCGAAGGGTTCACAGCCGCCTCAGACACAGAGCGAGGGATGACCATGGGTACGTTCGATACATAACCAAGGCTCGAGCTGCGCTCCCGAGGTACCCTAGGACATTTCCGAGACCAGCGGGAACGATCTTGTAACGGAATCCCATCAGAGGGAGGCATCGAGCCCTCGGACCCCGTCGCCAGGGGACCGGGTCCGGCAGATCACCCGCAGGTACTTTTGGGCGCGCCTCTGGGCATCTAGCCGACCCCTAACGAATGGGGCACGGACGTCCGCTCGGATCACCCGCCTGCAGCTCACCGGAGGCACCATGTTCGGCGCCCACCGAGGGCAACATGGCGCTCTCCCCCCCTCCTCCTTGCGGAAAGGCGACGCAGGGGCGTATGTAAAAAAGTCGAGTCTGTCCCTGATCGCCCTCTCGCCCTGTGCAGAGGCTCGAGGGCTGCTCTCGCAAACCCGGATCCGGCCAAACCGTTGACAGCGTCAACATACCAGCCCGAGAGCTTGGGACCCGACCGTACACCCGGGCTACGGCCAGCTCGCATGAGGGAACGACCAGACCAGCCGAAGCATGGCGCGAGGCGTTAAGACCTCGGAGGAGTCAAACCACTCCTCCGAGGCCTCGGGGGCTACACCCGGCGGGTGCGCTCGCGCGCACCCGCCGGAACAAAACGCAACCGAGAAAGGCTGGTCCCCTTGCAAAAAAGTGCGACGAAAGCCTCCAAGCGAGTGCTAACACTCCCTTCGAGGCTCGAGGGCTACTGTCGGGGACCATAATTAGGGGTACCCTCAAGGCTCCTAATTCTCAGCTGGTAACCCCCATCAGCATAAAGCTGCAAAGGCCTGATGGGTGCGAATAAGTCAGGGATCAGTCCATTCGAGGGACCCGATCACGCCTCGCCCGAGCCTAGCCTCGGACAAGGGAAGCCAACCCCGGAGGATCTCCGCCTCGCCCGAGGCCCCCCTCCAGCGGCGAACATATTTCCGGCTCGCCGGAGGCCCTGTCTTCGCCAAGAAGCAACCCTGACCAAATCGCCGCACCGACCGACCAAATCGCAGGAGCATTTAATGCAAAGGTGGCCTGACACCTTTACCCTGACGCGCGCCCCTCAGCCGATAGAGCCGAAGTGACCGCCGTCACTTCGCCGCTCCACTGACCGGTCTGACAGAAAGACAGCGCCGCCTGCACTGCTCTGACTGCGGTGCCACTTGACAGAGTGAGACTGACATGCAGTCAGGCCCGGCCGCACGCACCATAGGAAGCTCCGCTCCGCCCGACCTAGGGCTCGAACTCGGGCTAAGCCCCGTAAGACGGCGAACTCCGCTCCGTCCGACCCAGGGCTCGGACTCGGGCTAAGCCCCGGAAGACGGCGAACTCCGCTCCGCCCGACCCAGGGCTCAGACTCGGGCTAAGCCCCGGAAGACGGCGAACTCCGCTCCGCCCGACCCAGGGCTCGGACTCGGGCTAAGCCCCGGAAGACGGCAAACTCCGCTCCGCCCGACCCAGGGCTCGGACTCGGGCTAAGCCCCGGAAGACGGCGAACTCCGCTCCACCCGACCCAGGGCTCGGACTCGGGCTAAGCCCCGAAAGACGGCGAACTCCATTCCGCCCGACCCAGGGCTCGGACTTGGGCTCAACCCCAGAAGACGACGAACTCCGCTTCGCCCGACCCCAGGACTCAAATTCCGCCCTGGCCTCAGCCAACGGCCTCTGCCTCGCCCGACCTAGGGGCTCAGACTCGACCTCGGCCACGGAAGATGGACTCGACCTCGACCTCGGAGGAGCCTCCACATCGCCCCAACCTAGGGCGCAGGCCGGCCACGTCAACAGGAGGCGCCATCATCACCCTACTCCGAGCTGACTCAGGCTACGGGGAACAAGACCGGCGTCCCATCTGGCTCGCTCCGCCAGATAGGCAATGATGGCGCCCCGCACGCTCCCTGACGATGGCGGCTCTCGGCCCCCTTACGGAAGCAAGAGGACGTCAGCAAGGACTCGACGGCCCCGACAGCTGTCCCTCCGCTAGGCTCCAGCGCTCCTCCGACGGCCACGACATCACACAAACCGGGCGCCAAAATCTCTCCGGCCGCCACGATGGCGTGTACTTAGGGCGCTATCTCTCCTCCGCTAGACACGTAGCACTCTGCTACACCCCCCATTGTACACCTGGATCCCCTCCTTACGCCTATAAAAGGAAGGACCAGGGCCCTCTTAGATAGGGTTGGTCGCGCGGGGACGAGGACGAGACAGGCGCTCGCGTGAGGCCGCTCGCTCCCTCCCCCGTGTGGACGCTTGTAACCCCCTACTGCAAGCGCACCCGACCTGGGCGCGGGACGAACACGAAGGCCGCGGGATTTCCACCTCTCTCTCGCCCATCTCCGACCTCCTCGCTTTCCCCCCTTCGCGTTCTGCCTCGTGTCGACCCATCTGGGCTGGGGCACGCGGCGACACTTCACTCGTCGGCTCAGGGACCCCCCGGTCTCGAAACGCCGACACTATCTGAACACTTCAATTCCATAGCAACTCTTTTTTATTATCAAAAATGGCTCACAGGCACAAGGATGGGGACAGTGGCCAGGACAAGCTCCAGCGTCGCAGTCACAGTGGACCGGTGTTGGGTGGACGTAGGCACCTCCAGGCACTTGGATGCCTCCACCACCCCAAGGATCGCAGTCAGTCCTGGGATGGGTGCCACCGGTCTCCCAGCCACCGACGGGCTCTCAGCCATTTCAAGCGTGGATGGCACCGCCACCGACGGGGTGGGTGCCACCACCTCAGGGGTGGCCAGCACAATAGTACCCGTGGATGCATGCACAGCCTCCTCATCACCATGGATCACAGGTGACGTTCCATGTTTAGCTTTATGCAAATAGTGACCAAACATAGCAATGTATAGGTATAGGGATAGCAAAACACAGCCTTATTTGAATGATTGATGAATTGCAGGGTTCAGTGTCATATGCTCAGGGATCAGAGGGTGCTGTCAACGTCCAAGACTTCTTCGTCCATGGTTCTGGAGGGAGTGGCCAAAACTCCCACAGCCCACAGGAGTGAGTAGTAAGTAGTGAGTTTGTTTGAATGTGTATTGATTGTGAATGTTTGAAACTATGGATGTGTATGGCCAAAACTCCCACGAAAATTATGTATGGACTATGGACTATTTATGTACTATGGAAGGTTGTGAATGTGTTTTGTGAATTGTGTATTTTGCTTGTGAATCTGTATATGTGAATTGTGATATTGTGAATTGTGTATTTTGCTATCAACTAAAAGGTGCAGAAAAATCTGTTTGGGGGGGGTATCATGAATTTTCGTCGGTCTGGTTGGAGGCCGACGAAAATACATGCCTAGCTATTTTCGTCGGCCACCGAGGCCGACGAAAATAAACCCCAGTTATTTTCGTGGGCCAGCACCGGGGCCGACGAAAATCACGTTCCTATTTTCGTCGGCCACCGAGGCCGACGTAAATAGTCAGCCGACTAACTATTTTCGTCGGCCTTGGGGAAGCCGACAAAAATAGGTCGTTTTCGTCGGTACCGACGGAAATAGTTGCCTATTTTCATCGAATTTATTTTCGGCGGCTATTTTTGTCGGTTTACGCTTATTTTCGTGGGGTTTTGGCCCACGAAAATTTAGGTGTTTCCTGTAGTGAGATTAAAGTTGAATTAATTACTATTTTGGTTATCTTTTCTTGAGAATTATAAAGTAAAACCTAGTTTTAATCATTTAATCACATCATAACTTGATGACCACGACTCCGATCCTAGTAGTTCTCGATCCCACGATCTCGTAGCAACGCGTAGATCATTATTATGCAGTATGGTCTTATGTTTGGTATGATGTTAATTTTGTCTATACCATGTCTGTTTGTATTACTACGATTAGCAGTGAGGTCACGAGGATCCGAAGAATTATTCTAGTATCTGGAATCTCAAGTGCCAGGCAAGTTGTGGCCTTGATCCACTTTTGTTACCCAATATTCTTTATTATCACTATTCAATGCATAGGTTTAATTTTGATGGGACCCAATAGGTCACCCTAGACTGGTTATCCTTTTTACCTTGTTTACCCCTAAATCATTAGGTAGTTATGTTATTGCCTTACACGGTTTTGGGGTTAATATTTCATTATATCCATGTTCCTATTATTTTGTTATGTTATTTATGTTCATGATAAGATCATTATATTAATGGGAACATGGAGAACCACCCGGGAAAATAGTGCTACCACAAGGGTTTAATGGGACGCCCTTGGCTGATTAACTAGGAAAGCTAGTGGATGACTACCTTACCCGAAAGGGGCAAGGGCAGTAGAGGAGTGGTCAGTGCAGGGAGGTCCTTGGGTTGATTTTGCTGTGATGGCGGTCAGGCGAGGGATTCCTGCACTGGAGCTTCCTATAAATTGTAGCGGGTTTTCTAAAGCTAGTAGAACTTTGTAAAGGCCTCGTAGTGTTACCCTGCCTCGCTTCCTTGGTAGAGGTGTATGGGATTTATGACCCCTTGGTAGATGGGTAACACGGCTTGTGGGTAAAGATGCGCAACCTCTGGAGAGTGTAAAACTGGTATACTAGCCGTGCTCACGGTCATGAGCAGCTCGAACACTTACATGATTAAATTATGGAACCTAAATTCAATTTGTCATATGCATTTGCATGGGATTATTTATTAATTTTGTTCTATTATTTATTATGGGTTGGTATTCACTTACATTTAGTAACTGCTTATAAAATTTTGACCAACTTATAAAAGCAATGCTCAGCTTCAACCTTTATATTGTTGACCAGCCTTACACTTCACATGAACTCCCATCTTCGGTGAGTTCATGCATATTATTCCCCATAACTTGTTGAGCGATGAACATGCGTGAGCTCACCCTTGCTGTCTCACACCCCCACAGGTCAAGAACAGGTACCACTGGATGAGACGCTGAGAGCACCTAGAGGGGGGGGTGAATAGGTGATCCTGTAAAAACTTCAAACTTAAGCCACAAAAACTTGTTAAGTGTTAGCACGATTATTGCCAAGTGGCTAAGGTGAAGTCTCAACAATCTCAACAAAACACAGTACCACAAGAGAATCAAGCACAGAGTGACACAGTGGTTTTATCCCGTGGTTCGGCCAAGACCAACGCTTGCCTACTCCACGTTGTGGCGTCCCAACGGACGAGGGTTGCAATCAACCCCTCTCAAGCGGTCCAAAGACCCACTTGAATACCACGGTGTTTTGTTTTCCTTTCACTATCCCGTTTGCAAGGAATCTCCACAAATTGGAGTCTCTTGCCCTTACAAGTATATGATCACAAATGAAACACAGAGTAAGGGAGGAAAGCAACACACACAAATCCACAGCAAAAGCGCACACACACGGCCAAGAATCGAGCTCACAAGACTATCTCAGGGTTCTCACTTAGAACAGAGCTCGAATCACTTAGAAACACAAACGAATGCGCAGAGACTTAGTGTGGATGATCAAGAATGCTCAAAGGTTGCTTGTATATCTCCTCCATGCGCCTAGGGGCTCCTTTTATAGCCCCAAGGCAGCTAGGAGCCGTTGAGAGCAAATCCGGAAGGCCATCCTTGCCTTCTGTCGTCGGGGGCACCGGACAGTCCGGTGCACACCGGACACTGTCCGGTGCCCGATTTGTTTCCTTAAACGGCGAAGACGACCGTTGCAGACCGTTGGCAGATCTGGCGCTGTTGGCGCACCGGACATGTCCGGTGCACACCGGACAGTCCGGTGCCGTCTTCCGACCGTTGGCTCGGCCACGTGTCCCTCGCGGATTGCGCGGCCGACCGTTGGCCCTGGCCGACCGTTGGCTCACCGGACAGTCCGGTGCACACCGGACAGTCCGGTGAATTTTAGCCGTACTCCGCCGGCCAATTTCCCGAGAGCGACCAGTTCGAGTCGCGCCAGCCTGGCGCACCGGACACTGTCCGGTGCACACCGGACAGTCCGGTGCTCCAGACCGAGCTGGGTCTTGGCAGCACACAGCCAAGTCCCTTCTCCTTTTCTCTATTCTTCTTCTTTCTGTTTCTAACACTTAGACAAATATATTAGTACTTAAAACCAATGTACTAAGGCTTAGAAACATACCTTTACTTCATGATTTTCACCTTGTTCATCCATGTACATAAATTCCCAATTAAGCACATGTGTTGGCACTCAATCACCAAAATACATAGAAATGGCCCAAGGGCACATTTCCCTTTCAATCTCCCCCTTTTTGGTGATTTATGCCAACACAACATAAAGCAACTAGAACAAGTGCAAACTCACTTCAAATAAAATAAATTTAAGTTTTATTCAATTTTGGCATATATGGATCATCCTTTGCCACCACTTGGTTTGTTTTAGCAAATCAAACTCAAATCTCTATCTCTAAGTCAAACACACATGTTGAAGTATAAAGAGAGTCATTCCAAAAGAGATTGATCAAAGATTTCAAAAACTCCCCCTATTTCCCATAATCAATACTTCTCCCCACAAGAAGCCAACTTTTGACAAGAGAGACAATAAAAGCTTTTGACACAACAAAAACTCTATTCTACTATTTTCAAAATCTCTCAAGTGGTAGCTGATCCATTTATTGCTTTGGCCTTTATTTTCTCCCCCTTTGGCATCAAGCACCAAAACGGGATCAATCTTGGCCTTTTAACCCCATTGCCTCACCAAAGTCTTCAATTAAGAGCAAATGGCAATGAGATTTCATGAGATGAACTTGGAATTAGTTACCCTCTCATCGGAGTGCAGTGGAAGTCTTTCATGGTCCAAGTCCACCTTTTCCCTTTCAATCCTCCTTCGAGACTAAATTATCAAACTCAAGCACATGGTTAGTCTCAAAGGGTCAAGTTGTAACACATCTCCCCCTACACATGTGCATCACTTTGCAACGGACTTGTGAGGTCCAGGGAGTGTTTGTACAACTTGAGCACCATAATAAGCAACATAATGCAAAAAGGAACATGATCAAAAGCATAACTACATGTATGCTACAATTCAATCCAGGTTCCGCGAATCTAAGACATTTAGCTCACTACGCAACCTGCAAAAGTTCTTCTCATCTAGAGGCTTAGTAAAGATATCGGCTAGCTGGTTCTCGGTGCTAACATGAAACACTTCGATATCTCCCTTTTGCTGGTGGTCTCTCAAAAAGTGATGTCGGATGTCTATGTGCTTTGTGCGGCTGTGCTCAACAGGATTCTCCGCCATGCGGATAGCACTCTCATTGTCACATAGGAGTGGGACTTTGCTCAGATTGTAGCCAAAGTCCCGGAGAGTTTGCCTCATCCAAAGTAGTTGCGCGCAACACTGACCTGCGGCAACGTACTCGGCCTCAGCGGTGGATAGGGCAACGGATGTTTGTTTCTTAGAGTTCCATGACACCAGGGACCTTCCTAAGAATTGGCACGTCCCTGATGTACTCTTCCTATCGACCTTACATCCAGCATAGTCGGAGTCTGAGTATCCAACTAAGTCAAAGGTAGACCCTTTTGGATACCAGAGCCCGAAGCAAGGCGTAGCAACTAAATATCTAAGAATTCGCTTCACCGCCACTAAGTGACACTCCTTAGGATCGGATTGAAATCTAGCACACATGCATACGCTAAGCATAATATCCGGTCTACTAGCACATAAGTAAAGCAAAGAACCTATCATTGACCGGTATGCTTTTTGATCAACGGACTTACCTCCTTTGTTGAGGTCGGTGTGTCCGTCGGTCCCCATCGGAGTCTTTGCGGGCTTGGCGTCCTTCATCCCAAACCGCTTTAGCAGATCTTGCGTGTACTTCGTTTGGGAGATGAAGGTGCCGTCCTTGAGTTGCTTCACTTGGAACCCAAGGAAGTAGTTTAACTCGCCCATCATTGACATCTCGAATTTCTGCGTCATCACCCTGCTAAACTCTTCACAAGACTTTTGGTTAGTAGAACCAAATATTATGTCATCGACATAAATTTGGCACACAAACAAATCACCATTACAAGTCTTAGTAAAAAGAGTTGGATCGGCTTTCCCAACCTTGAAAGCATTAGCAATTAAGAAATCTCTAAGGCATTCATACCATGCTCTTGGGGCTTGCTTAAGTCCATAGAGCGCCTTAGAGAGCTTACACACATGGTCGGGGTACCGTTCATCCTCGAAGCCAGGGGGTTGCTCCACGTACACCTCCTCCTTGATTGGCCCGTTGAGGAAGGCGCTCTTCACATCCATTTGGAACAACCTGAAAGAATGGTGAGCGGCATATGCTAGCAAGATTCGAATTGACTCTAGCCTAGCCACAGGAGCAAAAGTCTCCTCAAAATCCAAACCTGCGACTTGGGCATAACCTTTTGCCACAAGTCGAGCCTTGTTTCTCGTCACCACCCCGTGCTCGTCCTGTTTGTTGCGGAACACCCACTTGGTTCCCACAACATTTTGCTTCGGACGAGGCACCAGTGTCCAAACTTCATTGCGCTTGAAATTGTTTAACTCCTCTTGCATGGCCAATACCCAGTCCGGATCTAGCAAGGCCTCTTCTACCCTGAAAGGTTCAATAGAAGAGACAAAGGAGTAATGCTCACAAAAATTAACTAATCGAGATCGAGTAGTTACTCCCTTGCTAATGTCACCCAGAATTTGGTCGACGGGATGATCCCTTTGAATCATCGCTCGAACTTGAGTTGGAGGTGCCGGTTGCGCTTCTTCCTCTATCACTTGATCATCTTGTGCTCCCCCTTGATCAAGCGCCTCCACTTGAGGTACCTGTTCGTCATCTTCGGTTGGGGGTTGCACCATAGTTGAGGAAGAAGGTTGATCTCGTTCATCTTGTTCCTGTGGCCGTACTTCTCCAATCGCCATGGTCCGTATAGCGGCCGTCGGAACATCTTCTTCATCTACATCATCACAATCAACAACTTGCTCTCTTGGAGAGCCATTAGTCTCATCAAATACAACGTCGCTAGAGACTTCAACCAAACCCGATGATTTGTTGAAGACTCTATACGCCTTTGTATTTGAGTCATAACCTAACAAAAACCCTTCTACAGCTTTGGGAGCAAACTTAGAATTTCTACCTTTCTTCACTAGAATGTAGCACTTGCTCCCAAATACACGAAAGTAAGATACATTGGGTTTGTTACCGGTTAGAAGCTCATACGACGTCTTCTTGAGGAGGCGATGAAGGTAGACCCTGTTGATGGCATGGCAAGCAGTGTTCACGGCTTCCGTCCAAAAGCACTCGGGGGTCTTGAACTCTCCTAGCATCGTCCTTGCCATGTCGATGAGCGTCCTGTTCTTCCTCTCTACCACACCATTTTGCTGTGGTGTGTAGGGAGCGGAGAACTCGTGCTTGATCCCTTCCTCTTCAAGGAACTCCTCCACTTGAAGGTTCTTGAACTCGGACCCGTTGTCGCTTCTTATCTTTTTCACTTTGAGCTCAAACTCATTTTGAGCTCTCCTGAGGAAGCGTTTGAGGGTCCCTTGGGTTTCAGACTTATCCTGCAAAAAGAACACCCAAGTGAAGCGGGAAAAATCATCAACAATAACTAAACCATACTTACTTCCTCCTATGCTCAGATAGGCGACAGGTCCGAAGAGGTCCATATGCAGCAGCTCCAGGGGTCTTGAAGTGGTCATCATGTTCTTGCTGTGATGTGCTCCTCCCACTTGTTTACCTGCTTGACAAGCTGCACAAGGTCTATCTCTTTCGAAATGCACGTTAGTCAAACCTATCACGTGTTCTCCCTTTAGAAGCTTGTGAAGGTTCTTCATCCCCACATGTGCTAAGCGGCGATGCCACAGCCAGCCCATGCTAGTCTTAGCTATTAAGCATGCATCTAGACCGGCCTCTTCCTTTGCAAAATCAACTAAATAAAGTTTGCCGTCTAATACACCCTTAAAAGCTAATGAACCATCGCTTCTTCTAAAGACAGACACATCTATATTTGTAAATAGACAATTATATCCCATATGACATAATTGACTCACAGATAGCAGATTGTATCCAAGACTCTCTACTAAAAATACATTAGAGATAGAATGCTCATTAGAAATCGCAATTTTACCTAAACCTTTTACCTTGCCTTGATTCCCATCACCGAATACAATTGAATCTTGGGAATCCTTATTCTTGACGTAGGAGGTGAACATCTTCTTCTCCCCCGTCATATGGTTTGTGCATCCGCTATCAATAATCCAGCTTGAACCCCCGGATGCATAAACCTGCAAGGCAAATTAGGCTTGGGACTTAGGTACCCAACTCTTGTTGGGTCCTACAAGGTTAGTCACAATTTCCTTAGGGACCCAAATGCAAGTTTTATCACCTTTGCATTTTGCCCCTAACTTCCTAGCAATTACTTTTCTATCCTTTCTACAAATTTCAAATGAAGCATTCAAAGCACAATAAATTGTAGAAGGTTCATTTGCTATTTTCCTAGGAGCATGAATAACATTCCTTCTAGGCACATGATAAATAGCATTTCTTTTAGGAACAACATTTCTCCTAGTAACATTTCTATCATACACATAAGAGGAACTAGGAGCAAACATGGCATGAGAATCATAAACATATGAATCAAAAGCGTCATGACTTACATTTCTAGTTTGTCTTCTATCATGATACAAAAATGCATGGTTCCTTTTAGCACTAGTAGCCATAGGGGCCTTCCCTTTCTCCTTGGCAGGAATGGGAGCCTTATGACTTGTTAAGTTCTTGGCTTCCCTCTTGAAGCCAAGTCCATCCTTAATTGAGGGGTGTCTACCAATTGTGTAGGTATCCCTTGCAAATTTTAGCTTATCGAAATCATTCTTGCTAGTCTTAAGTTGAGCATTAAGACTAGCCAGTTCATCATTAAGCTTGGAAATTGAAACTAGGTGTTCACTACAAGCATTAATGTCGAAGTCTTTACACCTAGTACAAATTTCAACATGTTCTACACAAGAATTGGATTTGTTTGCTACTTCTAATTTAGCATTTAAATCATTGTTGACACCTTTCAAAGTAGAAATGGTTTCATGACAAGTAGATAGTTCAAAAGAAAGCATTTCATTTCTCTTAACTTCTAAAGCATAGGATTTTTGTGCCTCAACAAATTTATCATGCTCTTCATACAACAAATCCTCTTGCTTTTCTAAAAGTATATTCTTTTCATTCAAGGCATCAATTAATTCATTAATTTTGTCTATCTTAGATCTATCTAAGCCCTTGAACAAACATGAATAATCTACTTCATCCTCATCACTAGATTCGTCCTCACTTGAAGAAGCATAGGTAGAGTTGCGAGTACATACCTTCTTCTCTCTTGCCATAAGGCATGTGTGACGCTCGTTGGGGAAGAGGGTTGATTTGTTGAAGGCGGTGGCGGCGAGTCCTTCATTGTCGGAGTCGGACGAGGAGCAATCCGAGTCCCACTCCTTGCCTAGATGCGCCTCGCCCTTTGCCTTCTTGTAATGCTTCTTCTTTTCCCTCTTGTTCCCCTTTTCCTGGTCACTATCATTATCAGGACAGTTAGCAATAAAATGACCAAGCTTACCGCATTTGAAGCATGATCGCTTCCCCTTGGTCTTAGTCTTGCTCGGCTGTCCATTGCGACCCTTTAGCACCGTCTTGAATCTCTTGATAATGAGGGCTATTTCTTCTTCATTAAGACCGGCCGCCTCAATTTGCGCCACCTTGCTGGGTAGCGCCTCCTTGTTCCCTGTGGCTTTGAGAGCAAAAGGTTGCGGCTCGTTGATCGGTCCATTCAAGGCGTCGTCCACATACCTTGCCTCCTTGATCATCATTCGCCCGCTGACGAATTTTCCTAGTACTTCTTCGGGCGACATTTTGGTGTACCTGGGATTCTCACGAATATTATTCACCAAATGAGGATCAAGAACGGTAAAGGACCTGAGCATTAGTCGGACGACGTCGTGGTCCGTCCATCGCGTGCTTCCGTAGCTCCTTATTTTGTTGACAAGGGTCTTGAGCCGGTTGTATGTTTGAGTTGGCTCCTCGCCCCTTATCATCGCGAACCGTCCAAGCTCGCCCTCCACCAACTCCATTTTGGTGAGCAAGGTAGCATCATTTCCCTCATGAGAGATCTTGAGGGTGTCCCAGATTTGCTTGGCGTTATCCAAGCCGCTCACCTTATGGTATTCATTCCTGCACAAGGAAGCTAGAAGAACAGTAGTAGCTTGTGCATTCTTATGAATTTGTTCATTAATGAACATGGGACTATCCGAACTATCAAAATGCATTCCACTCTCTACAATCTCCCATATACTAGGATGGAGAGAGAATAGGTGACTACGCATTTTGTGGCTCCAAAATCCGTAGTCCTCTCCATCAAAGTGTGGGGGCTTGCCGAGTGGAATGGAGAGCAAATGAGAATGTGAACTTTGCGGAATACGAGAGTAATCAAAAGAAAAGTTCGAATTAACCGGTTTTCTTCTCTCGTAGTCGTTGTGGTCCTCGTCCTTTTGGGAAGAAGTAGACTCGTCGCTGTCGTAGTAGACGATCTCCTTGATGCGCCTGGTCTTCTTCTTCTTCCCTTCCTTCCGTCTTTGGCCCGAGCCGGAGTCGGTAGGCTTATCGTCCTTCGGCTCGTTGACGAAGGATTCCTTCTCTTTGTCGTTGATCACTATACCCTTCCCCTTAGGATCCATCTCTTCGGGCGGTTAGTCCCTTTGTGAAGAGAACGGCTCTGATACCAATTGAGAGCACCTAGAGGGGGGGGTGAATAGGTGATCCTGTAAAAACTTCAAACTTAAGCCACAAAAACTTGTTAAGTGTTAGCACGATTATTGCCAAGTGGCTAAGGTGAAGTCTCAACAATCTCAACAAAACACAGTACCACAAGAGAATCAAGCACAGAGTGACACAGTGGTTTTATCCCGTGGTTCGGCCAAGACCAACGCTTGCCTACTCCACGTTGTGGCGTCCCAACGGACGAGGGTTGCAATCAACCCCTCTCAAGCGGTCCAAAGACCCACTTGAATACCACGGTGTTTTGTTTTCCTTTCACTATCCCGTTTGCAAGGAATCTCCACAAATTGGAGTCTCTTGCCCTTACAAGTATATGATCACAAATGAAACACAGAGTAAGGGAGGAAAGCAACACACACAAATCCACAGCAAAAGCGCACACACACGGCCAAGAATCGAGCTCACAAGACTATCTCAGGGTTCTCACTTAGAACAGAGCTCGAATCACTTAGAAACACAAACGAATGCGCAGAGACTTAGTGTGGATGATCAAGAATGCTCAAAGGTTGCTTGTATATCTCCTCCATGCGCCTAGGGGCTCCTTTTATAGCCCCAAGGCAGCTAGGAGCCGTTGAGAGCAAATCCGGAAGGCCATCCTTGCCTTCTGTCGTCGGGGGCACCGGACAGTCCGGTGCACACCGGACACTGTCCGGTGCCCGATTTGTTTCCTTAAACGGCGAAGACGACCGTTGCAGACCGTTGGCAGATCTGGCGCTGTTGGCGCACCGGACATGTCCGGTGCACACCGGACAGTCCGGTGCCGTCTTCCGACCGTTGGCTCGGCCACGTGTCCCTCGCGGATTGCGCGGCCGACCGTTGGCCCTGGCCGACCGTTGGCTCACCGGACAGTCCGGTGCACACCGGACAGTCCGGTGAATTTTAGCCGTACTCCGCCGGCCAATTTCCCGAGAGCGGCCAGTTCGAGTCGTGCCAGCCTGGCGCACCGGACACTGTCCGGTGCACACCGGACAGTCCGGTGCTCCAGACCGAGCTGGGTCTTGGCAGCACACAGCCAAGTCCCTTCTCCTTTTCTCTATTCTTCTTCTTTCTGTTTCTAACACTTAGACAAATATATTAGTACTTAAAACCAATGTACTAAGGCTTAGAAACATACCTTTACTTCATGATTTTCACCTTGTTCATCCATGTACATAAATTCCCAATTAAGCACATGTGTTGGCACTCAATCACCAAAATACATAGAAATGGCCCAAGGGCACATTTCCCTTTCAGACGCATGGTGGATGTTGCACTGTGTTCGTGAGAGGTCTAGGTCGTCGTCTCCCAGTTGACTTTCTGGCACCAAGGATGGATTTTAGATCCTGTTATATTTATCTCTTATATTTTGTAAGACTTCCGCTATATAATAAGTACTCTGATTATATTGTGACATTTATCTCTATACACTATGTTATTATATATGTTGTCTTCTTTGGCGCATATATGAGATGCACCCGGCTTTGTTCCTTAAAGCCGGGGGTGTTACAAAAGATATGGGCAAAAACCAATCCCCATCGAGGATGGTGGGGCCGGGTACGGTTTATCGCCGCCCATACCCTCACCCGTCGGGGCCCTGATATGACAGGTGGGACCATTACCTTAGTGTCTCAAATGTCTCAACGTCCCTATTCCAAATTCCCTGATCCTCAATTCCTCATCCATTCCAATCCATCAGACCGACACCGGCTAACCCTAGTTTTTGTTTGGCTGGTGCCTGGCGGTTGCTTTAGTGCGCAGTGCGCTCCGTCCGTCCATCGGCGACTCGGCGTTCCGTCGGCAGCCTACCGCCCTCCCACCTCTAGGGGTCCAGCCCTCCATCCATCCATCGTCCTGCACTCGGACTCCTGCTCGGCTGCTCCAGTGTAGAGATGGCAATGGGTATCCGAAACCCGAAACCCGATGGGTTTTTACCCCCATTAGGGTACATGTTTGGGTCAATTTTTATACCCATGGGTTTGTTAATGGACATAAATCTATACCCAGCGGGTTTATGGGTACGGGTTTGTTCCTATAGTATCCAAACCCGTGAACCCATGGGTTTTTTAAACTCGACCAAACCTAGTGCATATTGTCATTTTATTTTATAAACAAACAACAAACATGTTATTCCTTATTTACTTCATAATTTTTATCAATTGGTGAATATATCAGTAGTCAGTGAGAGTGTTGCTTGCTTGCTATTATAGTTTTTACTAGCGTTATATATGTGGTGGATGGATAACTTAGTGCAAGGTCACTTAATTATAAAACTTATTATTTGTATTTCATTCTCTCTACTAATAAATTTTATACCAAATCATGAACTCGTTGTTCATTACATAGATTTTGGATCATGATATCACTAATCATTACGATACTTATTGATTATGAGAAGAACAAGTATATTGGAGATGAAACATGTGGGTAACCCATGGGTACCCGCTAACCCGATGGGTATGGGTTTGGGCAAAATCTCAAACCCGTCATGGGTACGGGTTTTTTAATGGGCATAGATATTTTTCACGGGTACGGGTTTGGGACGGCAAAACCCAGCGGGTTTGTACCCGTTGCCATCTCTACTCTAGTGCTCCTGGCCTCCTACTCATCGGCCCCTGCTTCTCGGCTGCTCGAATTCAAGACATTCAGGTGAGCAACTTAAGTAGCAAATAAGTTTAGTGGTATCACGCACAGATCTGCAATTCATGCATGGTTGTTGATTTGCAGTCTAAATCATGCTACCTAAATCTGCAGTTTGAATCTTGCTACCTAAATCTGCTACCTGCTAGCTAATTCTTGATCTTCATTTCTTCACGTACAATTTTTAATGGAATAAATAGTGTATGGCCGAATAGAATGACTTGTTTGTTGCTAAAATATTATGTTGTACGTGCAATTGATTTCTTCACTGACCATATGTTTATTTGTAGTTGGTCTTGAGATAATGTCATCGAGCAACCACAATCATGACGATAATGTCAATGAATCATAGTCATAGCAGGGTTCTTTACCATCTGTTAATAACTCCGAAGCAGTAGGAGGAAATGCAGAAGTGGAAGAGATTGAAGTTTCTGATGATGAAGACCAGGAAGGTGGTGTTGGTTTAAAGAGAAAGTTGACTTCAGCTGTTTGGAAAGGATTCAAAAGGATTAAAGTAGGGGATAAAATTAAAGCAAAGTGCAACGGGTGCACAAAGAAACTTGGCGGAGAGACAAAAAATGGAACCAAACATCTACACGATCATCTCAAGACATGTCCATACCGTAAGAGCAAAATGACCGGACAAAGCAAGACATTTAGTCAAAGCTCATTGAGGTTTGGTTGTCATGATACAGGGAAAGTGTCAGTGGAGAACTATACTTTTGATCAAGAAATTGCTAGAAAGGAGCTTGCATCTATGATGGTTTTGCATGAATACCCATTATGCATGGTTGATCATACAGGATTTAGAAGATTTGTTAGAGCAATTCAACCTTTATTTAAAATGGTGACAAGGAACACTATTAGGAATGACATCATGAAGCAATATGAGACAGAAAAGAAGAAAGCCATTGCTTTCATGGCAGGAAATAACTCTAGGGTTGCTATCACTATTGATATGTGGACTGTAGACAACCAAAAGAAAGGCTACATGGCTATCACAGCCCATTTTATTGATTAATCATGGAAGCTTAGGAGCATTGTGATGAGGTAATGTGACTTGTTCATGGCTTCAGAGTTGAATGTTTATCGTTGAATGTTTACTATTGTATGTTTATTGTTGTATGTTCACTATTGTAGGTTCATTTATGTGCCAAGTCCACATACTGTTGAAGTTATTGCTGAAGAGTTGAATGAATCCTTAGTTGCATGGAATCTTGATGAGAAGGTATCAACTCCGACTGTTGACAATTTTTCTACAAATGATAAGGTCATAGACTTGTTAGTGAGAAAGATAGGGAAAGATAAACTTATGTTAAAGGGTAGCACATTGCACATTCGGTGTTGCGCCCATATTCTCAACTTGATTGTGAAGGATGGTTTAGATATCATACATAAGGCTATTGAAAGGATTCATGATAGTGTAGCTTTTTGGACAGCAACACCAAAAAGAGTTGAAAAATTGGAAGAAATTGCTAAATTTGTGAAAGACACTATAACTAAGAAGTTGTGCCTTGATTGCAAAACAAGATGGAACTCAACATTCACAATGCTTAGTGTTGCCCTTCCCTATAAGGTTTTTTTATTCATGTTGTGCGTGTTGAGAAACAATATAAATGTTGTCCTAGTGAAGAAGAATGGTCATTTGTCCATGATGTGGTTGATAGGTTGCGTATGTTTTATGAAATCACATAAATGTTCTCTGGAACCCAATATGTTACTGCTAATATCATGTTTCCAAAGATTTGTGAAATCAAAGTGAATATGAGATAGTGGTCAAGTTGTGACAATGAAATCATAGAAGAAATGTCATTTAGGATGCATGAGAAGTTTGACAAGTATTGGTTCGATGTGCAAGGTCTAATGGGCATTGCTACACCTCGATTTAAAACTAAAATGTTACTAGTTTGTTTTGAAATGCCCATGGGTATTAGTGGTGATGAGTGTGAGGATCATGTTAGAGAAGTCACCAAATTATTATGTGAGTTGATGAATGAGTACCAAATACAAGATGATGAAGATAACACAGAACCATCTACCTCACTGCAATCCATTGAAGCTCCAACAGTTATGTCTCTTTTTAATGCTCGTGTTGCTAAGAAGAGGTCGGCATCTCTACGGCTAAAATCTGAATTGGGTCGTTATTTGGAGGATGATTATGTTCCAGCTACAAAGGAAAATTTTAATGTATTAGATTGGTGGAAGGTAGCTGGGACACAGTAACACCCGGTTTTAAAGGACAAAGCCGGGTGCATCTCATACATGCGCCAAGAAGACAACATATATAATAACAGAGTGTATAGAGATAAATGTCATAAAACATCAGAGTATTTATTACATAGCGGAAGACTTATTACAAAATAAAAGTGTAAACATAAAACGAACTAAGGATCGTCGGCGCCAATGTCAACTGAGAAACGCCACCTAGATCAGAGCATACTCCTCGCCTTGTGGCTCCTCCTGAACCACCTGTTCTTCTCCTGTGGCGGGGGTGTGAGACAGCAAGAGTGAGCTCACATACGTTCATCGCTCAACAAGTTGTGGGGAATAATGTGGCATAAACTCACCAAAGGTGGGAGTTCATGTAGTGTAAGGCTAATCAATGGAATAAAGGCTGAGGCTGAGCATTGCTTTTATAAGTTGGTCAAAATTTTATTAGCAATTACTAAGTGTAAGTAAATACCAAACCTTAATAATAATAAAGAACAATAATAGTAAAATAATCCCAAATGCGATGCAAATGTCAAATTGAATTTAAGTTCCATAATTAATCATGTGAGGGTCCGAGCCGCTCTTGACCGTGAGCACGGCTAGTATACTAGTTTTACACTCTGCAGAGGTTGCGCATCTTTACCCACAAGCCGTGTTACCCATCTGCCAAGGGGTCATGAATCCCATACACCTCTACCAAGGAAGCGAGGCAGGGTAACACTACGAGGCCTTTACAAAGTTCCACTAGCTTCAGACTACCCGCTACAGTTTATAGGAAGTTCCAATGCAGGGTTCCTGGCTGACCGCCATCGCAGCAAAATCAACCAGGGACCTCCCTACACTGACCACTCCCCTACTGCCCTTGCCCCTTTCGGGTAAGGCAGCCCTCCACTAGCTTTCCTAGTTAATCAGCCAAGGGCGTCCCATTAAACCCTTGTGGTAGCACTGTTTTCCCGGGTGGTCGCTCCATGTTCCCATTAATTTAATGATCTTAACATGAACAGTAATAATAACAAGATAATAACAGAATAATCATAAATGGTGTATCTCCATACCCAATCCACATAAAGCAATAGCAAGTACTACCCAAAAATATTTCAGGGGTGAACAAGGTATAGAGGTAATCAAAACTGGGGTAACATAAAGGCTCCCATCAAAATTAACCTATGCAGATCATTAAAATTAATAAGAACATGGCTGGGAAAAGTAAGTGATCAAGGGCACAACTTGCCTTCAATGAGCTCCTGCTCAGCTATCTCTACTTGTTGAACCTCAGTTTCCACAGTGGCTTGCTTGTCTATTCGCGTCAACACAATACATACATAGTATAGCCAAAATCAACATCACACCAAACATGTAAATAAAATATACAGTAAAAATCTACACATTAAAATGAGATCATAGGAACTGGAATCACTAAATTTGGGGTTATAGAATTCAAGTTATGAATTTCCTAAGGTTTATTGTGATTAAAATAGGATTAGATGATAAATAATTTTTCTTACTGTTTTCATGCCAAAACAGAGCCACTATATGATAGAGAACATTATTACAAAATTTTAGAAATTGGAATGGCTAAATTTGAAGCTAAAATGAATTTTCTATGAATTAACTAATTTCTAGGAATTATTTTTGTATTAAAAATACTTTTACTAATTCATTTATACGTTTTAAACGTGCTCTGGACTGGGCCACAATTCCTGGATAGGTCAGGGGCTAGTGCAGAAGATTCCCTAGACTCAATAAATAGTGAGTGAGGACGGCGGGTTGGTTTTATGATTCTGCGGGGGCTCTTTTATAAAACGTACCCGCGAAGGGGTACGGATGTTTTCTGGCCGTCCGATCACAGGTCTAGGGTCTGGATTAGATCGGCGTGATCTCGAAGCGGTACGCAATGAGAACCGTTGGATTCAAAAGTGACGGGGAGGATTTTATTACACTAGATTGGTTTCCACCCGTCCGATCCAACTGAACGGACCAGATCGACACAACGCGAAAGGGCATCTTCTATCTAATCAGAGCCGCACCAGCCAGATCTAACGGTGCTGGGGAATTCTTCCCCAACCCAACCCTGGACACGGCGGCGCCGCTCACCCGCCGCGGCGATGAACGCCGGCGAGCAATTCCACGCGCTAGGGTCGTCCAAAATGCGATTAGCTAACGCTAAACCTACTGAACAACAATGCGAACACGTGGATGGCGTTAGTACCTCGATTGAATGGCGGTAGACTCCTGCTCGCGGCGCGCAGTGGAGGACGAGGCACGGTGAGGAATTCCGGCGAGGCCCGCGACGGATTCCGAGTGCTTTTGCCACGGATGCCTCCCTACCGGCCAGATGAAGCCCGCGGACACCCCACCGAGGACCGGATCGACGGCCTTGCAGGGATTACTCGCGGCGGCCGCTCCTCTCTTCTCTCTGGCGGTTAGTAAGCTTGCACGGCACTGGTTCACGATCCAGGGATCTCAACGAGCACGGAGGGCGTGAACCATATGTACCCCGAACCGGTCAAGGATGCAACGGTGAGGCCGAACTTGTAGGGAGGAAGGTCCGATTTCCACGGCGAGGAGCTCGGACCACGCTGCGCAGTTGCGAGATGGAGAAGATCGTCAGGTCCCGGGCCCACGTGTAAGCGACCGGTGGCGAAATTAGACTGGGCTGGCGCGTGAAGGAGCAAAAGGGGTGAGTGGGCCGGCGGTAGGGAATTAGGCCCATCACGCCCTTTTTTTCTTTTTATTTTTTTATCTTCTTTTCTTCCCTCTCAATTTCAAAACTTCTTTTCCAACTTACATTTAAATTTTGTGATAGATTTGTCCTCAGATTATGGTGCACAATCAAGGCTCTAAGTGTGAAGATACATTCATATACATATATATATAAATATTAGGTAAGTTTTATGCTCTTTCTCTTTAAAGTTTATTTCCAAGTACTATGGTTGAGTTTAGATTAAACTCCTTAATCTTCATCATTCATGTGTCCTTATTAATTTTTTTTTATTATTAAATGCACAAGCAAACAAAACCCAGTATGATGCATGTATTATCTTCGGGTATTTCTTGTTAATCATGTGTTTGTGTAAGTGATACGTTCACATGAAATGATAAACATGGGTAACACATATAGATATAGAGTACTATACTTTCTCTTTTTAGCCTTTCATATAAAGTGGGTGTTACAAATCCTACCCCCCTTAAAAATAATCTCGTCCTCGAGATTTAAGAAGATCTAGGGAAAAGGTGGGGAAAATCTATACGAAGCTCTTCTTCTCTTTCCCAAGTTGCTTCATCTTCACTGTGGTGGCTCCATTGCACTTTGCACATCTTTATAACCTTATTCCTCGTAACTCGAGTCAAAGTATCCAAAATCCTGATGGGGTACTCAGCATAAGTCAAGTCTTCTTGAACACTAAGGTCTTCCATCGGTAACTGTTCTTCAGGTACCCTGAGGCATTTCTTCAGCTGAGATACATGAAAGACATCATGAACATCCGCAAGATGATCCGGTAACTCCAATTGGTATGCAACCTCTCCCACTCGCTTTAAGATTAAGAATGGTCCAATAAAGCGAGGGGACAACTTTCCTTTGACTTTGAATCTTCTCATACCCCGGAGTGGTGACACCTTCAAATAAACATAATCACCCTCCTTAAACTCAAGTAGTCTTCTCCGGGTATCAGCATAGCTTTTCTGCCTGGATTGTGCAGTTCTCAAATTCTCCCTTATTTGCTGAACTTGTTCCTCTGCTTCTTGTATAATCTCAGGCCCAAACAACTGCCTTTCACCAGTTTGATTCCAATACAAGGGAGTCCTGCACTTTCTGCCATACAAAGCCTCAAACGGTGACATCTTCAAACTGGCCTGATAGCTATTATTATAAGAGAACTCAGCATATGGTAGACTCTTATCCCAACTACCACCATGCTTAAGGGCACAAGCTCTTAACATATCCTCCAGTACTTGGTTAGTCCTCTCAGTCTGCCCATCAGTCTGTGGATGGTAAGCCGAACTAAAATTCAATCTTGTATCCGATGACTCGTGCAACTTCTTCCAATATCGAGAGGTAAACTGTGATCCTCGATCTGACACAATCTTCTTTGGCACACCATGTAGGCAGACAATCCGTGCCATGTACAACTCTGCTAACTTGGCTCCAGAATATGTGGTCTTCACTGGAATAAAGTGGGCTACTTTAGTTAGCCTGTCCACAATCACCCATATAGAATCATAACCAGCAGACGTGCGGGGTAATCCAACAATGAAGTCCATGCCAATCTCTTCCCATTTCCACTCAGGTATCTTCAGTGGGTGCAATAATCCGGCTGGCCTCTGGTGTTCAGCTTTAACTCTTTGGCATACATCGCACATAGCCACATGTGCAGCCACATCTCTCTTTAGTCCATACCACCAATACTTTTGCTTCAAATCCTGATACATCTTAGTACTCCCAGGATGGATAGAATAAACTGAATCATGTGCCTCCTTCAATATAGTTTCCCGAAGACTTTCAATGTCGGGAACACAGATCCGATTCTTGAACCAAATCGTGCCTTGTTCATCCTCCGTGAACTCTGGGCCTCTACCCTCTGTTATCAAATCCTTGATCTCCTGGATTTTAGCATCACCAATCTGACCTTTGCGGATTTCTTGCTCCAAGGTAGGTTCCAATTCAATAGTCACTCCTTCCATATGTGTAACAATTCCCAGGTTGAGTCTCTCAAAATCTTTTGCTAATTCATCAGGTAGCTGGACAACGAAAGCGGAGTGAACATGTTCCTTCCGACTCAAGGCATCTGCAACCAAATTTGCCTTGCCTGGGTGATAGTGAATCTCCAAATCATAATCCTTAATGAGCTCCAACCAACGGCGTTGCCTAAGGTTGAGATCCTTTTGAGTGAATATGTACTTCAAACTCTTATGATCCGTATATACTTGGCACTTAGTTCCCATAATGTAGTGTCTCCAAATCTTAAGTGCATGCACAACTGTAGCCAATTCCAAGTCATGAGTGGGGTAGTTCAATTCATGCTTCCGCAACTGACGAGATGCATAGGCAATCACATGACCATCTTGCATAAGCACACATCCAAGTCCTTGGCCACATGCATCACAGTAAATGTCAAATCCCTTCTGCAGATCTGGCATAATCAATACTGGAGGTGACATCAATCTCTCCTTCAATTGATCAAAGCTTTCTTGGCACTTTTCATCCCACTTGAATTCTCTTCTTTTTTCCAAAAGCGATGTCATGGGCTTGGAAATCTTAGAAAATCCTTCAATAAATCTCCGATAATATCCTGCAAGTCCCAAGAAACTCCGGACTTCAGTAACTGTAGTGGGTACGCTTCACACCACTATCTCCTTGACTTTAGCAGGATCCACTAATATCCCTCCATTAGAAATGATATGTCCGAGGAATGACACCTCATCAATCCAAAACTCGCATTTGCTATACTTGGCGTAGAGTTGATTATCTCGTAACTTCTGTAGCACCAATCTCAGATGTTCCTCGATCACTTTCACTCTTGGAATAAATAAGAATATCGTCGATGAATACTACGACGAATTTGTCCAAATACTCCATAAACACCTTATTCATCAGATCCATAAAATAGGCTGGTGCATTAGTTAGTCCAAATGACATAACTGTGAACTCATATAAACCATATCAGGTCGAGAAAATCCGTCTTGGGAATATCCGATGTCCTAATCTTCATTTGATGGTAACTCGATCGGAGATCAATCTTCGAGAATATCCTAGCATCTCTCATCCGCTTAAATAAATCCTCAATGCGGGGTAATAGACACTTGTTCTTCACAGTGACATCGTTAAGACCTATAATCCACGCACATCCCTTGCGATTCTCCTTTCTTCTCTACAAATAGAACCGGCGCTCCACATGGTGAAGAATGCGAACGAATGTACCCAGCCTCTTGTAACTCTATTAACTGCTTCTTAAGTTCTTTTAACTCTTCTACAGACATCATGTATGGCCGTTTAGAAAGTAGGGGCAGTCCTAGATAAGGGATTAATGACCAACTCAACTTCCATATCTGGTGGCATCCCTAACAACTCCTCTAGAAAGACATCCGAAAAATCCCTAACTGCACGGATGTTGTCACCCACCAACTTCTCATCTATTAAGAATGCTGCTAGTCTGATGGTGGTAGTTACTGCAACTTCAACTTCAAATCTTTATCCTTTGAAACTGATGAGTTCTACGGTTCCCTTAGCACAGTGTATATACTGCCTTTGCCTTTCTTAACGATGACATACCAAGGATCACGTCTATAGTGCTCTCTTCTAACACTATAGGGGTAGCCCATCTGGTTTAGCAATACAGGGTAAGAAAGGAAGAATTGTAGACAAGGCGAGTAATTACGAGAAATGTTACTGCGGGGGATTTATTAGCTAAGTAGATTAGTGTGTTATCCACTAAAGCTAATAAATTACCTTATGGTGGTACATGCTAAGATGCCCGTCTATACTATTTCAATCAATCAAAGAAGCAAATCAGGCATTGATCATCAGAACAATCAAACAACATTTTTAAATATAGAAAATAGTTTTGATTTTAGTCCTAGGCTTCCTATCTCTTAAAAATGTCACAGGGGTAGGGATTCCAAGATGTGAAATCCGTCTTGTCTTAGAGTAGAAAAGGTAAGAATGTTCAGAGTAGATCAGTAGAAGGTGAGACAGGATCAAGGTAAGTGTAAAAAGAATCAGAGTAAGGTAAGTATAGAATGAATTAGAAGAAGGTAAGTAGGGAAGGGTTTTGTCCATTTCTATCTAGGTTTCGTCCTACAGTCAACATTTTCCTCTGATACCACTTCTGTAACACCCGGTTTTAAAGGACAAAGCCGGGTGCATCTCATACATGCGCCAAGAAGACAACATATATAATAACAGAGTGTATAGAGATAAATGTCATAAAACATCAGAGTATTTATTACATAGCGGAAGACTTATTACAAAATAAAAGTGTAAACATAAAACGAACTAAGGATCGTCGGCGCCAATGTCAACTGAGAAACGCCACCTAGATCAGATCATACTCCTCGCCTTGTGGCTCCTCCTGAACCACCTGTTCTTCTCCTGTGGGGGGGTGTGAGACAGCAAGAGTGAGCTCACATACGTTCATCGCTCAACAAGTTGTGGGGAATAATGTGGCATAAACTCACCAAAGGTGGGAGTTCATGTAGTGTAAGGCTAATCAATGGAATAAAGGCTGAGGCTGAGCATTGCTTTTATAAGTTGGTCAAAATTTTATTAGCAATTACTAAGTGTAAGTAAATACCAAACCTTAATAATAATAAAGAACAATAATAGTAAAATAATCCCAAATGCGATGCAAATGTCAAATTGAATTTAAGTTCCATAATTAATCATGTGAGGGTCCGAGCCGCTCTTGACCGTGAGCACGGCTAGTATACTAGTTTTACACTCTGCAGAGGTTACGCATCTTTACCCACAAGCCGTGTTACCCATCTGCCAAGGGGTCATGAATCCCATACACCTCTACCAAGGAAGCGAGGCAGGGTAACACTACGAGGCCTTTACAAAGTTCCACTAGCTTCAGACTACCCGCTACAGTTTATAGGAAGTTCCAATGCAGGGTTCCTGGCTGACCGCCATCGCAGCAAAATCAACCAGGGACCTCCCTACACTGACCACTCCCCTACTGCCCTTGCCCCTTTCGGGTAAGGCAGCCCTCCACTAGCTTTCCTAGTTAATCAGCCAAGGGCGTCCCATTAAACCCTTGTGGTAGCACTGTTTTCCCGGGTGGTCGCTCCATGTTCCCATTAATTTAATGATCTTAACATGAACAGTAATAATAACAAGATAATAACAGAATAATCATAAATGGTGTATCTCCATACCCAATCCACATAAAGCAAAAGCAAGTACTACCCAAAAATATTTCAGGGGTGAACAAGGTATAGAGGTAATCAAAACTGGGGTAACATAAAGGCTCCCATCAAAATTAACCTATGCAGATCATTAAAATTAATAAGAACATGGCTGGGAAAAGTAAGTGATCAAGGGCACAACTTGCCTTCAATGAGCTCCTGCTCAGCTATCTCTACTTGTTGAACCTCAGTTTCCACAGTGGCTTGCTCGTCTATTCGCGTCAACACAATACATACATAGTATAGCCAAAATCAACATCACACCAAACATGTAAATAAAATATACAGTAAAAATCTACACATTAAAATGAGATCATAGGAACTAGAATCACTAAATTTGGGGTTATAGAATTCAAGTTATGAATTTCCTAAGGTTTATTGTGATTAAAATAGGATTAGATGATAAATAATTTTTCTTACTGTTTTCATGCCAAAACAGAGCCACTATATGATAGAGAACATTATTACAAAATTTTAGAAATTGGAATGGCTAAATTTGAAGCTAAAATGAATTTTCTATGAATTAACTAATTTCTAGGAATTATTTTTGTATTAAAAATACTTTTACTAATTCATTTATACGTTTTAAACGTGCTCTGGACTGGGCCACAATTCCTGGATAGGTCAGGGGCTAGTGCAGAAGATTCCCTAGACTCAATAAATAGTGAGTGAGGACGGCGGGTTGGTTTTATGATTCTGCGGGGGCTCTTTTATAAAACGTACCCGCGAAGGGGTACGGATGTTTTCTGGCCGTCCGATCACAGGTCTAGGGTCTGGATTAGATCGGCGTGATCTCGAAGCGGTACGCAATGAGAACCGTTGGATTCAAAAGTGACGGGGAGGATTTTATTACACTAGATTGGTTTCCACCCGTCCGATCCAACTGAACGGACCAGATCGACACAACGCGAAAGGGCATCTTCTATCTAATCAGAGCCGCACCAGCCAGATCTAACGGTGCTGGGGAATTCTTCCCCAACCCAACCCTGGACACGGCGGCGCCGCTCACCCGCCGCGGCGATGAACGCCGGCGAGCAATTCCACGCGCTAGGGTCGTCCAAAATGCGATTAGCTAACGCTAAACCTACTGAACAACAATGCGAACACGTGGATGGCGTTAGTACCTCGATTGAATGGCGGTAGACTCCTGCTCGCGGCGCGCAGTGGAGGACGAGGCACGGTGAGGAATTCCGGCGAGGCCCGCGACGGATTCCGAGTGCTTTTGCCACGGATGCCTCCCTACCGGCCAGATGAAGCCCGCGGACACCCCACCGAGGACCGGATCGACGACCTTGCAGGGATTACTCGCGGCGGCCGCTCCTCTCTTCTCTCTCGCGGTTAGTAAGCTTGCACGGCACTGGTTCACGATCCAGGGATCTCAACGAGCACGGAGGGCGTGAACCATATGTACCCCGAACCGGTCAAGGATGCAATGGTGAGGCCGAACTTGTAGGGAGGAAGGTCCGATTTCCACGGCGAGGAGCTCGGACCACGCTGCGCAGTTGCGAGATGGAGAAGATCGTCAGGTCCCGGGCCCACGTGTAAGCGACCGGTGGCGAAATTAGACTGGGCTGGCGCGTGAAGGAGCAAAAGGGGTGAGTGGGCCGGCGGTAGGGAATTAGGCCCATCACGCCCTTTTTTTCTTTTTATTTTTTTATCTTCTTTTCTTCCCTCTCAATTTCAAAACTTCTTTTCCAACTTACATTTAAATTTTGTGATAGATTTGTCCTCAGATTATGGTGCACAATCAAGGCTCTAAGTGTGAAGATACATTCATATACATATATATATATAAATATTAGGTAAGTTTTATGCTCTTTCTCTTTAAAGTTTATTTCCAAGTACTATGGTTGAGTTTAGATTAAACTCCTTAATCTTCATCATTCATGTGTCCTTATTAATTTTTTTTTATTATTAAATGCACAAGCAAACAAAACCCAGTATGATGCATGTATTATCTTCGGGTATTTCTTGTTAATCATGTGTTTGTGTAAGTGATACGTTCACATGAAATGATAAACATGGGTAACACATATAGATATAGAGTACTATACTTTCTCTTTTTAGCCTTTCATATAAAGTGGGTGTTACAGACACGATATCCTACCTTGCGGATGATTGCACGTGATATTTATGAGATTCCAGTGAGCACTGTTGCTTCAGAGTCAGCATTCGGCACAAGTGGAAGAGTTCTTAGTGAGCATCATAGTCGTCTTACTCCTGGGATGTATGTTAGAGGACTTAATGCGCTCGCATGATTGGCTTAGAAACCAATACAAAGGTATATAAAGCATTTAATTTGGTTGGTTGTATTATGAACTTGCACTAAAATTTTATGTTCGTGAAATACAGATGATGCAAATGGTCTTCCTTCGAGCTTTTGGACGGTTCTTCAGGACATATCAGAAGGGATGCAGGTAATGTTCTAAAGACAATGTCATTTTTTAGTTATTTGTGGCTTGATGAATACATGTTGAAATTTACTTTCTTCATTTGCAGGATCCGGTAATGTGATATTGGTGCAAGGAAGTTATTTCAGACTTTGTGAGCGTGTTGCGTGTATTTGGTGTACTGCCATGTGTCATCTTATTTATGTACCCTTTTTGGAATTGTAATCTTAAATTCTTAGTGTTCACTTGTCTATTGGAGACTTGTCACTTGAAGTATGGACTATGAACAAAACTTGGGTTTGGAACTGTAATCTGGTGTATCATTCATGTGTGTAATAGCTGGTAGCCTGGTACTGCTATGTGGTTGTACTATAGACTAGGGTTATTACTTATTTTTAGTGACTTTTGATGTACCATGCCATAGTTGCAATAGCTGCTATGATTTGTGTTGTTTATATATCTGCAAATGTAATATGTTGTTGATTTATTGTGTTGGGCGGGATTTTTAAGTGGATTACTGGCAGAACCAATATTGTTTCTAAATTCTAAGTGGGCTGTTGGTGGGGATTTTTTCCCCATCGGATCCCCGTATACCCGACAGGGTCAGGGACGGGGAAATTTTCTCCCCGCGGGCGGGGACGAGGAACGAGGAATATTTAGTTTGGCGGGGACGGGTACGGGGAGCACTCCCCGACGAGTAGCAAACCCGTTGACATCCCTACATCCGGTACACTCTGTGTAGCCTAATTTCTTTACGTCTTCGTGTTTCTTCGTTTAGCCTTCTTTAGCCTTGTGTCTTAAAGTTTTATATGAGCTTGATATATTTTTAATGAGTTTTCTAATGTCTTTGAGATGTTAATATTCTTGATCACCCTGTTGCCTTGATCAAGTCCATGTCGTATCCTCTGAACTATAAATATAAAAACTAATAAACACATTAGTTTAAATGGTCATGTTGACATTAAACACCAAAATTCATTAATCAAATAGCCTATGTCTAGATGTGTTTGATGACAGCTGTTGATCCTTTGAAGGAATCACAGCTAGGGGTGAGCATTTTAAAACCAAAACCCGAACCCGAACCCGAATTGACCGAATTATTGGTCTATTCGGGTTTTCGGGTTCGGTTCCTATATATGCTATATTTCTGGTTATGGGTTCGGGTTCGGTTCCTAACCTTTAAAACCCAAATAGACCGAATAACCCGAAATAGAAAAAAGCTCTTAATATATGATGATATTATTATATGATTTATGAGTTTATTAGCTAAAAATTATGATATCATCTTAACGATAGTATATATATATCATTATGTTATTTTTTATAGTCACTTGTTGTAAAAATAGTACTTCCAATTAATTATTATTTGTATATATTTTAACAAAAGATAATGGTTTCTCTACTATTTGAGTCTATTCGGTGGACCGAATAAACCGAACCGAAATTGTGGGTCTATTCGGATTCGGTTCCTAAAATTATTTTAGAAATTTCGGTTTTCATGTTTCATAACCCGAAATTTCAAAACCCCGAATAGACCGAATCGAATTACCCTAAGGTCCCGTTTGTTTCCTTTCATTTTGAGGAATTGAAATCTTACTAATGGAATGGGCTATTTTTTTAGAATGTGACATTCCACCACTTTCCAAAGTTATCATATAAACCTATCTCAAATTCATGTGGTGAGAAATGAAAATAGATTCTATATATTTACATACTATTTTTCCGATGTACAACTTATAACACACTCTTCTACTTGCTTCGCTATAACATAAATGTAGTATATAACTATCTCTCTCATATGATTTAGGATAATATACAAATATATTACATTTGTAAATATATGAATTTAATTAGTTTTGTCTAACTTATAATTATTAAAATGGAATTGAATTCCAACGAAACAAACGGGACCTAATAGACCGAATACCCAGCCCTAATCACAGCTACCCACATATACCGGTTCAGGTTGTCCACCCGCAGCAGGAAGTACTTATTTCCTCCTACTTTAGGGCCTGTTTGTTTACCCCCCAGATTATATAATCTGGATTAAATAATCCTAAGAGGCAAACAAACAGTCTAGCTTATTTGCCCAGATTATATAATCTAACCCCTTGGATTATGATAATCCATAAGCAAGTGAGGAGGTGCTTATTTCAGATTATTTTTTCCCACTTCCCCACTACCCTTTCAAGTTTCCTAGAAATTACCCACCATTGCCATTATAATCTACCGAATCGTTTTTGCGCCTATCGGATCGGAGAAGCCCGCCGCCCAACAGAAACACACCAGATAATCTGGGTAAACAAACATGACTACTCAGATTATATAATCCAGATTATATAATCCAGATTATATAATCTTCCAAAAATAATCCAGATTATATAATCCATTGGGGGTAAACAAACAGGCCCTTAGTCGCCATAATTGGACATACAAATCACCATGTACCAATGTCAATTATTAGGACTTGTCTCGAACATTTTTGACAGCATAGCTCCAATGTCAATTATTAGGACCTTTACAACCCCTATCATAGCGTGTACTTGACCAAAAAAACGAATAAACTCACGTAACACATAAGAACACAATCTTGCTCTAGTACTGTAAAGCTTGACAACATTTCAAGGTATGTTTCTTTGCTTAAAAAGTAAATTACAGTCATATAACCAAATTTTACTAAATCCGTTCTCGAATATTGTTGGTCCGCTAATTTATTTTTAAACTAAACCACGATAAATAAAAAAACAGAGGAAATAAAAGCTAATTTTCTAATGTGAGTAATATAACAAACTAAGTAACAAACTTAACATCTAAGGCTAAATGTGTAAAGACTAATTTGTTAATCTGAGTACCATACGAAAGTAAACAACAAATTAGTATTTACATATTAATTCTAGTACATTAAAACACTCCCTAAGCTTAACGCTCCAAGTTTATTTTTCAACCGTCCATGACCGCCATGTCGGACTCGGACTACGGAGCAACCGGCTATATGAATCAGCAACCGCCGGTGCGGCACGCCTCACACCTGTCACCGCACCAGTCGAAAGCTCTCCTGCGAAGAATCTAAAACCAAATCGGCGAGCCCCCAGTGGCGCCCACCGAATGAGCGGGCGCTTGTGCATATATGAGCTCTCGCTCCGGCAAATCTTCCTCTTCTTGTCTTGTCCAGTGAGGTGAAGCTTGTAAAATCGGACGTGAGCTACTGCTGCCCTGTCGTTATTCTGCTCAAAGATGCCTCCTCACGCGCCGCCGGCTGATCAAAAGGCCTGGCCGAGGCAGAGACACGCGGAGAAGGCGGCGGGGGCGCCGGCACCGCGGGAGCCGCTCGTGCAGCGGCGGGCGTCGTTCCACGCGCGCTGCACGCCTGAGAAGGAGCAGCAGCGAGACCACCTGATGAGACAGAAGCCCCGGACGCATCCGGACCTGCTGGCCGGCGTCAGGGAGCGGGGCTTCCGGCGAGCGGGCGTCCACGGCGGCAACGCTACTGCCGCCGCCGTCCCGTGGGGCAGGAGGGCGGCGCCGAGCAAGGCGCTGGTGACCGTCGCCGTGCATCGGAGCATGTGGCCGCTGCACGTGATGGCGAGGGCCGAGTGGCGCGTCGCGGACCTGGTCGCGGCCGCGGTGGAGCTCTACGTCAAGGAAGGACGGCGGCCGCCGCTGCCGTCCGCCGACCCCTCGGCGTTCGGGCTCCATTACTCCCAGTTCAGCTTGGAAAGTACGTGACGCTGACGCCGACGCCTCATTACTCTCCATTACTCTCTATTGACGCCGCTGTTTTCTAAACAAACAGGCTTGGACCCCGGGGAGAAGATCATGGAGCTTGGGAGCAGGAGCTTCTTCCTCTACCGCAGCAGTAGTTGCGGCTCGCTCTACGCGTCCAGCTAGCAACTGAAGCCGGCAAGGCCACGCCCACCTCTGCCGACAGGCCAAACATGCTACCACCAATCCACCATGGTAGCTTTGTAGAATACACTACTTGTCTTACGACCTCCGATCCCTCTCTAGATTCATAGATTGTGCATACATTTGTACTTGACCACCTTGCCAAATTTATTGAATTAATGATCGAGCAGGTAGATGCCTTGGTATTCCTGCATCCTTTTTTCCAAAATTCAAAACAGGTATTTCAATTTAAGTTGATGCATTATTCGATTGATCCCAGTCGGCCAGTTGGGATAGCCTCTTGCACCTGTATGTATGGGCGTTGCAAACCAATAAGCGGGAGAACGATTGAAGTTGTATAGATTATCTTCGTAGGAGCGAACGTCATCTTCCAATTTTCTTTCGGTTGCTGTCTCACTCATTGAGACGTCTCGGACTCTGGCGGCCACTAACCATGCTCATATATTACATATACACAGTTTAGAAGGAAAAAAAAGGAATTTTTGTTCAACCGGTTGCCGACTCAAAGTCTGTTCATGATATACAAAACATGCGTACAACAACAGGTAAACGCCCAAAGATGGAAGATGTTTGGGCGGTGGTGCAATGCAATTTCCTATCGTACCGTCGTTTCACATTCCAACTCCTGGCTTCGAGAAAAAAAGAACGCCGGCCATCTTGTCTCAGCCATGGATGCGATGCGATGTGCGTGCAAGCATGCCGGCCATCAGATGCTCATGCTCAGCGGCCCTTTTTGTCGTCGTCTCAAGAGAAAAAGCGTCTTCAGTTCTTCTAGATGTGCAGTGCGGACACTTCTTGGTCAGTCAAAGCTCCAGAAATCATTCGCTGCTTTCGAGCCTGCACGGCCATATCACATCATATCAATTATCATATAATATCATGATCAATTCAAAAAAAAAAGGATAACAGGGAGAATCCGGGCATCAGATGGTCAAGTGTACTCCAATGATAACCCCAGAAAAAATCTGGATTATGATGACTTGATGGGAAGAAAGATACCTTCACCGTGAATCTTCTGATAGAAACAGTCTTCGCTTGACTAATTCGATGGATGCGCATGACAGCTTGTTCTTCCACATCAGGATTCCACCAAGGGTCCTTAAGCAAGCATCATCTCATAATAAGACGCTCACAAACAAGTGGAAGACAGCTAAAAGATACAGTGCTAACAAACAATTCGAAGTTGAAAAAAAAGAAAAGAAAAGAAATTGCACCTCACAATTCAAGGCTGTTTCCTCGGTTGATCGGCTAACAGTGGCCAGTCCATGGGCTGCGTATATCTCTAGTGGGCCGGGGGGCACATTCAAAAGTCAAAGCCTCAAAGGAGGCACCGAAAGAAGAAGAAAAAACAGTCCAGGTCCAGGGACACGACACCGATAGTTTTTGGGTGGGCAGATCTGCCTTAGAGGAACACCAAAAACTATCATCATGTAACTGAACCAAGAGTCAAAGGACACCGATAGTTTTTTTGTTTTGTTTTTTGGCAGATCTGTCTAAAGGAAAGGAACATGGAATTGGTTCAGACTTCATCGTAGCTAGCTGTCCTGTCGGCATGCCTGCGCGCATCAGGAGAATTTTATGAAACGCAAGCGTTGCATCAACCGCGTACATACAAATCGAAATCACCGGAACAGCAACAGCCTGCAGCAGTTGTTTATCGGAGGTAGGCACATGCATGCATGCGGTGGATCCGTCACCATGGATGTAATGTAAACGCCAGGAAGCTACAGGAGCAGTTGCACCACGTGTACAGCTGCTAGGACGATGAATACACAGAGTAGCGAATCGAGTAGGGGAACGGATTTTTTAACCGGGGGAGTCACGAGTCAATGTAGGCACATGCGCGAGGCAGTCCTCCTCCGCCCACGGGAACATGGGACGGGACGGCATGCCCAACCCGGGCATGCTTGGCACGTTGCCACGCAGGAGAGAGCTGAACCAAAGCGAAAGTAATAAAAACGCCTGTTCTGGAACAACGCAGGATTACTTTTTCCCTGCGCGAGACCTTACGGGTTGGATTGGTTGCATTGCATGCATGGGCGACGCCTGCCATTTAGGTCCATTAGCTAGGCCGGCCCCAGCACACATGCGAGCATTCTTCTTCTTTTTTTTTTGGATGCATGTACCCCATATAATAAGGTCATTATGAAAATATTGTTTGGTTCATTGGATGTACTACGATATTCAAAATGAGCATGTCATACCACAGCTTGGTAGTAGTAAGTACATTACAAGGGACACAACCAAGTTGGAATGACAATAGCTAAAATAACTGAAATGTTTATGATGGCATCTTTAACACCTAATTCACATTTATTAGTCATCAATTGAGGTGTTGTTGCATTCTATCCTACTACTCTTTTTTAACCGGAGAAGCAGCGTAGAATGAGGACCCAACCACCTCACACATAATAGTGCTTAGCCAGAAAGTTCCTAAGCCAAAGCACACGATGCTCATCTCTCATCCGCACAAATGCAGTAAATTAATTGTCCCTTCTTTGTCCACCAGATGCAGGCCACATTAGTGAAACTAGGCGTATATCATAGCACCATGGAGCTTAGGGTGGACTCATTCAACCTTGGTTGATCGATTTTTCTTAGCACCATTATTGACAATATCTGGCACACTGGATAACACTAGTTTATCATCCTCAAACAACATGGACCTCTTCCTTTCACTCCTAACCACACCATCAGATCCCCTAGGTCCCTCAGCAAAGAGTTTTGCAACTTCTTCAACAATCTTGTTGCTCTTTCCATCATCACATTTTTTTGCTTTTATAGAGCTCTCAACAACATCAGAAGGAGAACCCAAACCCTCATTGTTGTCCATGCTATATTTGTCAGTTGTCATGCTATTTTTAAATATGACCATCATATGTTGGTAGTTCTCAATGGGCTTGTTCAGATAGTCAACTTTCTTTAGGGTGTACCTAAAATTCATGCAAAGAAAGTATAGAGAAGAGGGAAGTAGAACCTCATAAAAATGAGTTGTGAAGACTCCACACACCTTCACATGGCCCCTTTAGTGCTCCTCCTCTGATGTAATCATGAAACTCTCCTCATGCCATAAAGCCCCACTAAGCTTTATAAGCTTAGTCACCCTAATCCATCTTTACCTCCACTTCGTGGTTGTAAACTTGCACGTCACCCATCTCATTGCCGCTAAACTCTTAAAGAGCCTTAGCAACCTGGTTTAGATGGACCTTTTTGAAACCCTTGTCAGCCCTAATACCAGTAGATATCAGCTGGCACGTATGCCTCGGGATAAAGGAGGACGTCACACTTGTCCACCTCATAGAAGGCCTTTGTTGCTCTCTAGCAATAGGAGCAGCAGATGTCTCAACACCCTCAACCTCATCCACCTCAACATGCACTACCTCATCGACCATCTCCTAATGTAAATGGCCAAATTGAACTTATGGGAAATAAAAAAAAATCAAAGATGAGAGCACGACAATAGTGTAGTGTGTGTGTACCATGACTTAGTTTAAATATAACATTAATAAATAAACGAATCATATGTCTCTTGCTTCATACTAGCTTTAGCATGAACAAATAAAATCATAGCATATGTGTCGGGGACCATAATTAGGGGTACCCTCAAGACGCCTAATTCTCAGCTGGTAACCCCCATCAGCATAAAGCTGCAGAGGCCTGATGGGTGCGATTAAGTCAGGGATCAGTCCATACGAGCGACTCGATCACGCCTCGCCCGAGCCTAGCCTCGGGCAAGGGCAGCCGACCTCGAGGGGTTTCCGTCTCGCCCAAGGCCCCCCTTTTAACGGCGGACACATCTCCGGCTCGCCCGAGGCCTTGCCTTCGCTAAGAAGCAACCCTGACTAAATCGCCGCGCCGACCGACCGAGTCGCAGGAGCATTTAACGCAAAGGTAGCCTGACACCTTTATCCTGACGCGCGCCCCCCGGCAGAGCCGAAGTGACCGCCGTCACTTCGCCGCTCCACTGACCGGTCTGATAGAAGGACAGCGCCGCCTGCGCCACTCCGACTGCAGTGCCACTTGACAGAGTGAGACTGACAGGCAGTCAGGCCTTGCCAAAGGCGCCATAGGAAACTCCGCTCCGCCCGACCCAAGGCTCGGACTCGGGCTAAGCCCCGGAAGACGGCGAACACCGCTCCGCCCGACCCAGGGCTCGGACTCGGGCTAGGCCCCGGAAGACGGCGAACTCCGCTCCGCCCGACCTAGGGCTCAGACTCGGGCTAGGCCCCGGAAGACGGCGAACTCCGCTCCGCCCGACCCAGGGCTCGGACTCGGGCTAGGCCCCGGAAGACGGCGAACTCCGCTCCGCCCGACCCAGGGCTCGGACTCGGGCTAAGACCCGGAAGACGGCGAACTCCGCTCCGCCCGACCCAGGGCTCGGACTCGGGCTAAGACCCGGAAGACGACGAACTCCGCTCCGCCCGACCCAGGGCTCGGACTCGGGCTAGGCCCCGGAAGACGGCGAACTCCGCTCCGCCCGACCCAGGGCTCGGACTCGGGCTCAGCCCCAGAAGACGACGAACTCTGCTTCGCCCGACCCTAGGGCTCAGACTCCGCCCTGGCCTCTGTCGAACGACCTCCGCCTCGCCCGACCCAGGAGCTCGGACTCGGCCTCGGCCATGGAAGACAGACTCGACCTCGGCTTCGGAGGAGCCTCCACGTCGCCCGACCTAGGGCACAGGCCCGCCACGTCAACAGGAAGCGCCATCATCACCCTACCCCGAGCCGACTCGGGCCACAAAGAACAAGACCGGTGTCCCATCTGGCTAGCTCCGCCAGATAGGCAATGATGGCGCCCCGCTAGCCCTGTGACGACGGTGGCTCTCAGCTCCCTTACGGAAGCAGGGGGACGTCAGCAAGGACTCAACCGCTCCGACAGTTGTCCCTCCGCCAGGCTCCGTTGCTCCTCCGACAGCCACGACATCACACCAGCAGGGTGCCAAGATCTCTCCGGCTGCCACATTGGCATGTACTTAGGGCGCTAGCTCTCCCCCCGCTAGACACGTAGCACTCTGCTACACCCCCATTGTACACCTGGATCCTCTCCTTATACCTATAAAAGGAAGGACCAGGGCCTTCTTAGAGAAGGTTGGCCGCGCGGGGACGAGGACGGGACAGGTGCTCTCTTGGGGCCGCTCGCTTCCCTCACCCACGTGGACGCTTGTAACCCCCTACTGCAAGCGCACCCGACCTGGGCGCGGGACGAACACGAAGGCCACGGGATTTCCACCTCTCTCACGCCCGTCTCCGGCCACCTCGCTTCCCCCCCTTCGCGCTCGCCCACGCGCTCGACCCATCTGGGCTGGGGCACGCGGCACACTCACTCGTCGGCCTGAGGGACCCCCGGTCTCGAGACGCCGACAGTTGGCGCGCCAGGTAGGGGCCTGCTGCGTGTTGACGAGCAGTTTCCCGTCAAGCTCCAGATGGGCAGTCTCCAACAACCTCTCCAACCCGGGACGGTGCTCCGTTCCGGGAGTCTTGAGTTCATGTCCCTCGACGGCAGCTACGACATGATACTCCTTCCACCGCCGCACGACAACGACAATGGCAGCCGACAACCCGCCCGCCGGCGGCGGAATCGACGACGTCTTCCCCGCGTGGTGGAAGAACAACATTCGAGCTCGCCCCGTCCTCTCCCCCGCCATCAGAGGAGGAGGCGGGGCAACCAAGGCCGAGCGGGAGGCCGTGCTTCGTCGGTTGTCGAGCGAATCGACGTCCCCAGCGCCCCAACGGGGGGCGCGTCGGGCGTCGACCTCGCGTTTGAGACGAAGGCGAGCGTCGTCCCCCCGCGACACGCCAATCCCGAGCAAGTGGACGACGCCAGCGCGCTCGCGGAGGGCCTGCAAGACGTCGCCCTCGTACCTAAGACGACGGCGCAATCAGTCCCCGACGTGACTATGTCGCTCCTCGTCGACCAAAAGCCTTGACAACGAGGACTGCGGCCCAAGCCGCGAATGTTTCCACGTCGAGCTAGGGGATCCCTCTGAAGGCAACCATCTCGGCATGCCGGAGGACGGTGATCTCCCTAGGCCGGTGCCTCGCGCCGACATCCCGCGGGAGCTAGCTGTGGTCCCCGTTCCGGCGGGGGGTCACGACCCACAGCTCGAGCAAGTCCGCGGGGCGCAGGCCAGGCTCGACGAGGGAGCAGGAGCGCTCGAGTCGATCCGCCGGGACGTCGGGCAGGTATGGGCGGGCCAACCCCCGGCCGGAGAAATACGTCACCTGCCCCAGGGTTTCCAGCACCGCGTCGCCGACGACATCAGGGTCAGGCCGCCACCCGCATCCAGCGGGGTCGGTCAGAACCTGGCAGCCGCAGCGATGCTCCTCCGCGCGATGCCGGAGCCATCAACCACCGAGGGTCGGCGAATCCAGGGAGAGCTCAAGAATCTTCTGGAAGGCGCTGCGGCCCGACGGGCCGAGAGCTCTGCCTCCCGAAGGCAGGGATACCCCTCGGAACCTCATGCCGCGACTTCCCGATTCATGTGGGAAGCCTCGGTCTACACCGGGCGCACGCGCAACACCGCGCCTGCGGCCCCGGGCCACCTCGGCAACGAGCACCATCGTCGCGACCGTCGGGCCCACCTCGACGAAAGGGTGCGCCGAGGCTACCACCCCAGGCGTGGGGGACGCTACGACAGCGGGGAGGATCGGAGTCCCTCGCCCGAACCACCCGGTCCGCAGGCCTTCAGTCGGGCCATCCGACGGGCGCCGTTCCCGGCCCGGTTCCGACCCCCGACTACTATCACAAAGTACTCGGGGGAAACGAGACCGGAACTGTGGCTCGTAGACTACCGCCTGGCCTGCCAACTGGGTGGAACGGACGACGACAACCTCATCATCCGCAACCTCCCCCTGTTCCTCTCCGACACTGCTCACGCCTGGTTGGAGCACCTGCCTCCGGGGTAGATCTCCAACTGGGGTGATTTGGTCCAAGCCTTCGCCGGCAATTTCCAGGGCACGTACGTGCGCCCCGGGAATTCCTGGGACCTCCGAAGCTGCCGGCAACAGCCGGGAGAGTCTCTTCGGGACTACATCCGGCGATTCTCGAAGCAGCGCACCGAGCTGCCCAACATCACCGACTCATATGTCATCGACGCGTTCCTTGCCGGCACCACCTGCCGTGACCTGGTGAGCAAGTTGGGTCGCAAGACCCCCACCAGGGCGAGCGAGCTGATGGACATCGCCACCAAGTTCGCCTCTGGCCAGGAGGCGGTCGAGGCCATCTTCCGAAAGGACAAGCAGCCCCAGGGCCGCCCGTCGGAAGAGGCCCCCGAGGCGTCTACTCCGCGCGGCGCCAAGAAGAAAGGCAAGAAGAAGTCGCAAGCAAAACGCGACGCCGCCGACGCGGACCTTGTCGCCGCCGCCGAGTACAACAACCCTCGGAAGCCCCCCGGAGGTGCTAACCTCTTCGACAAGATGCTCAAGGAGCCGTGCCCCTACCATCAGGGGCCCGTCAAGCACACCCTCGAGGAGTGCGTCATGCTTCGGCGCCACTTCCACAAGGCCGGGCCACCCGCAGAGGGTGGCAGGGCCCGCGACGACGACAGAAAAGAAGATCACCAAGCAGGAGAGTTCCCCGAGGTCCGCGACTGCTTCATGATCTACGGAGGGCATGCGGCGAATGCCTCGGCTCGGCATCGCAAGCAAGAGCGCCGGGAGGTCTGCTCGGTGAAGGTGGCGGCGCCAGTCTACCTAGACTGGTCCGACAAGCCCATCACCTTCGACCAAGCTGACCACCCCGACCACGTGCCGAGCCCGGGGAAATACCCGCTCGTCGTCGACCCCATCGTCGGCGACGTCAGGCTCACCAAGGTCCTGATGGATGGGGGCAGCTGCCTCAACATCATCTACGCCGAGACCCTCAGGCTCCTGCGCGTCGATCTGTCCTCCGTCCGAGCAGGCGCTGCGCCCTTCCGCGGGATCATTCCTGGGAAGCGCGTCCAGCCCCTCGGACGGCTCGACCTTCCTGTCTGCTTCGGAACGCCCTCCAACTTCCGAAGGGAGATTTTGACGTTCGAGGTGGTCGGGTTCCGAGGAACCTACCACGCGGTGCTGGGGAGGCCATGCTACGCGAAGTTCATGGCCGTCCCCAACTACACCTACCTGAAGCTCAAGATGCCGGGCCCCAACGGGGTCATCACCGTCGGCCCCACGTACAAACACGCGTTCGAATGCGACGTGGAGTGCGTGGAGTACGCCGAGGCCCTCGCCGAGTCCGAGGCCCTCATCGCCGATCTGGAGAACCTCTCCAAAGAGGTGCTAGACGTGAAGCGACATGCCAGCAACTTCGAGCCAGCAGAGACGGTTAAGGCCGTCCCTCTTGACCCCAGTGGCGACACCTCCAAGCAGATCCGGATCGGTTCCGGGCTCGACCCCAAATAGGAAGCAGTGCTCGTCGACTTTCTCCGCGCAAACGCCGACGTCTTTGCGTGGAGTCCCTCGGACATGCTCGGCATACCGAGGGATGTCGCCGAGCACTCGCTGGATATTCGGGCCGGAGCCCGACCCGTCAGGCAGCCTCTGCGCTGATTCGACGAGGAGAAGCGCAGAGTAATAGGTGAAAAGATCCACAAGCTAATGGCAGCAGGGTTCATCAAAGAGGTATTCCATCCCGAATGGCTTGCCAACCCTGTGCTTGTGAGAAAGAAAGGGGGGAAATGGCGGATGTGTGTAGACTACACTGGTCTCAACAAAGCATGTCCGAAGGTTCCCTATCCTCTACCTCGCATCGATCAAATCGTGGATTCCACTGCTGGGTGTGAAACCCTGTCCTTCCTCGATGCCTACTAAGGGTATCACCAAATCCGGATGAAAAGAGTCCGACCAGCTCGCGACTTCTTTCATCACGCCCTTCGGCATGTACTGCTATGTCACCATGCCGTTCGGTTTGAGGAATGCGGGCGCGACGTACCAGCGGTGCATGAACCATGTGTTCGGCGAACACATCGGTCGCACAGTCGAGGCCTACGTCGATGACATCGTAGTCAAGACAAGGAAGGCTTCCAACCTCCTCTCCGACCTTGAAGTGACATTCCGATGTCTCAAAGCGAAAGGCGTCAAGCTCAATCCCGAGAAGTGTGTCTTCGGGGTGCCCCGGGGCATGCTCTTGGGGTTCATCGTCTCCAAGCGAGGCATCGAAGCCAACCCAGAGAAGATCGCAGCTATCACTAGCATGGGGCCCATCAAGGACTTAAAAGGCGTACGGAGGGTCATGGGATGTCTCGCGGCCCTGAGCCGCTTCATCTCACGCCTCGGCGAAAGAGGTCTGCCTCTGTACCGCCTGTTAAGGAAGGCCGAGTGTTTCGCTTGGACCCCTGAGGCCGAGGAAGCTCTCGGGAACCTGAAGGCGCTCCTTACAAAGGCGCCTATCTTGGTACCCCCAGCTGATGGAGAAGCCCTCTTGGTCTACGTCGCCGCGACCACTCAGGTGGTTAGCGCCGCGATTGTGGTCGAGAGGCAAGAAGAGGGGCATGCATTGCCCGTTCAGAGGCCAGTTTACTTCGTCAGCGAGGTACTGTCCGAAACCAAGATCCGCTACCCACAAGTTCAGAAGCTACTGTATGCAGTGATCCTGACAAGGCGAAAGTTGCGACATTACTTCGAGTCTCATCCAGTAACTGTGGTGTCATCCTTCCCCCTGGGGGAGATCATCCAGTGCCGAGAGGCCTCGGGCAGGATCGCAAAGTGGGCGGTGGAAATCATGGGCGAGACAATCTCGTTCGCCCCTCGGAAGGCCATCAAGTCCCAGGTATTGGCGGACTTCGTAGCCGAATGGGTCGACACCCAGCTGCCGACGGCTCCGATCCAACCGGAGCTCTGGACCATGTTTTTCGACGGGTCGCTGATGAAGACGGGAGCCGGCGCGGGCCTACTCTTCGTCTCACCCCTCGGAAAACACCTACACTATGTTCTACGCCTCCATTTCCCGGCGTCCAACAATGTGGCTGAGTACGAAGCTCTGATCAACGGATTGCGAATCGCCATCGAGCTAGGGGTCCGATGCCTCGACGCTCGCGGCGACTCGCAGCTCGTCATCGACCAAGTCATGAAGAACTCCCACTGCCACAACCCGAAGATGGAGGCCTACTGCGATGAGGTTCGGCGCCTGGAAGACAAGTTCTACGGGCTCGAGCTTAACCACATCGCTCGGCGCTACAACGAGACTGCGGACGAGCTGGCAAAAATAGCCTCGGGGCGAACGACGGTTCCCCCGGACGTCTTCTCCTAGGATCTGCACCAACCCTCCATCAAGATCAACGACACGCCCGAGCCCGAGGCACCCTCGGTCCAGCCCGAGGTACCCTCGGTCCAGCCCGAGGCGCCCTCGGTTCAGCCCGAGGTACCCTCGGCCCCCGAGGGCGAGGCGCTGCGCATCGAGGAGGAGCGGAGCGGGGCCACGCCTGATCGAGATTGGCAGACCCCGTACCTGCAATATCTCCGCCAAGGAGAGCTACCCCTCGACCAAGCCGAGGCTCGGCGCGTAGCGCGACGCGCCAAGTCATTCGTCTTGCTGGGCGATGAGCAGGAGCTCTACCACCGCAGTCCCTCGGGCATCCTCCAGCGATGCATCTCCATCGCCGAAGGTCAGGAACTCCTGCAAGAGATACACTCGGGGGCTTGCGGCCATCACGCAGCGCCTCGAGCCCTCGTCGGGAATGCTTTCCGGCAAGGCTTCTACTGGCCGACGGCGGTGGCTGACGCCACTAGAATTGTCCGCACCTGCGAAGGATGTCAATTCTATGCGAAGCAGACCCACCTGCCCGCTCAGGCTCTACAGACGATACCCATCACCTGGCCCTTCGCTGTGTGGGGTCTGGACCTCATCGGCCCTTTGCAGAAGGCGCCCGGGGGCTACACGCACCTGCTGGTCGCCATCGACAAATTCTCCAAGTGGACCGAGGTCCGACCCCTGAACAGCATCAAGTCCGAGCAGGCGGTGGCGTTCTTCACCAACATCATCCATCGCTTCGGGGTCCCAAACTCCATCATCACCGACAACGGCACCCAGTTCACCGGCAGAAAATTCTTGGATTTTTGCGAGGAGCACCACATCCGGGTGGACTGGGCCGCCGTGGCTCATCCCATGTCGAATGGGCAAGTAGAGCGTGCCAACGGCATGATTCTACAAGGGCTCAAGCCTCGGATTTACAACGACCTCAACAAGTTCGGCAAGCGATGGATGAAGGAACTCCCCTCGGTGGTCTGGAGCCTGAGGACAACGCCGAGCCGAGCCACGGGTTTCACGCCGTTCTTCCTGGTCTACGGGGCCGAGGCCGTCTTGCCCACTGACCTGGAATACGGCTCCCCGAGAACGAGGGCCTACGACGATCAAAGCAACCAAGCTAGCCGAGAAGACTCGCTGGACCAGCTGGAAGAGGCTCGGGACAGGGCCTTACTACACTCGGCGCGGTATCAGCAATCCCTGCGACGCTACCACGCCCGAGGGGTCCGACCCCGGGACCTCTAGGTGGGCGACCTGGTACTTCGGCTGCGGCAAGACACCCGAGGAAGGCACAAGCTCATGCCCCCCTGGGAGGGGCCATTCGTCATCGCCAAAGTTCTGAAGCCCGGAACGTACAAGCTGGCCAACAATCAAGGCGAGGTCCACGGCAACGCTTGGAACATCCAACAGCTACGTCGCTTCTACCCTTAAGATGTTTCCAAGTTGTTCATATACCTCGCACCCACGCAAAGTTTAGTCAACAAGGAAGGGTCGGCCTCGCCTCGGCAAAGCCCGACCCTCCCTCGGGGGCTAAAAGGGGGGAAACCTCCTCTGCGTCAAAATTTTCCTCGAAAAAAGATCTCTTTTACCAGAATACCTTTCGTGCTTTTTGACTACTTCGAAAAGTGGGTCCTGGAAACGACGGAGTACACGTAAGCAGCCAAGGCTGACCGAGCCGAGGGACTCCTACGCCTCCGGGATACGGATACCTCACTCATCACCTTCTGCGATAAGTAACTCGCGTTCGGATAAAGTGGCTCCGCGGATCGAACAAGTCTTTACGTTCGGAAGCCCTTCTGCCGAAGCGATCCTTCGAGCCTTCTCGACCGAGTCGGTGACAGGGCCTCACGGACGGGTGAAAGTACGCGTAAGCGGCAAGGCCGACCGAGCCGAGGGACTCCCACGCCTCCGGGATACGGATACCTCACTCATCACCTTCCGCGAGAAGCAACTCTCGCTCGCACAAACATCCCTGTTACCAACAAAAAGTCTAGATACTCAAAACAAGAGGAAAAGAGACGCAGCTTTACAACGCAGCGAGGGTGTGTGTTCTGGCCTCGGCGGCCGCACAAGGCACACGCTACAAGACAATCTGATCCTGCAGGCTCGGGTCTTGACGCTGGAAGGGGGCAGCAACACCCTCGGCATCGACGACACCTTCGGCGAGGCCCGACCTAGCCTCGGACGGCGACGCGGTCCGAGGTTCTCCGCTCCGAAGGACGACGTCATCACCACGCCCAGGCAATCGCTCCCAGGGACTTCTCCGGGAATCCGGCCCGAGCAGGCGGTTCGGCCGGTCGCCCCTGGGGCCTCGGCCGACCATCTCCCGAGGGCGCCAGCCCGACCTGAGGCCTCGGCTGATCAACTCTGACGTCGGTCCCGCCAACGGACAACCCGGCTAGGCTCCGGCCAACCAGGTTTCATTCTCGAGCCGACTCCGCCTCTGTTCATACTGATATCGCTACCCCTGGCCTCGGCTCGTCGAAGAGCGGCCGAGGGGTCTCTTTAACTAAGCTAGAGGAGCCTTGGACAGCAAGGCCGACCGAGCCGAGGGACTCCTACGCCTCCGGGATACGGATACCTCACTCGTCACCTTGACACGGGGCGACTCATGCTTGGTGAAGCGGTTCAGATAATCAACAGACGAGTCTTAGCGCTCAAAAATGAGGAAAAAACACGGCTCCATGCCGTAATTACATACATGTTCAGGCCTCGACAGCCGCAATGAACAAAAAACCCTGGCATTCGAAGTGCCATTACAAACGGAACTCCGGTTCCCCCTCCGCAGGTACGAACAACCCCACTCGATAGGGGCGGGCCTGCGGGGCTACAGAAGACTGACGAGCGGCTCGCCGCCGCCCGCTCTGACTACGACGACAACGGCCCCCACACCGGATGGCCGAACTGCAGCAGCGCAGGCCTCAGGGTAGGCACTGCTGCAGTCTTGCCCTCGCCCATGCCGACGCTCGAGGGGCGAGGACAAGTACAAAGAGCCGGAGGCCCGAAGCGCGGATGGTGGCGGTGATCCCGTCGGCGACGGGGACTTCTCGAGCCGCCTCCGCCTCGGCACCGACGGCAGGAGCCATCAGCCCTCCGGCAGATCCCCACTCAAATCCTCCCGGACGAGTGGGGCACCGGCCTCCGCGTGAAGGCGTCGTCCCGGTGCAAAGGCAGGACCACCCCAGAACACGAACGCCGCCCTAGCAGCGCGCGGCATCTAGGGTGGTCCTCCCGTGTACACGGCGCGGCAGCCGCCCTCCTGCAGAAGGGGCCGCCGGGAGCCAAGCCGACGAACCCGACACGCTGAAGGTGACGACGCCTGCCGTCGACCAGCCCCGCATTGTCGAAGTCCGGGCCGCCCGCAGGGCCAGTGAGCACCCTCTCCCTCAAATGCCGCGGGAGAGGATGACCCACGAACCCGCGCGAGAGGTAGAGCGCCGGCTCAGCCCGGCACCCACCCCAGCGAGGATGATGAGCATCCTTGAAGCTGAGGGTGGGACCAAGATCGCAGCCCGGCTTGCTCCTCCCCACCCAGGAACTGGTGGTCACCATCTTGGGTGACCACCGGCGGGGGGGTGCAGCCGGGCTGGCTGATGAAAATCCTTGAAGTCGAACGATGGCTGAAAGGTACCAACTCCCACGGAGTTGCGTTCCTCCAACGATGAGGCGAAAAGACGGCGGTTTCCCCCCATCCGGGGGCTTGGAAGGTGGAAAGGCGCGGCACATAAGGGAGCGAGAAGACATGGTCGCCTTACGAAAGGGGTCGCCCTCCTTTTAAAGGCAACTCTCCCTACGTGCGCCCCCAACCGTCACGGGCTGAGTCTTCTCCAACACGCTCCAAAGCCCTCCCCTGCGGCGCGGGGGCTGGGTCCCGCATGTCATGCAGACCGGCTCCGAGCAGAAGAAGCCAAACCGCCACGCGTGGTGCACGCAACCGCCCAGCAGTTACAAGTGACCCTCCACTTTTGCCCAGACCAACGGGCGAAAGGGGCGGGCAGCCATGAAGGCGGCATGCAACCGCACCAAGTGGACGCGCTTCTCCGACTCCCGACACGCCAGCATGGAGGCCCAGGCCCACGCGTCGCGCAACCGGCGCGCCGGATGCTGCATGCAAGCAACTGCACCGCCTGCGCCACCACCGCGCCTCCTCGATTGCGGAACCAATACCGCGACTCGAGGCGACCCAGCGCGCGACCCAGCAGCGCCAGCCTGACGCGGCGGCCAACGCGGCCAAAAGTGGGCCGGCAGTAATGACGGTGGCAGGCGCGCGGGAGCAGCGGTCACGTCGTCAGCCAAGCTCACGTCCCATCCGGGGGCAGCGAGAGAACCCCCTCTCACGGTGTGAAGACAACGCGCCCGTGATCCGTTCCTCGAACGGCTCGCGCACGCGCAACGGCCGCCCCGCCAACTACTCGCCCTGTCGCATTAACTCTGCGGCTGGACAGGCGGCGCTTCTGGCAGGAGCAGCGGGCGACGCTTCGCCTTCGCCGAAACAACCGCGCCAAAAAAAAGGTACGCCGCGTCGTTCGGTTTCATATCCTTTTTCCTTTTTTCCTCTTTCTCTATCTCTTGCGACATGGACCGGGAAAGGGGGATACCCCGAAAGGGATCCTTCCCCGTGAAGGAACTAGGCTCCGAGCCTCCTTACTGATATGGGGTTCGAAGGCTGGCCCCCCGAAGGGTTCAACAGCCGCCTCAGATCGCGTGGGCCCTACACCCACTACTGGTCAGAGGTTCGAAGGCCGGCCCCCCGAAGGGTTCCACGACCGCCTCAGGCTACTCGGGCTCCACGCCCATTACTGATCAGGGGTTCGAAGGCTGGCCCCCGAAGGGTTCACAGTCACCTCAGACGCCGAGCGAGGGATGACCAGGGGTACGTTCGATACATAACCAAGGCTCGGGCTGCGCTCCCGAGGTACCCTAGGACATTTCCGAGACCAGCGGGAGCGATCTTGTAACGGAATCCCATCGGAGGGAGGCATCGAGCCCTCGGACCCCGTCGCCAGGGGACCGGGTCCGGCAGATCACCCGCAGGTACTTTTGGGCGTGCCTCTGGGCCCCTAGCCGACCCCCAACGAACGGGGCACGGACGTCCACTCGGATTACCCGCTTGCAGCTCACCGGAGACACCATGTTCGGTGCCCATCGAGGGTAACATGGCGCTCTCCCCCCTCCTCCTTGCGGAAAGGCGACGTAGGGGCGTATGTAAAAAAGCCGAGTCTGTCCCTGATCGCCCTCTCGCCCTGTGCGGAGGCTCGGGGGCTGCTCTCGCAAACCCGGCTCCGGCCGAACCGTTGACAGCGTCAACATACCAGCCCGAGAACTTGGGCCCCGACCGTGCTCCCGGGCTACGGCCAGTTCGCATGAGGGAACCACCAGACCAGCCGAAGCATTACGCAAGGCATTAAGACCTCGAAGGAGTGAAACCACTCCTCCGAGGCCTCGGGGGCTACACCCGGCGGGTGCGCTCGCGCGCACCCACCGGAACAAAATGCAACCGAGAAAGGCTGGTCCCCTTGCAAAAAAGTGCGACGAAAGCCTCCAAGCGAGTGCTAACACTCCCTTCGAGGCTCGGGGGCTACTGTCGGGGACCATAATTAGGGGTACCCTCAAGACGCATAATTCTCAGCTGGTAACCCCCATCAGCATAAAGCTGCAGAGGCCTGATGGGTGCGATTAAGTCAGGGATCAGTCCATACGAGCGACTCGATCACGCCTCGCCCGAGCCTAGCCTCGGGCAAGGGCAGCCGACCTCGAGGGGTTTCCGTCTCGCCCGAGGCCCCCTTTTAACGGCGGACACATCTCCGTCTCGCCCGAGGCCTTGCCTTCGCTAAGAAGCAACCCTGACTAAATCGCCGCGCCGACCGACCGAGTCGCAGGAGCATTTAACGCAAAGGTAGCCTGACACCTTTATCCTGACGCGCGCCCCCCGGCAGAGCCGAAGTGACCGCCGTCACTTCGCCGCTCCACTGACCGGTCTGACAGAAGGACAGCGCCGCCTGCGCCACTCCGACTGCAGTGCCACTTGACAGAGTGAGACTGACAGGCAGTCAGACCTTGCCAAAGGCGCCATAGGAAACTCCGCTCCGCCCGACCCAGGGCTCAGACTCGGGCTAAGCCCCGGAAGACGGCGAACTCCGCTCCGCCCGACCCAGGGCTCGGACTCGGGCTAGGCCCCGGAAGACGGCGAACTCCGCTCCGCCCGACCTAGGGCTCGGACTCGGGCTAGGCCCCGGAAGACGGCGAACTCCGCTTCGCCCGACCCAGGGCTCGGACTCGGGCTAGGCCCCGGAAGACGGCGAACTCCGCTCCGCCCGACCCAGGGCTCGGACTCGGGCTAGGCCCCGGAAGACGGCGAACTCCGCTCCGCCCGACCCAGGGCTCGGACTCGGGCTAAGACCCGGAAGACGACGAACTCCGCTCCGCCCGACCCAGGGCTCGGACTCGGGCTAGGCCCCGGAAGACGGCGAACTCCGCTCCGCCCGACCCAGGGCTCGGACTCGGGCTCAGCCCCAGAAGACGACGAACTCTGGTTCGCCCGACCCTAGGGCTCGGACTCCGCCCTGGCCTCTGCCGAACGACCTCCGCCTCGCCCGACCCAGGAGCTCGGACTCGGCCTCGGCCATGGAAGACAGACTCGACCTCGGCTTCGGAGGAGCCTCCACGTCGCCCGACCTAGGGCACAGGCCCGCCACGTCAACAGGAAGCGCCATCATCACCCTACCCCGAGCCGACTCGGGCCACAAAGAACAAGACCGGTGTCCCATCTGGCTAGCTCCGCCAGATAGGCAATGATGGCGCCCCGCTAGCCCTGTGACGACGGCAGCTCTCAGCTCCCTTACGGAAGCAGAGGGACGTCCGCAAGGACTCAACCGCTCCGACAGCTGTCCCTCCGCCAGGCTCCGTTGCTCCTCCGATAGCCACGACATCACACCAGCATGGTGCCAAGATCTCTCTGGCTACCACATTGGCATGTACTTAGGGCGCTAGCTCTCCCCCGCTAGACACGTAGCACTCTGCTACACCCCCATTGTACACCTAGATCCTCTCCTTATACCTATAAAAAGAAGGACCAGGGCCTTCTTAGAGAAGGTTGGCCGCGCGGGGACGAGGACGGGACATGCGCTCTCTTGGGGCCGCTCGCTTCCCTCACCCGCGTGGACGCTTGTAACCCCCTACTGCAAGCGCACCCGACCTGGGCGCGGGACAAACACGAAGGCCGCGGGATTTCCACCTCTCTCACGCCCGTCTCCGGCCACCTCGCTTCCCCCCTTCGCGCTCGCCCACGCGCTCGACCCATCTGGGCTGGGGCACGCGGCACACTCACTCGTCGGCCTGAGGGACCCCCCGGTCTCGAGACGCCGACAATATGTATCTTGCTTCATACTAGCTTTAGCATGAACAAATAAAATCATATCATATGTCTCTTGCTTCATACTAGCTTTAGCATGAACAAATAAAATCATAGCATATGTCTCAATACTCAAATTAGGTGTAGCATCAACAAGTAAACACCATAGCATGTCTCAAATCCCAAATCAATAATAAGAATGAATAAGTAAGCATCATCATTGCATATGTCCAAGTCTCAGTTGTAATATATGTTTTAGTAAAGAACAAAAAAAGATGATAAAACAAGAGGACACAAGGCATAGGGTTTGATTGGTTGCCTAGGGGAGCCCCTAGATGAAAGAAAAAGGAGAAGACTTAAAAGCAAAGAACGAAATCATTTGTTACAAGAAGATAAGAAGTAAAACAAGATCATAACTTGCACTTTTTCTATTGTCGGCGTTTCGACCCCGGGGGGTCCCTGGACCGACGAGTAAAATTGTCGCTGCGTGTCCCAGCCCAGATGGGTTGGCGCGAGATGGAACACAAAGGGGGGAAAACCGCGGCTCGTGTTATCCTGCGCCAGAGTGGGTGCGCTTGCAGTAGGGGTTACAAGCGTTCGCGAGGGAGAGAGAGAGCCCGTTTGTAAGCCCGTCCTCCCGCGCGACCCCCTTCTCCCCCCGTATGAGGGCCCTGGCCCTTCCTTTTATAGATGCAAGGAGAGGGTCCAGGTGTACAATGGGGGTGTAGCAATATGCTAACGTGTCTGGCAGAGAGGAGCCAGAACCCTGTGTACATGCCAACGTGGCTATCGGAGAGGCGCTAGAGCCCTGTGTACGCGGTTTCGTGGCCGTCGGAGGAGCGTTTGAGCCCTGTAGAAGCACAGCTGTCGGGGCTGCTAGGACCTTCCTGATGTCTCCTTGCTTCCGTAGGGGGCTGAGAACCGCCGTCGTCATGGACGCACGCGGGGAGCCATCATGACTTGTTACCGAGGCGAGCCTGGATGGGACGCCGGTCTTGTTCCCCCGTAGCCTGAGCTAGCTAGGGATAGGGTAATGATGTACCCCCTGTGGCGTGGTCGGTCCGAGCCCAAGGTCGGGCGAGGCGGAGACTCCTTCCGAGGCCGAGGCCGGGGTCGGGCGAGGACATGATTCCTCCCGAGGTCGAGGTTGAGGCTGAGCCCTAGGGTCGGGCGAGGCGGAGACCACCTTCCGAGGCCGAGGCGGGGGCCGAGCCCTGGGGTCGGGCGAGGCGGAGACCTCCTCCTGAGGTCGAGGCCCTAGGTCGGGCGAGGCGGAGCTTCCTGTTGCGCCTGAGGCTGGACTTAGCTGCTGTCAGCCTCACCCTGGCGGGTGGCACAGTAGTTGGAGGGGGGCGAGCGGCGCTGTTTTCCTGTCAGGTCAGTCAGTGGGAAGGCGAAGTGACTGCGGTCACTTCGACCTTGCCGACTGAGGCGCGTGTGTCAGGATAAGGTGTCAGGCGATCCTCGCATTGAATGCGCCTGCGATGCGGTCGGTTGGTGAGGCGATTTTGCCAAGGTTGCTTCACAACGAAGCCTGCCCGAGTTGGGCTTCGGGTGAGTTGAGGGTGCGCCCGTTGCTTGAGGAGGCCCTTGGGCGAGGCGTGAATTCGCCTGGGACTACTGTTCCCGCCCGAGGCTGGGCTCGGATGAGGTGAGATCGCGTCCCTTGAGTAGACGAAGCCTTGACCTGAATTGCGCCCATCAACCCCTGCAGCTTGTGCTGATGGTGATTACCAGCCGAGTTTAGGAGTGTTGGGGGTACCCCTAATTATGGTACCCGACAGTAGCCCCCGAGCCTCAAAGGGAGTGTTGGTACTCGCTTGGAGGCTTTTGTCGCACTTTTTTTTGCAAGGGGACCGACCTTTCTCGGTTACACTTTGTTCCGGTGGGTGCACGCGAGCGCACCCGCCGGGTGTAGCCCCCGAGGCCTCGAAGGAGTGGTTTGACTCCTCTGAGGTCTTAATGCCCTTCGTGATGCCTCGGTCGGTCTGGTTGTTCCCTCATGCGATCTGATCGTAGCCCGGGTGCACGGTCAGGTTCCGAGTTTTCAGGCTGGTTTGTTGACGCTGTCAACGGTTTGGCCGTAGCCGGGTTTGCGAGAGCAGCCCCCGAGCCTCTGCACGGAGCGAGAGGACGATCAAGGACTGACTCAACTTTTATCATACGCCCCTTCGTCGCCTTTCCGCAAGGAGGAAGGGGGGGAAAGCGTCATGTTGCCCTCGGAGGGCGCCGAACATGGTGTCTCCAGTGAGTTGCTAACGGGTGATCCGAGTGGACGCCCGTGCCCCGTTCAATAAGGGTCGGCTAGTGGCCCAGAGGCATGCTCCAAAAGTACCTGCAGGTGATTTGCCGGACCCGGTCTCATTCGATAGTGTCCGAGGGCTCGATGCCTCCCTCTGATGGGATTCCGTTACAAAATCGCTCCTACTGGTCTCGGAAATGTCCTAGGGTATCTCGGGAGCGTAGCCCGAGCCTCAGCCATGTATCGGACGTACCCAGAGTCATCCCTTGCTCTGCATGCTCTGGGGCGGCTGTCGAACCCTTCTGAGGGGCCAGCCTTCGAACCCCTGATCAGTAGTGCGCGCGGAGCCCGAGTGCTCTGAGGCGGCTGTCGAACCCTTCCGAGGGGCCAGCCTTCGAACCTCTGATCTGTAATGAGCCTGAAACCCAAGTGCTCTGGGGCGGCTGTCGAACCCTTCCGGGGGGCCAGCCTTCGAACCCCTGATCAGTAGGAGGGCTCGGGGCCCGCTTTCTTCGCGGAGAAGGATCCCTTTCGAAATGTCCCCTTTCCCGGTCCCTGTAGCAAGAGAGAGAATGGGGAAGAAGAAAAGGATATGAATTTAAACGGTGTGGCGCACCTTTTTTGACGCGGTCATCATGGCGGAGGTTAAACGTTGCCCGCTTCGCCTGCCAAAGGTGTCGCTTGCCCTGTCGCGGAGTTAATGCGACGGGACGGGTGGTTCGCGGGGCGGTCGTTGCGCGAGCCGTTCGAGGAACGGGTGTTTCGCCTTCGAGTTTGAATTTCGTGGCGGGTTCGGGCGAAGTGTTGAACGGATCTCGTCCGGGCTTTTATATACCCGGAGGAGGGACCAGCGGTGGTTCTTTACTCTGCTGCTCGCCTCCTGCTTTGGTTTCCGCAACCTAAGAGAATAGCCAGAGAAAAGAAAACTGTGCACCTTGTCCGCTCCGCCACCACCCCCTTTGTTTGGCGATGGCCGACCGGGTGACCGTCGTTTCGTCGCGCGACCCGTGGCCTCTCTCCACTGTCACAGTGGACGATCTGGAGGCCCTCGTCGCCGATGGTTTGCTCCGTCCCCTCTCCGGTGACCCGCAGCCGGAGTGGATGGTCCCTGCGAACGAGGCTATCCCGACTTCGCCGCCGGGGTATGTGGTTAGTTTCATCTCCTTCCATGAGCGGGGGTTTGGAGTGCCAGCAAGCTGTTTCATGTGGGCGCTCCTGCACTACTACGGGGTGGAGCTGCACAACTTCAATCCCAACTCCATTGCGCAAGCGGCCATCTTCGCGGCGGTTTGCGAGGGTTTTTTGGGGATTGACCCCCACTAGGATCTGTGGACCCATCTCTTCTCCGCGGAGCTTTTTGCCTTGATGACAGGGAAGAAGAAGGTCCGCGTGGCAGTGCGGGCCGGTGGCTGCACCCTCCAGTTGAGGCAGGGGCGCGCGCAGCAGTACATCCCCGCCATCCTTGTGTCTTCGAACAAGGGGTGGCAGCGCCGGTGGTTTTACCTCCGGAATGACGATGGAAGGCTCCCATCGTTTTCTCAACGAGTGGTGACTGCCGCCGGCAGCAACTGGCGCTGGGGGGCCACGCGCGAGAAACAGGAGAAACTCCAGCCCCTTCTGGGGGCCTTGCAGGAGTTATGAGATGGGGGGCTCACCGCCATGGGGGTGGTCGCTGCCATCCATCGTCGGAGGGTGCTTCCCTTGGCAGAGCGGCGGTTGCCGCTTTCGGAGATGATGCCGGGGGTTGACCTGGAGGGTTCGCAGATGTCCTCGGCCTCCCTCTCTGCCGATGACCTCCGCAGGCGGGTAGCGGGCACGGTAGGGAGGCTGGATGCCGGTGTCCCTACCCAGCCTGTGATGCGTCCCGAGTGTGGGTACGTGTCCCTGGTGAGTGTCTGCTCCTTCTCCTATCTTGTGCCGGGTTGCCTTTGATTCTCACCGTCAGGATTTCCGTTCATCTCCAGGAGTTGGGGTCTTACAAGCCCTCCCTGCCACCGGTCCCGGAGGACGCGGTGGACCGAGCCGCGCGGAGGGTCGCCACGGAGAAGAAGAAGGAGAAGAAGGATGCGGAGAAGGCCAGGGCTCGCGAGCGGATGCGGGCTCGGGACGCCTTGGAGAGGCGCCGTCGGAGGCAGGAGAGGGACGGGCTCCCGAGGGAGCCGTCGCCAGAGACGCCTGACGATGACGACGATGATGATGACGACGAGGATGACGACATGGCGGCCTGCCTTGGCCTTAGACCGGATCTGAGGCTGGGTCAGGGGTCGTCGAGCCAGCCTCCAAGTGGGTTGGCGCCGTCGGCATCTGGGGCCGGGACATCAAGGTCCCGGTCCGAGGAGCGGGGGCAGGCCGAGGGGGTACTTGACCCCTTGGCCGAGGTAGTTGAGGTGACTCCAAGGAGTCAGGCCGACCCGCCTGTCCCCCAAGAGCAGTCGCCCGTTCCGGCTGTACAAGAGGTTGATCCTTGGGTCGTCGTGACTACGCCTGGGCGGGCCGTCCCTTCGGCGCCCTAGGCGCCCGAGGCGGGAACGGCGCCACAGCCGGCAGCGGGGCAAACCTTAGCAGCGCCTGTGGGGTCCGAGGCCCAAGGGGCCTCCCCGCAGGCACGATTGGCCTTGGTCGGCGCCCCAGGCGCCCGAGGCGGGAACGGCGCCACAGCCGGCAGCGGGGCAAACCTCAGCAGCGCCTGTGGGGTCCGAGGCCCAAGGGGCCTCCCCGCAAGCATGATTGGCCTTGGTCCGGAGCGGGTAAGTATCTGAGGATACCTCTGTTTTGGCTCCTTCTTCGTGTGTCCTGATCCTTCTTTATCTTTTCCTCTCAGTAAACGGAGGCATGGTTCGTCCGGTCTGGCTCCCCGGAAGGCCCTTAAGACGGTGCCGGCCTCTGCAGCCAGTGCTGCACCGTGCCACGCCGGTTGGCTGGCCTCCGCACAAGACGCCCTCAAGCGGGGGAGCAGGCAGCACGAGTTGCCATGGGGCAAGCCCCCTAGGCCGAACCCTCCGTCGGGGCGGCCATCGTGCCGGGGGAGGCTGCTGGCGTGGTCGCGGCCCTGAGCCCACATGACGTGTTGTCGGCGCCGGCACCAGCTCCTGCCGAGGCCGTTGCTGTTTTGCCCGTGGAGCCACCCGTCGCCGCTAATGCTGGGATGGGTAAGGTGCCGCTGCTCGAGGTCGTCTCTGACCTTCCCAGTCTTAGCCATAAGGAGAGGGCGGCCGCTGTTGCCGAGGACGGTGATCGGAAGCCCGCCTCCTTAGCCGAGGGGGTACCCGATGCGTCGACTGCAGGGGGTCCCGACGCCTTGGAGGAGGGGTGCGCAAAACCGCGGCCCGTCTTGGGGAGCGGCGACCTCATCCCCGCGCGGCGCGATCCCAATGAGTGGCGTGGGCAGGCGCTCCGGTTCTGGACCCGCGGCGCCTCGAAACCCCTCTTTGTCCTTGACGATGAGCGGGAGGAGCAGTCTCGGGATGAGCTTCGTGAGTATGCCGAGGCAGCGATAGGGTCGCTTCGGGCGACCATGGAGATCCTTTCCAGGGATGTTCCCAGGGTCCTCCAGGTAAGGATTTCAGGCATACCTTTCGCGTGACTAGGGCATTCTTTGTGACACCCTGCTTCCCTTCCTCAGGATCTGACGGATCTGAGCACCGCCAAGTCGTTGTTCATCCGCCGAGAGACCGATGTCTGGGGCTCGCTGCGGTTCCTGAGGGCCACGCTCGCCGAGGCTACTGAACGCCTCGCTCAATGGAGCACCGAGGCGGTGGACCTTCGGTCGCTCTGTGATGAGCTGGAGGTGGAGGCAGCGGCGGCGCGGGCAGAGGCGGCGTCGGCATGGGCGGAGGCGCAGCAGCGGCAGCTGGAGCTTGGCTAGGTTATTGGCGAGCGGGACCAATCTCGAAACAAGGCTGTCGAGGCTGTAGGCCGGGCTGATGTCCTCGGGGGCCAGCTAGCCGAGGTGTCTCCTCGGGCCGAAGCCCTTGCGGAGGACCTGGCCGTGGCTGTCGGGTCTGCCCAGTCCGCCTAAGCCGTAGCCTCGGAGCAGCGTGCCCAGGCTGAAGGTATGTTTCGGCCGCTTTGTGACTTCGATTCAGCTTCATTCTTCAACTCGTGTCTGAAGAATTCTGTTTAGCTGTTTGCAGAGTTCGAGACAGCTCTCAACGAGTCCGTCAAGGCACTTGCCCAGGCGGCTGAGCAGAAAGAGGCCGACCGCGTGGCCATGTCCGAAGCTATCTCGGCCTTCTGCCAGGTCTTTGGCCTCGATGACGTCCCCTTGGGTAGCTCCCCCCAGAGTCGCCTGCGGGCCATGGGCGGCCGTGTGTGCATCAGACTCCGCGAGGCGCTGCATCACGGCGTTAGGCGGGCCTTTGCCGTGCTTGCTTCCCACTACGACGTGGATCTGGAGCGGGTCAGCGAGGGGTACTGTCTACCCGACGAAGACGAGGCTGCCTTAGCCGAGGTTCAGAGGCTTGACGCGGCCGTCGCAGGCCCAAGCGCGGTGCTGGCGTCCTCCTTCGAGGTGGAGATCCTTCCGCTCGCGTCGCCGTCCGGGGCCGGAGCAGATCTCGCCGAGGGTGGAGACGGCGTCAAGGGTGCCGCTCCTCCCCCGGGCGATGCCTGATTCTGCCGGAGCAGTCTATTTGGAGCATGTATGTGTCTTTCGCGGCCGCCGAGGCCCAAACACTTCGTTGTCGCGTTATAAAGCTGCGTTTCTTTTCCTCTCGTTTCGACTATTCGGACTTGTTCGTCAGTAGCAAAATCGCTTATCCGAGTAAGAGTTACTTTTCGCGGAAGGTGACGAGTGAGGTATCCGTATCCCGGAGGCATAGGAGTCCCTCGGCTCGGTCGGCCTTGCCGCTTACGTGCGCTCTTGTTCGTTTAGCGGGATTCAGTTATCGATATAGTCGGAAAGCATGAAAGTCGTTTTGGTAGAAAACTTTTCCGAGGAAAATTTTGACGCAGAGTTGGTCCCCCCCTTCTAGCCCCCGAGGGAGGGTCGGGCTTTGCCGAGGCAAGGCTGACCTTTCCTTGACGGTTAGACTTTGTTTGTGTATGTATAGAAAACGAGGTATATGAATGACTTGAAAACATCTTAAGGGTAAAAGCGACGTAGCTGTCGGATGTTCCAAGCGTTGCTGTAGACCTCGCCTTGATTGTTGGCCAGCTTGTATGTTTCGGGCTTCAAAATCTTGGCGATGATGAATGGCCCCTCCCAGAAAGGAGTAAGCTTGTGGCGCCCTCGGGCGTCCTGCCGCAGCCGAAGTACCAAGTCTCCCACCTGGAAGTTTCGGGGCCGAACCCCTCAGGCGTGGTAACGTCGCAGAGACTGCTGATACCGCGCCGAGTGTAGTAAGGCCATGTCCCGAGCCTCTTCTAGCTGGTCCAGCGAGTCTTCTCTGCTGGTTTGGTTGCTTCTGTCGTCGTACGCCTTTGTCCTCGGGGAACCGTATTCTAAGTCTGTGGGCAAGATAGCCTCAGCCCCATAGACTAGAAAGAACGGTGAGAAACCCGTGGCTTGGCTTAGCGTCGTCCTCAGACTCCAAACCACCTAGGGTAGTTCCTTCATCCATCGCTTGCCGAACTTGTTGAGGTCGTTGTAGATCCTCGGTTTAAGTCCCTATAGAATCATGCCGTTGGCACGCTCCACCTGCCCATTCGTCATGGGGTGAGCCACGGCAGCCCAGTCCACACGGATGTGGTGGTCCTCGCAGAAGTCCAGGAACTTCTTCCCAGTGAACTGGGTGCCATTGTCGGTGATGATGGAGTTCGGGACCCCAAAGCGATGGATGATGTTGGTGAAGAACACCACCGCTTGCTCGGACCCGATGCTCGTTAGGGGTCGGACCTCGATCCACTTGGAGAATTTGTCGATGGCGACCAGCAGGTGTGAGAAGCCTCCGGGTGCCTTCTGCAAGGGACCGACGAGGTCCAAACCCCATACAGCAAACGACCAGGTGATGGGTATTGTCTGTAGGGTCTGAGCGGGCAGGTGCGTCTGTCTTGCGTAGAATTGACACCCCTGGCAGGAGCGTACAATCCTAGTGGCGTCGGCCACCGCGGTCGGCCAGTAGAAGCCTTGTCGGAAGGTGTTCCCGACGAGGGCTCGAGGTGCTGCATGGTGACCGCAAGCCCCCGAGTGTATCTCTTGCAATAGCTCCTGCCCTTCGGCGATGGATATGCATCGTTGGAGAATGCCTGAGGGGCTACGGTGGTAGAGCTCCTTTTCATCACCCAGTAAGACGAACGACTTGGCGCGCCGCGCCAGTCGCCGAGCTTCGGCTTTGTCGAGGGGTAGCTCTCCTCGGTGGAGATATTGCAGGTACAGGGTCTGCCAGTTTCGATTAGGCGTGACCCCATTCCGCTCTCCCTCGACACGCAGTGTCTCACCCTCGGCGGCCGAGGGTGCCTCGGGCTGGGCCGAGGCCTCCTCGGGCTCGGGCGTGTCATCGGTCTTGACGGAGGGTTGATGTATGTCTCTGGAGAAGTCGTCCGGGGGAACCGTTGTCCGCCCCGAGGCTATTTTAGCCAGCTCATCCGCAGTCTCGTTGTACCGTCGGGCGACGTGGTTGAGCTCGAGTCCGTAGAACTTGTCTTCCAGACGCCGAACCTCGTCGCAGTAGGCCTCCATCTTCCAGTCGCGGCAGTGGGAGTTCTTCATGACTTGGTCAATGACAAGCTGCGAGTCGCCGCGAGCGTCGAGGCGCCGAACCCCTAGCTCGATGGCGATGTGCAACCCGTTAACCAGAGCCTTGTACTCGGCCACGTTGTTTGACGCCGGGAAATGGAGGCGCAGCACGTAGCGGAGGTGCTTCCCGAGGGGTGAGATGAAGAGCAGGCCCGCACCTGTGAAGCGTCCCGATCCTTTGGGACTCAAATGTGATACAATTACTAGTCCCAGGAGGCTAGTAAACACATTCCTTTCTTCAAATAGTACAGAGTTTAAATAGGAGTTATTACAATACGGGGGCACAAGCTCGAGAGAGCCAGAAGATAAAGCACAGTAGGAAATATACTAGCACTCTCAATCAAGCATAGCAGAAAAGAAGTCTTCGGCTGCTGAAAAACATAAATAAATCTGGGTGAATACACTAGGTATTCCGCAAGCCCACCCCGCTCCCGTAAAGAGAAAGAGACCTATATCATACATGTTGTATTTGGTGGGGTTGAAGTCACTTCATTTTCTTAGAGAAAGGCAGTTGCTGTAAGGTTTTTCCCAAAGACTTAAAAGTAACAAAGATATTCAACCACCACTGAGCTTCCCGCTCCCGTGGCCTTGTTTTCTTTTTCCGTAGGCACTTACCCACACATTTCCCTGCTCACGGAGGTTAAAATCTCTAATTGTCATACCACACCAAACTCATCCATACCAGTGGACACGGACTATTCGAATAGGTTTCAACTCTGCGCAGAGGGGTACACTTTACCCACTAGCCCGGTTTCTGCGATCTCACCGTCGCGAGACCCGAATGCCAGATTTCTTTCATTCCTCGCAGTCCTAACCTTAACGGTTATCCGGAAGGAGTCAGGCCACCGCCATGTCCAAACCGGACATAACATTCCCCCTCCTTATCCTCTCGGTGCTCCCCAGCCTTCATAACCCTAGGGTTGGACCGCACGAGTTCAGATTGAGTGACTGCCCACACAGTCTCGAGTGGTTGTACTATTAAAGAGTACAGGTAGTGAAGATGACAAACTGGTCCTTATATGAGGGGACAATCCTTCTGCTCATGCCTAAACCAGCTGAGCCAACCCCTTAGGCCCTCCCCTAAACCAGGGAGTCCCTAATCATCCCACTCTTAAGGTGATGAGGGTGAATACCCTTCATCACACATTTTTTTAAAGAAACCTTATTTAATCATATTGTCCTCTTTCCCACATTTCGTAGCCAAAAGGCATATGTTAATGCGGGCTATCTCTTTGCTCACAATGCAAGTATCCCACCCTGAAATCCCGGCTTAGGTAGTGGTAGATAGAATAGGTAATTTATGCATGAGAGCACCTAGAGGGGGGTGAATAGGTGATCCTGTAAAAACTTAAACTTATAGCCACAAAAACTTGTTAAGTGTTAGCACAATGATTGCCAAGTGGCTAGAAAGGAGTCTCAACAAAACACAATACCGCAAGAGATCAATCACAGAGATGACACAGTGGTTTATCCCGTGGTTCGGCCAAGACCAACGCTTGCCTACTCCACGTTGTGGCGTCCCAACGGACGAGGGTTGCAATCAACCCCTCTCAAGCGGTCCAAAGACCCACTTGAATACCACGGTGTTTTGCTTGCTTTTTCTCAATCCCGTTTGCGAGGAATCTCCACAACTTGGAGCCTCTCGCCCTTACAATTGAAGTTCACAAAGAAACACAGAGCAAGGGGGAATGAGCAACGCACACAAGACTTCAAAAGATCAGAGCAACAACACGCACACAAGTCGCAACAAGAGCTCGCAACACAACTCAAAGAGTTCACAACTCCACAAGAGCTCTATATGCTATCACAATGAAATGAATACGCGAGATCGATGTCTTGGTGCTTAGGAATGTTGTAGGAATGCTTGGTGTACTCCTCCATGCGCCTAGGGGTCCCTTTTATAGTCCCAAGGCAGCTAGGAGCCGTTGAGCACAAATCTGGAAGGCCAATCTTGCCTTCTGTCGTCGGGTGCACCGGACAGTCCGGTGCACACCGGACACTGTCCGGTGCCCGATCTCCTTCCTTAAATGGCGAAGCCGACCGTTGCAGATGCGGGAGCCGTTGGCGCACCGGACATGTCCGGTGCACACCGGACAGTCCGGTGCCCCCTTCCGACCGTTGGCTCGGCCACGTGTCCCGCGCAGATCGCGCGGCCGACCGTTGGCCCGGCCGACTGTTGGCTCACCGGACAGTCCGGTGCCCCCTTCCGACCGTTGGCTCGGCCATGTGTCCCGCGCAGATCGCGCGGCCGACCGTTGGCCCGGCCGACCGTTGGCTCACCGGACAGTCCGGTGCACACCGGACAGTCCGGTGAATTTTAGCCGTACGCCGTCGGCAAATTCCCGAGAGCGGCCACTTCACGCCGAGTCAGCCTGGCGCACCGGACACTGTCCGGTGCACCACCGGACAGTCCGGTGTGCCAGACTGAGCTGAGTCTTGGCTGTACACAGCCAAGCCTTTTTCACCTCTTTTTCTTTTCTTCTTCTTTCTGTTTCTAACACTTAGACAAGTATATTAGTACACAAAACCAATGTACTAAGGCTTAGAAACATACCTTTACTCTTGATTTGCACTTTGTTCATCCATGGGCATAGATTCACATTTAAGCACTTGTGTTGGCACTCAATCACCAAAATACTTAGAAATGGCCCAAGGGCACATTTCCCTTTCAATCTCCCCCTTTTTGGTGATTTATGCCAACACAACATAAAGCAACTAGAACAAGTGCAAAATCACTTCAAATAAAACTCAAATTTATTTTGATTCAATTTTGGCATATATGGATCATCCTTTGCCACCACTTGGTTTGTTTTTGCAAATCAAACTCAAAATCCTATCTCTAAGTCAAATCCACTGGTAGAGACATAAAGAGAGTTTTTCCAAAGAAAATTGATTCAAGATTCCAAAAACTCCCCCTTTTTCCCATAATCAACACTTCTCCCCACAAGAGGCCAACTTTTGACAAAAGAGACAATGCAAGAGTTTTGACAAAACAAAAAGCTCTATTCTACTATTTTCAAAATCTCTCAAGTGGTAGCTGATCCATTTATCGCTTTGGCCTTTATTTTCTCCCCCTTTGGCATCAAGCACCAAAACGGGATCAATCTTGGCCCTTTAACCCCATTGCCTCACCAAAATCTTCAATTAAGAGCAAATAGGCAATAAGAGTTTAAAGATGAACTTAGAATAAATTACCCTTTCATCGGAGTGCAGTGGAAGTCTTTCACGGTCCAAGTCCACCTTTTTCCCTTTCAATTCTCCTTGGAGACTAAAACAACCAAACTCAAGTACATGGTTAGTCGCAAAGGGTCAAGTTGTAGCACAGCTCCCCCTAAATATGTGCATCACTTGCAAACAGGACTTGTGAGGTCCAGGGAGTGTTTGTACAACTTGAGCACCACAATAAGCAACAAAATGCAGAATGAACATGATCAAAAGCATAAACACATGTATGCTACATTTCAATCCAAGTTTCGCGAATCTAAGATATTGAGTTCACTACGCAGCCTGCAAAAGGTCTTCTCATCTAGAGGCTTAGTGAAGATATCGGCTAGCTGGTTCTCGGTGCTAACATGAAACACTTCGATATCTCCCTTTTGCTGGTGGTCTCTCAAAAAGTGATGCCGGATGTCTATGTGCTTTGTGCGGCTGTGCTCAACAGGATTTTCCGCCATGCGGATAGCACTCTCATTGTCACATAGGAGTGGGACTTTGCTCAGATTGTAGCCAAAGTCCCGGAGGGTTTGCCTCATCCAAAGTAGTTGCGCGCAACACTGTCCTGCGGCAACATACTCGACCTCAGTGGTGGATAGGGCAACGGAGGTTTGTTTCTTAGAGTTCCACGACACCAGGGACCTTCCTAAGAATTGGCACGTCCCCGATGTACTCTTCCTATCGACCTTACATCCAGCATAGTCGGAATCTGAGTATCCAACCAAGTCAAAGGTAGACCCCTTTGAATACCAGAGCCCGAAGCAAGGCGTAGCGACTAAATATCTCAGAATTCGCTTCACCGCCACTAAGTGACACTCCTTAGGATCGGATTGAAATCTAGCACACATGCATACGCTAAGCATAATATCCGGTCTACTAGCACATAAATAAAGCAAAGAACCTATCATGGACCGGTATGCTTTTTGATCAACGGACTTACCTCCTTTGTTGAGGTCGGTGTGTCCGTCGGTTCCCATCGGAGTCTTTGCGGGCTTGGCGTCCTTCATCCCAAACCGCTTTAGCAGATCTTGCGTGTACTTCGTTTGGGAGATGAAGGTGCCGTCCTTGAGTTGCTTCACTTGGAACCCAAGGAAGTAGTTCAACTCGCCCATCATCGACATCTCAAATTTCTGCGTCATCACCCTGCTAAACTCTTCACAAGACTTTTGGTTAGTAGAACCAAATATTAAGTCATCGACATAAATTTGGCACACAAACAAATCACCATCACATGTCTTTGTAAAAAGAGTTGGATCGGCTTTCCCAACCTTGAAAGCATTAACAATTAGAAAGTCTCTAAGGCATTCATACCATGCTCTTGGGGCTTGCTTAAGTCCATAGAGCGCCTTAGAGAGCTTACACACATGGTCGGGATACCGTTCATCCTCGAAACCAGGGGGTTGCTCCACGTACACCTCCTCCTTGATTGGCCCGTTGAGGAAAGCGCTCTTCACATCCATTTGGTACAACCTGAAAGAATGGTGAGCAGCATATGCTAGCAAGATACGAATTGATTCTAGCCTAGCCACAGGAGCAAAAGTCTCCTCGAAATCCAAACCTGCGACTTGGGCATAACCTTTTGCCACAAGTCGAGCCTTGTTCCTCGTCACCACCCCGTGCTCGTCCTGTTTGTTGCGGAACACCCACTTGGTTCCCACAACATTTTGCTTCGGACGAGGCACCAGCGTCCAAACTTCATTGCGCTTGAAGTTGTTGAGCTCCTCCTGCATGGCCAACACCCAGTCCGGATCTAGCAAGGCCTCCTCTACCCTGAAAGGCTCAATAGAAGAGACAAAGGAGTAATGCTCACAAAAATTAACTAATCGAGATCGAGTAGTTACTCCCTTGCTAATGTCACCCAGAATTTGGTCGACAGGATGATCCCTTTGAATCATCGCTCGAACTTGGGTTGGAGGTGCCGGTTGCGCTTCTTCCTCCAACACATGATTATCTTGTGCTCCCCCTTGATCACACGCCTCCTTTTGATGAACCTGTTCATCGTCTTGAGTTGGGGGATACACCATGGTTGAGGAAGAAGGTTGATCTTGCTCCAATTGTTCCTGTGGTCGCACTTCACCAATCGCCATGGTGCGCATAGCGGCCGTTGGAACGTCTTCTTCATCTACATCATCAAGATCAACAACTTGCTCTCTTGGAGAGCCATTAGTCTCATCAAATACAACGTCGCTTGAGACTTCAACCAATCCCGATGATTTGTTGAAGACCCTATACGCCTTTGTATTTGAATCATAACCTAACAAAAACCCTTCTACAGCTTTGGGAGCAAATTTGGAGTTTCTACCCTTCTTCACTAAGATGTAGCATTTACTCCCAAATACACGAAAGTACGATACATTGGGTTTGTTACCGGTTAGTAGCTCATATGACGTCTTCTTGAGGAGGCGGTGAAGGTAGACCCTGTTGATGGCGTGGCAAGCCGTGTTCACGGCTTCCGACCAAAATCGCTCTAGGGTCTTGAACTCTCCAAGCATAGTCCTCGCCATATCGATTAGCGTCCTGTTCTTCCTCTCTACCACACCATTTTGCTGTGGTGTGTAGGGAGCGGAGAACTCGTGCTTGATCCCTTCCTCCTCAAGGAACTCTTCCACTTGAAGGTTCTTGAACTCGGACCCGTTGTCGCTCCTTATCTTCTTTACCTTGAGCTCAAACTCATTTTGAGCTCTCCTGAGGAAGCGCTTGAGGGTCCCTTGGGTTTCAGACTTATCCTGCAAAAAGAACACCCAAGTGAAGCGGGAAAAGTCATCAACAATAACTAGACCATACTTACTCCCTCCTATGCTCAGATAGACAACGGGTCCGAAGAGGTCCATATGCAGCAGCTCCAGGGGTCTTGAAGTGGTCATCACATTCTTGCTGTGATGCGCTCCTCCCACTTGTTTACCTGCTTGACAAGCTGCACAAGGTCTATCTTTTTCGAATTGCACGTTAGTCAAACCTATCACGTGTTCTCCCTTTAGAAGCTTGTGAAGGTTCTTCATCCCCACATGTGCTAAGCGGCGATGCCACAGCCAGCCCATGCTAGTCTTAGCTATTAAGCATGCATCTAGACCGGCCTCTTCTTTTGCAAAATCAACTAAATAAAGTTTGCCGTCTAATACACCCTTAAAAGCTAGTGAACCATCAATTCTTCTAAAGACAGACACATCTATATTTGTAAATAGACAGTTATACCCCATGTTGCATAATTGACTAACAGATAGCAAATTATATCCAAGAGACTCTACTAAAAACACATTAGAGATAGAGTGCTCATTAGAAATTGCAATTTTACCTAACCCTTTTACCTTGCCTTGATTCCCATCACCGAATATAATTGAATCTTGGGAATCCTTATTCTTGACGTAGGAGGTGAACATCTTCTTCTCCCCCGTCATATGGTTTGTGCATCCGCTATCAATAATCCAGCTTGAACCCCCGGATGCATAAACCTGCAAGGCAAATTTAGGCTTGGGACTTAGGTACCCAACTCTTGTTGGGTCCTACAAGGTTAGTCACAATTTCCTTAGGGACCCAAATGCAAGTTTTATCAACCTTGCATTTTGCCCCTAACTTTCTAGCAATTACCTTTCTATCCTTTCTACAAATTGCAAAGGAAGCATTCAAAGCATGATATATTGTAGAAGGCTCATTAACTTTCCTAGGAATATTAACAACATTTCTCCTAGGCATATTATGAACAACATTCCTTCTACCAACATTTTTATCATGCACATATGAAGAACTAGAAGCAAACATAGCATGAGAAAAATCATCGTAAGCATTATAACTCCTATAAGCATTTCTAGTTTGTCTCCTATCATGATACAAAAAGGCATGGTTCCTTTTAGCACTAGTAGCCATAGGGGCCTTCCCTTTCTCCTTAGCGGGAATGGGAGCCTTATGGCTTGTTAAGTTCTTGGCTTCCCTCTTGAAGCCAAGTCCATCCTTAATTGAGGGGTGTCTACCGATCGTGTAGGTATCCCTTGCAAATTTTAGTTTATCAAATTCATTCTTGCTAGTCCTAAGTTGGGCATTAAGACTAGCCAATTCCTCAGTTAATTTGGAAATTGAAACTAAATGATCACTACAAGCATCAACATCGAAATCTTTACACCTAGTGCAAATCCCAACATGTTCTACACAAGAATTAGATTTACTAGCTACTTCTAGTTTAGCATTTAAATCATCATTAACAATCTTTAAAGTAGCAATGGTTTCATGACACGAAGATAGTTCACTAGAAAACACTTCATTTCTTTTAACTTCTAAAGCATAAGAATTTTGTGCCTCTACAAATTTGTCATGCTCTTCATACAAAAGATCCTCTTGTTTTTCTAAGAGTCTATCTTTTTCATTCAAGGCATCAATCAATTCATTAATTTTATCTACTTTAGTTCTATCCAATCCCTTGAACAAACTAGAGTAATCTATTTCATCATCACTAGACTCATCATCACTAGAAGAATCATAAGTGACATTGTTTTGATTACATACCTTCTTCTCCCTTGCCATAAGGCATGTGTGACGTTCGTTGGGGAAGAGGGATGACTTGTTGAAGGCAGTGGCGGTGAGTCCTTCATTGTCGGAGTCGGAGGAGGAGCAATCCGAATCCCACTCCTTTCCGATATGTGCCTCGCCCTTGGCCTTCCTGTAATGCTTCTTCTTTTCCCTCTTGCTCCCGTGTTCCTGGTCACTATCATTGTCGGGACAGTTAGCAATAAAATGACCAAGCTTACCGCATTTGAAGCATGATCGCTTTCCCTTGGTCTTAGTCTTGCTTGGCTGTCCCTTTCGACCCTTTAGCGTCGTCTTGAATCTTTTGATGATGAGGGCCATCTCTTCATCATTAAGACCGGCCGCCTCAATTTGCGCCACCTTGCTGGCTAGTGCCTCCTTGCTCCTTGTTGCCTTGAGAGCAATGGGTTGAGGCTCATGGATTGGGCCATTCAACGCGTCGTCCATGTACCTTGCCTCCTTGAGCATCATTCGCCCGCTTACAAATTTTCCAAGAATTTCTTCGGGCGACATCTTGATGTACCTAGGATTTTCACGAATATTGTTCACCAAGTGAGGATCAAGAACGGTAAATGACCTTAGCATTAGGCGGACGACGTCGTGATCCGTCCATCGCGTGCTTCCGTAGCTCCTTATTTTGTTGATAAGGATCTTGAGCCGGTTGTATGTTTGTGTCGGCTCCTCGCCCCTTATCATCGCGAATCGTCCGAGCTCGCCCTCCACCAACTCCATCTTGGTGAGTAAGGTGACATCATTCCCCTCATGAGAGATCTTGAGGGTGTCTCAAATCTGCTTGGCATTGTCCAAGCCGCTCACCTTGTGATACTCGTCCCTGCACAAAGAGGCTAGCAACACAGTAGTAGCTTGTGCATTTTTATGGATCTGTTCATTAATAAACGAAGGGCTATCCGAGCTATCAAATTTCATTCCACTTTCCACAATCTCCCAAATGCTTGGATGGAGAGAAAATAGGTGAGTACGCATTTTGTGACTCCAAAATCCGTAGTCCTCTCCATCAAAGTGAGGAGGCTTGCCAAGTGGAATGGGGAGCAAATGAGCATTTGAGCTATGCGGAATGCGCGAATAATCAAAAGAAAAGTTTGAGTTAACCGTCTTTTGTTTGTCATAGTCGTTGTCGTCGTTGTCCTTTTGGGAAGAGGAAGATTCGTCGCTGTCGTCGTAGTAGATGATCTCCTTGATGCGCCTTGTCTTCTTCTTCTTCCCTTCCTTCCGTCTATGGCCCGAGCCGGTGTCGGTAGGCTTGTCATCTTTGGGCTCGTTGACGAAGGACTCCTTCTCCTTATCGTTGATCACGATTCCCTTCCCCTTAGGATCCATCTCTTCGGGCGGTTAGTCCCTTTCTTGAAGAGAACGGCTCTGATACCAATTGAGAGCACCTAGAGGGGGTGAATAGGTGATCCTGTAAAAACTTAAACGTATAGCCACAAAAACTTGTTAAGTGTTAGCACAATGATTGCCAAGTGGCTAGAAAGGAGTCTCAACAAAACACAATACCACAAGAGATCAATCACAGAGATGACACAGTGGTTTATCCCGTGGTTCGGCCAAGACCAACGCTTGCCTACTCCACGTTGTGGCGTCCCAACGGACGAGGGTTGCAATCAACCCCTCTCAAGCGGTCCAAAGACCCACTTGAATACCACGGTGTTTTGCTTGCTTTTTCTCAATCCCGTTTGCGAGGAATCTCCACAACTTGGAGCCTCTCGCCCTTACAATTGAAGTTCACAAAGAAACACAGAGCAAGGGGGAATGAGCAATGCACACAAGACTTCAAAAGATCAGAGCAACAACACGCACACAAGTCGCAACAAGAGCTCGCAACACAACTCAAAGAGTTCACAACTCCACAAGAGCTCTATATGCTATCACAATGAAACGAATACGCGAGATCGATGTCTTGGTGCTTAGGAATGTTGTAGGAATGCTTGGTGTACTCCTCCATGCGCCTAGGGGTCCCTTTTATAGTCCCAAGGCAGCTAGGAGCCGTTGAGCACAAATCTGGAAGGCCAATCTTGCCTTCTGTCGTTGGGTGCACCGGACAGTCCGGTGCACACCGGACACTGTCCGGTGCCCGATCTCCTTCCTTAAATGGCGAAGCCGACCGTTGCAGATGCGGGAGCCGTTGGCGCACCGGACATGTCCGGTGCACACCGGACAGTCCGGTGCCCCCTTCCGACCGTTGGCTCAGCCACGTGTCCCGCGCAGATCGCGCGGCCGACCGTTGGCCCGGCCGACCGTTGGCTCACCGGACAGTCCGGTGCACACCGGACAGTCCGGTGAATTTTAGCCGTACGCCGTCGGCAAATTCCCGAGAGCGGCCACTTCACGCCGAGTCAGCCTGGCGCACCGGACACTGTCCGGTGCACCACCGGACGGTCCGGTGTGCCAGACTGAGCTGAGTCTTGGCTGTACACAGCCAAGCCTTTTTCACCTCTTTTTCTTTTCTTCTTCTTTCTGTTTCTAACACTTAGACAAGTATATTAGTACACAAAACCAATGTACTAAGGCTTAGAAACATACCTTTACTCTTGATTTGCACTTTGTTCATCCATGGGCATAGATTCACATTTAAGCACTTGTGTTGGCACTCAATCACCAAAATACTTAGAAATGGCCCAAGGGCACATTTCCCTTTCAATGCATCAAGGGAAGGATGGACTTGACTTCGTCGAAGCTTTCCTGGCACAAAAGATCTACATCCGGGAGATCAGGCTCCGACCCTTCTTTCCAGGGCTACGGGTTCCGGATCAACGGTCCCCGCTTCTTCTAGTAAAAACAGTCAATAAAACAGTATATCAACAGTGGTTTACCAATTGTAGTGTGTCATTTTCTAACATTATTATTACATGTGACTTTAGGAATCATTTTGATAATTTTTGGTGCATAAAATATTGTGAAATACTAATTAAATGAGAAAAGGTTGGAAAAGGAAAAAGAGAAGGGATTCCCTCGCTGGTGGGCCGGGGGGGAGATTTTTGGCCCAGCTAGGCACAGCGCGCGCGAGCGCGAGGGCGCCGGCCCAGCTGCGGCCCACGGCGGGTGACAGCACGAGCACGCGAGGGGATGACGGCGTCTCTGCGGGGCCCACGCGCCAGCGAGAGCGGAAGGGGGGGGAAACGGCGCCACGGTCGATGGCGGGGCGAACCGGCCGTCCGCGGGGAGGGAACCCGGCCGTCGGTGGGCTCGGTGGCGATTCGCCGCCAGTGGCCCGGTTCTTGGGCAACGGGTAGGTGCCTTAGCACGAGGAGGGGCTGGTGAACCTAGGGGCGAGCTCAATTTGGCTAGAGGGGGCCGGGAGGGGGGCTGTCCGCGGGGAGGTGGCGGAGCTCCGCGACGGGACTCGCCGTCGATGAGCTTCGGGCGAGGGACTGGGTGGGGGAGTGGTGTTCTGAGCTCACGGCGATGTGATGAAGCTGGTAGGCCAACTTAATTGCTTGCTGGACCAACAGAGAGGAAGGGAGAAGAGGGGGGCCGAGGCGCGAGATGAAGCGGCTCAGAGCCGCAAGGCATCCCATGACCCTTTGTACTCCTTTCAAGTTTTTGATTGGCCCCATGTTGGTGATGACCGCGATTTTCTCCGGGTTGGCCTCGATGCCCCGCTCGGAGACGATGAACCCCAGGAGCATGCCTCGGGGGACTCCGAAGACACATTTCTCAGGGTTGAGTTTCATGCCCTTCGCCCTCAGACACTTGAATGTCATTTCAAGGTCAAAGAGAAGGTCGGAGGCTTTCTTCGTCTTGACTACGATGTCATCGACGTAAGCCTCGACCGTTCGGCCGATGTGCTCTCCGAACACGTGGTTCATGCACCTTTGGTATGTCGCACCTGCATTCCTCAAACCAAATGGCATAGTGATATAGCAGTACATGCCAAAAGGTGTGATGAAAGAAGTCGCGAGCTGGTCGAACTCTTTCATCTTGATTTGGTGATACCCTGAGTAGGCATCGAGGAATGACAGGGTTTCACACCCAGCAGTGGAATCCACGATTTGATCGAAGCGAGTCAGAGGGTAGGGAACCTTCGGACATGCTTTTGTTTAGACCAGTGTAGTCTACACACATCCTCCATTTCCCACCCTTCTTTTTTCACAAGCACAGGGTTGGCTAACCATTCGGGATGGAATACCTCTTTGATGAACCCTGCAGCCATCAGCTTGTGGATCTCCTCGCCTATGGCTCTGCGCTTTTCTTCGTCGAAACGGCGCAGAGGCTGCTTCACGGGTTGGGCACCGGCTCAGATATCCAGTGAGTGCTCGGCGACATCCCTCGGTATGCCAGGCATGTCCGAGGGACTCCACGCAAAAATCTTAGCGTTCGCGCGGAGAAAGTCGACGAGCACTTCTTCCTATTTGGGGTCGAGCTCGGAGCCGATCCGGACTTGCTTGCAGGCGTCGTTGCTGGGGTCGAGAGGGACGGACTTAACCGCCTCTGCCGGCTCGAAGTTGCTGGCGTGGCGCTTCACATCTGGCACCTCCTTGGGGAGGCATTCCAGGTCGACGATGAGGGCCTCGGACTCGGCGAGGGCCTTAGCGTACTCCACACGCTCCATGTCACATTCGTACGCGTGTCGGTACGTGGATCCGACGGTGATGACCCCGTTGGGGCCGGGCATCTTAAGCTTGAGGTAGGTGTAGTTGGGGACGGCCATGAACTTGGCGTAGCACGGTCTCCCCAGCATCGCGTGGTAGGTTCCTCGGAACCCGACCACCTCGAACGTGAGGGTTTCCTTTCGGAAGTTGGAGGGAGTCCCGAAGCAGACGGGCAGATCGAGTTGTCCAAGGGGCTGGACGCGCTTCCCGGGGATGATCCCGTGAAAGGGCGCCGCATCGGCCCGGATCGTGGACAGATCGATTTCCAAGAGCCCAAGGGTCTCGACGTAGATGATGTTGAGGCCGCTGCCTCCGTCCATGAGGACCTTGGTGAGCCTGACGTTGCCGATGACGGGGTCGACAACAAGCGGGTACTTTCCTGGGCTCGACACGCAGTCGGGGTGGTCGCCTTGGTCGAAGGTGATGGGCTTGTCGGATCAGTCTAGGTAGACTGGCACCGCCACCTTTACCGAGCAGACCTCCCGACGCTCCTGCTTGCGGTGCCGAGCCGAGGCGTTCGCCACTTGCCCACCGTAGATCATGAAACAGCCGTGGATCTCGGGGAACTCCTCTGCCTTGTCGCCCTCCTTCTTGTCGTTGTCATGGCCTTTGCCACCTTCCGCCGGGGGGCCGGCCATATGGAAGTAGCGCCGAAGCATGACGCATTCCTCAAGGGTGTGCTTGACGGGACCCTGATGATAGGGGCACGACTCTGAGCATCTTGTCGAACAGATTGGCCCCTCCGGGAGGCTTCCGAGGGTTCCTGTGCTCGGCGGCAGCGACAAGATCTACGTCGGCGGCGTCGCGCTTCGTTTGTGACTTCTTCTTGGCCTTCTTCTTCGTGTCGCGCTGGGCGGACGCCTCGGGGACGTCTTCCTGCCGGCGTCCCTGAGGCTGCTTGTCCTTCCGGAAGATGGCCTCGACCGCCTCCTGACCAGAGGCAAACATGGTGGCGATGTCCATCAACTCGCTCGCCTTGGTGGGAGTCTTGCGACCCAGTTTGCTCACTAGGTCGCGACAAGTGGTGCCGGCAAGGAATGCCCTGATGACATCCGAGTCGGTGATGTTGGACAGCTCGGTGCGCTGCTTCGAAAACCGTCGGATGTAGTCTCGCAGGGATTCCCCTGGCTGCTGGCGGCAGCTTCGGAGATTCCAAGAGTTCCCAGGGCGCACGTACGCGCCCTGGAAGTTTCCAGCGAAGGCTTTGACCAGGTCGTCCCAGTTGGAAATCTGCGTAGGAGGCAGATGCTCCAGCCAGGCTCGAGCGGCGTCAGAGAGGAACAGGGGGAGGTTGCGGATGATGAGGTTGTCATCGTCCGTTCCACCTAGCTGGCAGGCCAGCCGGTAGTCCACAAGCCACAGTTCCGGCCTCGTTTCCCCTGAGTACTTAGTGATGGTAGTCGGGGCTCAGAACCGGGTCGGGAACGGCGCCCGTCGTATGGCCCGGTTGAATGCTTGCGGACCAGGTGGTTCGGGCGAGGGGCTTCGATCCTCCTTGCTGTCGTAGCGTCCCCCACGCCTGGGGTGGTAGCCTTGGCGCACCTTCTCGTCGAGACGAGCTCGGCGGTTGCGGCGATGGTGCTCGTTGCCGAGGCGACCTGGGGCTGCAAGCTTCGCGTCCCGCGTGTGCCCGATGTGGACCGAGGCTTCCCGCATGAATTGGGAAGTCGCGACATGATGCTCCAGGGGGACCCTTGCCTTCGAGATGCAGAGCTCTCGGCCCGCCGGATCGCGGCATCCTCTAGGAGATTCTTGAGTTCTCCTTGGATACGCCGCCCCTCGGTGGTGGATGGCTCCGGCACCGCTCGGAGCAGCATTGCCGCTGCAGCCAGATTCTGGCCGACCCCGCTGGAGGCTGGGGGCAGCCTTGCCCTGGCATCGTCAGCGATATGGCGCTGGACGTCCTGGGCCTGATGACGCGCTTCTCCGGATAGTGCTCGGCCTGCCCACTTCTGTTCGATGTTTTGCCGGAGCTGCACAAGTTGTCCTGCTTCCTCGTCGAGCTTGGCCTGCATCTCGCGGATTTGCTCGAGCTGTGTGTCATGACCCCCCGCAGGGACTGGGACCACGGCTAGCTCCCGCAGGATGTCAACGCGAGGCGCAGGCCCAGGGGGATCATCGTCCTCCGGCATACCAAGGTGGTTGCCTTCATCGTGACCCCCTAGATCGACGTGGAAACATTCGCGACTTGGGCCACAACCTTCGTCGTCAAGGCTGTGGCCATCATCGGAGCAATCAGAGAGGCAGTAGTCACATGCGGTCATGAAGTCTCGCATGGCACTGGGATTACCGAGCCCAGAGAAATCCCAACCAGAGTCGGGCTCATCGTCTTCCTCGGAACCTGGGGGCCCGTAGGTCGAGACGGTCGTCAGTCGGTCCCAGGTTGACCACATATGGTACCCCGGAAGGTTAGAATATGCCTTTATGAAAGCGCTCATCGAAGCAGGATCGCTTGGTGGATCGAAGCTGAATCTAAAAGGCACAGGGTGGAAAACGGACGGTACCTCTCGATCAGTGGACGGTGACGAAGCCGCGTCGGGAACGGACTTGTTGGAGACTCGTTCTCAAATGCTATGAATTAAGAACAAGGCAACATAAAATGTTAAATGTTAATACCCTTCGTCCAATGAAGCATTATTCCTTTAAGGATTAATGAACCTCGGACGAAGGTTAAAAACGATACAATTACGAAGGTTAAATCTTCGTAATTGAGCTTCAGTAGGTTATATAAAATAATACGAAATATGAAGCATTAAAGACAAATGAATTATAAGTGAACAACATCACTTTTATATTATCTCCATTTAATGTATTCAAATATTAAATACATTTATACCTCTGCCTTGACAAAGATTAATTCCCGATTGGCGCGATTGCAATTGCAGGAATGCGTGAACAGTAAAGGAGTACTGTTCACTATTTATAGGCACATGACATAGCCTGTGAGGAATTACAATCATGCCCCTCATAAAAGTTTACAACAACGACTCAAACATTTATGGGCTAAACGGTCATTCTATTTTTAAGTCGGTTTGTAACTCCGAAGCTTCATGGAGAGGAACCTTCGGTCATCACATGCGGACAGCTTCAGCCGAAGCTGTTTCTTCCTACAGGACCTTCGGCGACGAAGCATGGTCCCAACAGGACTGCACCGTTATCTCAGGTACGAGGCTAATGCCCAGCAAGTCCTTCGCGAGAGTGCTAGCGTCATTTGTCCGCTTGGGGTTGGCACATTGCGGGGAAACGACACTCGCCGTCGTCTTAGGCGCGAGGTCAACGCCCGACATGTCCCCCGTTGGGGTGCCGGCGTCGTCGACTCGCTCGACAGCCGACGAGGTGCCGCCTCCTGCTTGGCCACGGTTGCCCCGCCTCCCCCTCCTACGGTGAGGAAGGCGACGGGACAAAACCGGATGCTGCTCTTCCGCCACGGGGGGAAGTCGTCGCCGAGTCCGCCGCCGCCGGGCGGGCTGACGGCCGTCGTTGTCGCTGCCGCGCTGCGGGGGAAGGAGTACCATGTCATAGCCGCCGTCGAGGGACATGAACTCGAGACTCCCGAAATGGAGCAGCGTCCCGGGCTGAAGAGGATGCTGGAGACTACCCATCTGGAACTCAACGAGAAGTTGTTCGTCAACACGCAGCAGGTCCCTACCTGGCGCACCAACTGTCGGCATTTCGGCCCCGGGGGGTCCCTGGACCGACGAGTAAAATTGTCGCTGCGTGTCCCAGCCCAGATGGGTTGGCGCGAGATGGAACACAAAGGGGGGAAAACCGCGGCTCGTGTTATCCTGCGCCAGAGTGGGTGCGCTTGCAGTAGGGGTTACAAGCGTTCGCGAGGGGGGGGGAGAGAGAGAGAGCCCGTTCGTCAGCCCGTCCTCCCGCGCGACCCCCTTCTCCCCCCGTATGAGGGCCCTGGCCCTTCCTTTTATACAAGCAAGGAGAGGGTCCAGGTGTACAATGGTGGTGTAGCAATATGCTAACGTGTCCGGCAGAGAGGAGTCAGAACCCTGTGTACATGCCAACGTGGCTATCGGAAAGGTGCTAGAGCCCTGTGTACGCGGTGTCGTGGCCGTCGGAGGAGCATTTGAGCCCTGTAGAAGCACTGCTGTCGGGGCTGCTGGGACCTTGCTGACGTCTCCTTGCTTCCGTAGGGGGCTGAGAACCGCCGTCGTCATGGACGCCGCGGTGAGCCATCATGACTTGTTACCGGGGCGAGCCTGGATGGGACGTCGGTCTTGTTCCCCCGTAGCCTGAGCTAGCTAGGGATAGGGTAATGATGTACCCCATGTGGCGTGGTCGGTCCGAGCCTAAGGTCAGGCGAGGCGGAGACTCCTTCCGAGGCCGAGGCCGGGGTCGTGCGAGGACGTGATTCCTCCCGAGGTCGAGGTTGAGGCCGAGCCCTAAGGTCGGGCGAGGCGGAGACCACCTTCCGAGGCCGAGGCGGGGGCCGAGCCCTGGGGTCGAGCGAGGCGGAGCTTCCTGTTGCGCCTGAGGCTGGACTCAGCTGCTGTCAGCCTCACCCTGGCTGGTGGCACAGCAGTCAGAGAGGGGCGAGTGACGCTGTTTTCCTGTCAGGTCTGTCAGTGGGAGGGCGAAGTGACTGCGGTCACTTCGACCTTGCCGACTGAGGCGCGTGTGTCAGGATAAGGTGTCAGGCGATCCTCGCATTGAATGCGTCTGCGATGCGGTCGGTTGGTGAGGCGATTTTGCCAAAGTTGCTTCACAACGAAGCCTGCCCGAGCTGGGCTTCGGACGAGTCGATGGTGCGCCCGTTGCTTGAGGAGGCCCTCGGGCGATGCGTGAATTCGCCTGGGACTACTGTTCCCGCCCGAGGCTGGGCTCGGGCGAGGTGAGATCGCGTCCCTTGAGTAGATGAAGCCTTGATCTGAATTGCGCCCATCAGCCCCTGCATCTTGTGCTGATGATGATTACCAGCCGAGTTTAGGAGTGTTAGAGGTACCCCTAATTATGGTACCCGACATCTATGACTTAGAATAAGTTTAGTACAAGACATACAACAACTCAATTCTTAGCCTGGCTATTATTCCACATGCGGTTAGCCCATTCATCCCTTACATTAACCCATATTGAGTTATCATGAGCAGCAACCCCATGACCTTGAGAAGAGGTGTTAGGCACCCAAGAGGCCTCGGGGCAACACCTCATCAGCGAGCAAGTACTAATTTAACTTGGAGTTTAATGTATGAGCGGTTTTTTGTCAAAGGACGTCACTTAGGTTCACGAAATTTGAAAAATGCATTTCTAGATCTTTGAACTTGTAGGAGTTTTTCACCACAAGAACTTTTACAATGTGCTCACGTTATGAAGTGTGGAGAGTCATGAAGCCTGAGGGATAAGTTTTTCTCTTCGGTCCTCTTCTCCTTTCAGGTATATATATCCAACAATGACAAATAAAAAATTAGCTCATAACTTATTTTACAATGTTTATGTTTTGTTTACTTTATTCCCGAATGCTCGCAACAAGTAGAGAGCTAGTTTACATTCAGCGGTAGTGCATTACCCAACGGTCCCAACCCCACTCTAGCGAACGTAGTCGTGACATGGATTTGCCTCGAACACAAAATTCACATGGGAAGGAAGGAGCTTGCCTTTTATTTGCATATAAAGATGCCTCGTTTGTACTGTATCATACGATAGTTTGGGACCGGAGGCGCAACGCAACTGTGGGCTGTGGGCCTGTGGCCACGTCGATGCGGTGGCCCTCCGAGTACATGTACTGTACAGCATGCGAAGCGTAGCGCAGGTACGAGTACGACCGAGAACGATACGAATACAAGTGACGCCGTGACGGAGCGACCCCGCGCATGAAAAGCAGGAGACCCCACGTGGCCGCCTGCTCGGGCGCCGCACCAAGCTGCCACCCCAATACCAGGCCTGGCCTCGTATTCCCGGCCTGCATTAAACAAAATGGCATGGGCCGATGGGCGAATGGCGCCCCCTCCTCGCCCGCTCTGGAAAAAAAAAAGGCTCGCAGCTCCGTCCGCTCCTCCCGCTACCCGCGCGGCACATACACGGACAAACACAAGGGAAGGTACATAGCCGAAGACCCGCCATCCTCATCCCACACCACGACCATCTCCTCTCGACCTCAGTCTCTCTCTCTCCCTCCTCTGCCCTGCAGGCTGCAGATGCAGTGCGCGTCTGGTACAACCGCTGCTCTCCCTCCGTCACCCGGCCTTCCTGTCCGGGCCAAATCTCTTGCGTCCAGCACCGCCAGAAACCTCCACCGGGGATCATCTACCTAGCTTCTCCATGCTCCGCATGGCCGCGGTGTAGCTGAAAGCTAGGCTAGTATCCTCCTTCCCGTTCCCGGTTCGCGCGCGGCCGTGTGTTCCGCCGGCCAAGAAACAGGCAGCAGAGAGCGTGTTCCCGGCCGGAGAGGAGCATCCATGGGGGAGAAGCAGGCTCCGGACGCGACGGCCGTGGCCGCGGCGGGCGCGGGGGACCAAGACGACGGCACCGCGCCGCCGCCGCCGCCGCCGCTGGACGGAATCCAGTACTGCAGCGAGCACCCGTACCGGCCTGCCAACGCCGGCGCCGCGGCGGCGGTCGCCGGCGGCGGGATATGCGCCTTCTGCCTGCAGGAGAAGCTCGGCCGCCTGGTGTCCTCCTCCAAGTCCAGCCCTTTCTTCCCGCTCGGCGGCCACCCGCCGCCGTCGGGGTCCCCGTCGTCGCCGCCGTCCTTCCGCCGCGCCGCTGAGCCGCCACCGCCGCCGCCGCCGCTCCACCCGTCCGGCGCCTCGCGCAAGTTCATGTCGTTCCACCGGAAGAAGACGCTCTCCTCGTCGTCCTCCTCCTCCGCCGCCGCCTCCGCGGGGGGAGGCGGGCTGAAGCGGAGCAAGTCGGTGGCGCCGAGGCCCGAGCTGGAGCAGTTCCCCTACTCGTCGTCGGCTTCGTCGCTGGCGGCCGAGAGCCCGCGCAAGAAGAGCTTCTGGTCCTTCCTCTCCATCTCGTCGTCCTCCGCCTACGCGCAGCAGGCCGCCGCCGCCGCCGCCGCATCCACGCCGTACGCCACCAACATGGGCGCCGCCGCCTCGAGAAGGAAGTCGGTGTCCGTGGCGTCGGCGGCGTGGGCGTCAAGGGGCGCCGGCGCGCAGGACCAGCGGCCGCGAGGCGGGGCCGGGACGGCGGCGGCGTCCGCGCTGGGGCGGACGCTGGAGGCCATCGGCGAGCCCGAGAGCCCCAGCCAGAGCCAGGTGTCGTCCTCTGCCTCCTTCGGGCGGAAGGTGGCGCGGTCGCGCTCCGTGGGCTGCGGCAGCCGCAGCTTCTCCGGGGACTTCCTGGAGCGCCTCTCCAACGGCTTCGGCGACTGCACGCTCCGGCGCGTCGAGTCCCACCGCGAGCCCAAGCCCCACAGGATGCGCGGCGGCGGCGGAGGCGGAGGCGGAGGCCTGGGCAACCTCCACGGAGCTGGCGCAGACGACGCTGACGCTGACGACGAGGACGACGATGACGTGTACGAGCACCAGCACCGGATCAAGTGCGCGGGCTTCTTCGGCGCCTTGGGCCCCGCGTCCTCCTCCTACTGGCTCTCCGCAGCGGAGGCAGGCGCGAGCGTCACCAAGAGGTCGTCCGGCCGGAGCCACCACCGGAGCTGGGCGTGGGCGCTGGCGAGTCCCATGAGGGCGCTGCGGCCGACATCGTCCTCCACCTCCACGAAGACCATCACCGCCGTGCCGCCGCCCAGCCACGTGACCGTCCACGGCAACGGCGACTCGTCGGCGTCGGCATTGTCCATACCATCCCCGACGCCGCCGCCATCGTCGTCGACGGAGGTAACCGCAGCGGAGAACTGAAAGCCGAAGCTGCAGCATGGCCGCCCCCACTGCCTTGCGTCCCGTCTGTCGATTCGCGCCGTATAGATCTCGACATCTCGTCCGTCCTCACCTCACCCCCCTGCTGTTCCTAAGTAAGTGTCTGGATGTGTAATTTCAACAACAAACTGCTCATAAGTTGAAGATCGTGCTGTGGATTTTGGGTCTGGTGTGGGCATTTTACGTAGACTGATGACAACCTTAGCAGGAAGGGAACGGCACACCAAGCCGAATTCGTTTTCTTCATTTATCAGTACATGTAAACTCACTTCAGCAGAACTTCATCGTGGCTGTTTGTTTCAGCTTCTGGGCGGCTTCTGGCCGCCAGAAGCTGAAGCAGTATCCAAACGCCCAGCTTCAGAGGCGGCTTTTCGTCGCAGCGCTTCGCATAGAAGCGACCCGCCTACGGCGCCCGCGAAGCGGCCTTCAGTTGGCTTCTACGCAACGCTTGGGATACGGCGCTAGGGTTGTCGCGCTCCCAATCAGCCGCCGTCGCTCCCGCTCCTCCCCACACCGTCGCTGCCTCTCCTCCCCACACCGGCGGCTTCTCAGGTACGGGACCTCTCCTCGATCTCCTCCATCCGTAAGGGTTGCCGCACGAACGCCGCCGCGTCTCGTTCCCGTCGGGTTGTCCCAACCTTTGAGCGTTTGTATTTCCCTAGGGTTGCCGCACGAACGCCGACGTCGCAGCTCCGTCCTCAAGCCTTCTCCCCGTCACGTCGTCGTCTGAGCAGGTAGGCTCGCCTCCATCCGGATCCATAGCCGGCACCGCTTTCCGTGTGTTTTCCCTCTACCCCGTTCCCCGTAGTGTTTACTGTTGATCCTCTTCGGTTAAGTCGTAATGTGCAGTCTATTGCGTACATCAGATCGGGTTTCGATGGAGATACTAACAAATTTTTTGTCCTATTTGTCATACAGATTACCCCATCAATTAGGATTGTAGGACTTCGGTACCAACCTCCACTGAAGCTAAGGTAACGTGAATATCAATTCCAAGTTTACTTATTTGTCAGCATTGATGCAGTTTAGGTGTTCCAAGAACGTGGGTCGATGGCCTTGTTTTAGTTCATAATCTTGTCTAGACCTAAACAATCAGTCCACGGTTAGGATAAGAGAAGTAATCTCAATGGTAGGGGTCAACTGCTTCATCAATTGTTTTGGTTTGAATAGTTACCTATATATCGAGTATCCAAAACCATCGACGTCCTTACCTTTCTGTTGTTTAGATTTCCCCTAAAACTCGGATTATTCGTCTGTTTAGGGATTATGTTCACGTTTTTGGGTAATTGTCCCCTACTTCGTTACCAGCTTAGGCACACGACATGGGACTACACCAAATTTTTGTAGATAGTCCCCATGTCTGCTATACTAACGACCTAACAAATCCACATCAGATGGATTCAGCAGACTCCATAGCCGACAAGGCAATTGGAAGGATGCAAGAGATTTCCGACAAGATATTTTCCGTAGCGAGGGAAACAATCCGTCCTGGACGCGGGTTGACCTCATTTGATGCTACCAAACTTCGTGTAGCTTTGGAGGAGATAGCTTGCATGCTGGAGCAAGACTCTCTGGTGTTGCAAGAGCATTTGGACATCGTGAACAACGTAAACATCCCTGTTGACAGCAGCTATGAACCTTCTACCTTGTCGTCACCACCCCCTTCTGACGACGACTTTACTCCACACTGGGACTTTGAGGAGCACTTCCAAAACTTCTGGGGTGTTGAATATGACTCCGATCAGATGCCTTCGTATAGTGACAATGATGTTTAAGGTCGAAGGAAGTGAACCTTGGAGTTAGGTGTTTCAATAACAGGGATGAATTCCCTGTGCTTTTGTGTAGTAAGGTCTTAGGGAAACAGGGAATCAGTTTGTTCTTTTAGGTTAATGGGCTGCTGTAAATGTGTTCCCTGTCCTTTTGTGTGCACTACCAGTTTATTTAAGGTTGTCGTTGTGTAATTAAGCAAATTGGAATATTAGTACTTATGGTATTACCTCAAGTTAATATGGCTAGTATATTGTTCATCTTTTATGCTGTTTTTTATCCGAGAGCACTACTTCGTATGTTGAAAACTATATACTTGTTATGCACTAGATGGACAAGTCCGGCAAAGTGATTGCAAAGTGGGATAGTAGAGCAACAAAAATTTACACAGAAATTTGTGTAGAATAGGTCAATGCTCGGAACAGGCCACAACAATTTCTAAATGCAGAAGGGTATGCTAACCTCATAAGGAAGTTTAAGGAACGCACTGGTCGCACTTACACCAGGGATCAAATGAAGAATAGGTGGGATTCGTTGAAGAGAATGTTCACCCAGTGGAAAACTCTTAATGAAAGGGCTACAGGTCTTGGTCGAGACCCTCATACTGGTTCAATCAGTGCGCCAGATGAGTGGTGGGCCAAGCAAAATGAAGTAAGTTCAACTTTTTTTTTCGTAGACTAACATTAGTATTGGCCATCTAAAAGTAGGACTACGAATTGGTGCAGGCAATGCCAGGTTGTATTATGTTCAAAACAGCCCCCCTAGAGAATGAGGACGAGCTAAAGGTTATGTTTGGACCCATTGTCTGCACAAATGAAAGAACCCTGGTTCCTGGCGTGGAGGATGCTAATTCATCTTCTGATGATCATTTGGAATACACTTTAGGTGGGGGTGAAAACAGCACACCTGACCCCTGCACAAATGCTACTGGGAAGCGTAAGATGCGCCATGATTCCCCAAAACCAAAGAAGAAAAAAGATTCGAGGGAAGAGTACATGAAAAGACTTGTGGAGGCTTTTGAGTCCCGCTCATTGACCACAAACAAGTCCATTACCTCTTCTGACAATGACCCGGTTCGATTAGAGATTAAAAAGCAGTTGCTACAAGTCAAGGAAGATGGATCACCTGAAGGGAGCGAACTACATTTGTTTGCGACGCATCTTCTGATTCATAAGAAGTATAGAGATGTTTTTGCAAACTTGGAGACAAAAGAAGGAAGAATCGCTTGGCTTCGCAATGCTTACGAGTTAGAAACTAAAAAGAGCACTTAGCTGGTGGACGTCCGACAACAGAGTCGTACATGTTTACTATTATCGTTGGTTGTGTTTTTCATCAGGCATGTCGTTTCATTAGATGTTAAAAAAGTCCACCTACATGCTGCTGGTCGGACAACTGAGGCTTATATGTTCAGTATGTTAGTTGTGTCTGCTTAATGAGTCATGTCGTGTCAGTTTTCGTTAGTATCATTTTCGCTTTCAAACAATTTTCCACAAATTCGAGTTGAACATGTATCAGAATAATCAGAGTTGTAACTTTGTGAGCTATGTGAATCTGTGAACTTCATATGCCTGTAAACTGTTCGGCTTCTTTAATATGTGTTTTATAAACTGTGGTTGCATATGAAATTGTGGCTCTTGGTTGTCTCCATGCAGATGTGTGACCCTTATGAACACACATATGATGATGAAATGGATGCACACACATCTGATGATGAAATGGATGCACACACATCTAATGACGAAACAGATGGAGAAATGCTTGTTGCTCTTTATGCTGTTGACATTTGGGGCAGGCATTTCAGTCGGGCTCCTAGAAGAACATTGGTCGAATCTGGTATTCAATGGGTTCAAAGAACGTTGGAGATTAGTAACGACTGTTTTGACATGTTTCGGATGCGAAGAACTGTTTTTCGACGATTGCATGACACGTTGGTACAAAATTATGGTCTGCTTCCAAGCAGGGGTGTCAGTACTATGGAAGCTCTTGGCATATTCTTGTGGGCATGTGGGGGTCCACAATCGTTTAGGCAGATCAGAAATAAATTTGGTCACTCATTGGAAACAATTAGCCGCAAGTATAGTGATGTCCTTAATGCACTTTATAAGATGTCATCTGACACAATCAAGCCAAAAGACCCACATTTTGTCGAGATTCATCATCGTTTGCGAGAGGCGAGGTTTTGGCCACACTTCAAGGACTGCATAGGCGCAATAGATGGTAGTCACTTCCCAGCGGCAGTCCCGGCTTCGGAACAAGCGAAATATATTGGCCGACACGGTTACACGTTGCAGAATGTAATGGCCGTATGTGACTTCGATATGAGGTTCACATTTGTGGTGACAGGATGGCCAGGTTCCGTACATGACACAAGAGTACTACAAGATACTTTAATAACTTATGCGGACAGGTTCCCCCATCCACCGGAAGGTATATAAATATTTTGTTCATTAGTATAAAACAGTACTATTTTATGTCATATGTACGTAACATTTGTATTTTGAGTTTGTGCAGGTAAATACTATCTTGTCGATTCGGGTTATCCAAATAGAAAGGAGTACCTTGCATCTTATAAGGGTCAGAAGTACCACATTACGGAATGGCAAAATGCGAGGCAACCTATTGGGAGTAAAGAAGTTTTCAACTATGCGCACTCATCCCTACGAAATGTTATTGAGCGATCATTTGGGGTGCTAAAAATGAAGTGGAGAATTCTATTAAGTCTCCCTTCATTTTCGCTTGAGAAACAATCGAAGATAATTATTGCATGTATGACACTGCATAACTTCATTAGAGATAGTGCTCTACACGATAGAGATTTTGATGAAGTAGGACCTAATAGCCTAAGTCATGATCTACCTGCAGGTGAGAGTAGTACTAGCACATCTGATGAGTTAGACATGAGTGATTTTCGAGATGCAATTGCAAATGCATTAGTGTCGTAGTTAACTTAGTGCAATTGTAACGGTACTTATGATGTAATCAACTCCACTAATTAGTTTGTAATCAACTTTATCTGCGTTATGGGTTTCATTTTATCGTTTGTTCGAACACAATCTGCAATTTGAGAATCTGTATCCAAACACGTAGATTCTGACGAACAGCTTTTCTGCACAGCTGGCGAACCAAACACCTAAATTCTAACCACCAGCTTTTCCCAACAGCCAGCTTTTCCCCACAGCCAGCTTTTCAGATAAGCTGGCCAGAAAAAAGCCGAACCAAACACGCCCATCGGTTTGCCGCACTGTTGCGGTGATCCCCGATTCGAGATGTTGACCATATGAGCCGTGGTGACATTTCTTGGCAGCAGTAGTAGTAACTCGGGTGATGCTTCCAACGATGCACGGAGCTAGGCGTGGCCGTGCATTCATTCATGGGAAGGTAGAAGGTGTCCATAACTCCATACCTCCGATCGGGAACGCACACACAGTTGAAACTTGAAAGGCTCATCACCGTCTCTCGCTCACCATAACGACGGCGCATCTTGGGTGGTTGGGAGATGCAGCAGGAGAGCGTAGAAGACCGGGACGAGAATGGTTTGTGCCAGAGTGGCCATCTTGTCAGCTCAGCCAGCCTACTGGTCAGGGCAAAAGCCATTTGCGCCAGGCAACGACCACATGTCGACATCTCTCCTACCTGTAAGTACAAAGCACAGTTTGACTTGACCATTGCAGCTCGTGACCAGCTGCGCTCCGTACGCAGCAGCAGCACCGAATTTTTTATATTTTAGTCCTTCCTCAGAAAAAAATTCACGTTTGGACTTTAGAAAATTTAAATATCATTTTTGGACCTTTTGCTCGGCGCCATAGCCCATAGCGCCGAGGTAACACAGTTCGGCGCCATAGGCTATGGCACCGAGGTGCGTGCTACGCTGGCCCAACCTAAACGACGTGGCGCCAACGTGGTACCGAGCTCGGCGCCAAGATCTATGGCGCCGAGCTTGGCTATGTAACAGCAAATTATGTCTAGCTCAGTCAGTAGAGTGGAAGACTTTTAACTTGAGGTTGTGGGTTCAAGCTCCATGGTGGACGTATTTTTTTATCACTAATTTGTTTTTTTTGTTGTCCATATTTTTCGTTTATGTCGCTGATTTGTCCGTCCAGATTTATTTTTCATCTAGTTTTTTTGTTTTTGTGACCGATTTATTTATTCATCTAGATATTTTTTGTTTTTGTTTATTCAAACTGCGTGACGCAAGTATCATGCACATAAGTAACCCACCCTATGGAAGTACGAAGTACTTTATAAAATCATCAAGTCACTGTTTATTTATACCTTGTATATTTATATTTTGGACTCTAATTATAATCTTTTTGTTTATTAAGTATATTTATATTTTGGACTCTAAAACTCCAATAATCTAATGTATTCGAAATTATACTTTTTAATATTAATTAAAATTTATCATTGTACATCACTACTAATGTAAGATTAACACAATCATTTGTTTATGATATAAATATTTTTAACATTTTAAATGGTGTACTTCAGTTTTTAGTATATTATTTAATGTTTAAAATCACTTGTAATTAGCGAGAGGACGGAATCAAGCTTAAGCATGTGGGGTTTACAATGCAACAAGGGTCAGACAGATTATTCAGTACTATTAAACAAAATGTAATAAACAAATCAGTCGCAAAAGCAAATCAAGATGAGAAATAAATTTGGACGGACAAATCAGCGGCATAAACGAAAAAACCACGATGCACCATAGCTAAACCGGTGGCCGCTAACCAATGCAAGTATGTTTCCTTAAGCTTAATAAACGAAAAAAATATGGACGGATAAACAAATCAGTCACAAAAACAAAAAAATCTGGATAAGAAATAAATCTAGACGGACAAATCAGCGACATAAACGAAAAATCTGGACAACAAAAAAAATCAGTGACAGACAAAAAAAGTATGAAAACATGCCTATCGTGGGGCTTGAACGCTCTACCAACTGAGCTAAACAAGTTTTGTATACATAATGGAGCTCGGCGCCAAGATCTATGGCGCCGAGCTCGGTGCCACGTCGGTGCCACGACGTCCGTTTGTGCCAGCGTAACACGCATCTCGTCGCCATAGCCTATGGCGCCGAGCTGTGTTACCTCGGCGTCATTGGCTATGGCGCCGAGCAAAGGGTCCAAAAATGACATTAAAATTTTCTAAGGTCCAAACATGAATTTTTTTTTCGAAGAAGGGCTAAAATATAAAAAATTCGGACAGCAGCACTAGCGGTAGCGCTAGCGGCGTCGCAAGTTGCGTCTATGCCGCTGAGCCGCGCCGCGCCGCACGAACGAACCGCCGTCCAGTCCAGTCCAGTGAAAGGTCGCTGTGGCGGTGTGGCCTGTGCGCGGTGACCGGTAACACTCGCGAGAGCGAGGGGCGAGGGGCGAGGCGAGGGCGCGAGGCCCCGGCGCCGGCGGTTCGAAAGCGAAGCTACTACGCGTGATGGTTACTGTGAGGCCGGGTCCAAAGCTTCCACTTGCAATCAGGCGAGGAGCGGACAGCGGGTGCGCGGTACTGTGGCACCCGGGTGGTGCTCCCCTGCAGCAACGCGACAGGCGACGCCAGCCACGACAGGTGAGGGGGGGGACACTACTGTTCTTCCGACTTCCCGAGCGTGGGGGCGGGGCGACGAAACGAAAAGGTGGTGGTGGTGGCGCTGGCCTGCGACTGCGAGCTTTGGGCAGGAGCCAGAGCCAGCCAGAAGGGGACGCGGGGGCGGGGCCAAGGGGGGAGGAGGGTACGGCGATGGCCAGGCCAGGCCAAGTATCTCTGCCGTCTGGCTCTGGTGCATGCACTGCGCCTGCGCGGAGACGGAACGGAACACCCGGCCGGCTCTGTAGTGCGTACTGCGCACTCATTTCCCGGATCTTGTCTCGGCGTTCCACCTCTGCTTTCTGCCGTGCGCGCACGCACATGAGTATGGGTTGCTGTAGTAAGTGGTACGGTACATGCTCCTCCGTCCCTCGGTCGACGGCGACGGGTCACGTACTCGGCAACCAACGCCGTCGGTCCTCTCGTCTCTTCCTTCCCTTCCCCTCTGCTCTGATGATGAGATGACGACGGGTTAGCGCATCGCGCGGAGTGTACACAAATCCATGGACAGAGCACAGCACTGTACTGGCCCCACCTGACGGTATGATGGAGGCAGAGAGGCACATCGATCGAAGGATCAACGTACTAGCAATATATACCAGCGGTGTCTGGTGTGGTGCGGTACTTGTCGTGTGCGCAGACGCTCGTTTCGTTAATGACTGGTAGTACACCGCGGCTCCCAGCCGGGCGGGGCGGGAGGCCATGGACCCGCGCGGCCGCCGATCAAGATCAATCATGGACGGGGGGTAGGGCGATGCACATGCGGCAGTGCAGGTACTACTACCGTGTCCTACTTGCCATGTTTTTTTTACTCTTTCCCGTTCCACTCCGAGCTCGTCTCCTCTCCTAGTGGTGCCGGTGCCGCCGACGACATGTCCTGCTATAGGATCCGAGAAGAATCATGAGCGCAACAACGCGACACAGGCAGCGCAGTGAGTACTTCTCGCCCAGGTGGATGGAAGGCGGTGGCGCGCAGAGAGAGTTGGAATGGAACCGTGGATCAATCAAGCGACCACGAGCAGGATCAGCAAGCCGGAACAGCCTTTTTAGGCTAGGCTGAATGGCTGATACGCATACGGCGGCCGGCGAGCCCGAACAAGCGAGTCCTGCCAAGATTCCCCCCCGCGTCTTTGCGGACAAGTCGACAGCTGCAGGACAAGGCGGCGGTGTTTTCGAAGCAGCTGGGAAAAAAAGAGAGAGCCGCACGCACGGGCACGGCACGGGGCGTGACCGTGGTCCGTGGAGAGTCCAACTCCATGTAAAAGCGAGCTCCATCCTCGATTCCAAGCTTTTCCATTGAAGGCTGCAGTCTAGGCGTTCCATGTGTGTGCCCTCCTCTCTCTGTTTTGATCGATCCATCTCTAGTTCTCCACTCCAAAGGCGACAAAGGACCGGCCGAAATTGGATTATTACGCTTGTCACGTACTGTAGCAGCAGGAGCCAAGAGCCACAGACAAACCCCGGACCTTTGACCACACTACGCTTAGATAGCATGGAAACGGAGCTGCGGTTGTCTCGGTGTTGATCAACAGAGAACTTGATGAGCACGAGTCAACCTGTTATTAAGAGGGAGGAAGAAAGGAGATGAGAAAGAGAGAGAAATGAAGAAGAATGTGAAGATAAAGGGAGGAAGAATATGAGAAAAAAGAAGATAGTTAGCTTCTAATCACTTCTTGCCGATCTTGGATCCGCCAATGTGAGGATGTACGACTAGTTTTTACTAGACGTTGTTCCTGCTGCTATCTTGTTTGGTCGGCAACGAACTTGAGAAGCGCAGATAAACATGTTGCCATTGGTGGTACGCGAGGATGTATGATTAATTCCACTACATCGATGTGTTGCTCATCTAATGGTAACCATCCATGATCCTTTGCTCGCATATTGCCTTGGTGCTGCCATAATGCACGCGGGGGAGACTAAAGATGAGATCTTAAAACCAAATGCAAAGTATAAGCCCGGTCCTTCTCCTAAAGACAAATGCATCCATTCATATGGACTAGCATATGTATTGACTGCTGATCATATTTCACGCGGGTCATTGAAGGAAGACTAAAGGAAGAGCTTTACGGAGCACTTTGCTTTACGGAGCACATGAAGTGGTGGAGCGTTACTGGACATGGGATAATATCTGGTGCACGTATAGAACCTTAGCCTTTAAAATCAGATCGAACGTTGTGCGATTGTCTTAAGAAACATCTTTCCATCATCTCTAGCTGGTTGGTTTACTTTATACAAAATCCTTTGCTATCGTGCATTGTTATATCTAATTTTGAAGATCAAGATTCTATATGTGCACATGCACACCAACCTTTATGTGCATATGTATCATTAGAGGGGGGTAAAGTGGGCCATACCCCCTTAATCTTGTACAACCTTTTTATACATAATGATCCTTTACTGTTAAGTGTAGAAAAAAAATCAAAGTTTTGACATGATATAGTCCTAGTCTAAACCTATGGAACAAATAGCTAGTGAATAAATTAGGTGAAAAGTTTAGAATGAATCAACTAACTGACCAACTAATTTTTAGCTATACCCTTCAAATAACCATTAGTTGTTAGCTGTCTCAACCTAGCTAAAATTAGTTAACAATTAGCTTTAGTGGTTTGGAACAGGGCCTAAAACAACCCTCTCATGAGCCTCCTCACCAGATCCTCTCCGACCCAGTCATCGCGTCGATCAGTCCGACCTTAATCTTTCTGATGCCACCTAAACCAGTTTGCCTCGACGCCCCGTTTCGAATGCCACCTCCTTCCTGACGCGACCCACCCCTTCCTGGCGTCCTCCACCCCAGCCCCGTATTCGTTGTAATACCGACCAGCCCGACAAAGCTGGGTCTCGCTCGTCACAACGATGCGACCCGTCTCTGCAGCCAACAAGCTTGGCGAACTAACAAGCCCTACCTCTCAGATGGAGACGTTTGCCTGACCCCACCCCTTTACTGAAACCCTGCCTTTTAGGAGATCAATATTTGACAAGGTACACGACTTTGGTTCGTTCATCAAAAACTTAGCGGTATGTTTGCTTCTTTTTTTCATATAGATTTATCATTTGAACTTGTATCGTGTACACGACTTTGGTTCGTTCATAAAAAACTTAGCGGTACTTTTTTTACGATCTTGCTTGATTTTGTCACACAGACTTTCTGGCCTCCCATGAATTTTCGGCCTGCATTTGCCACTAGGTATCATCCCATCGCACATACCTTAAGTTACATGCACGAACTGAAGCGTCCCGATCCTTTAGGACTCAAATGTGATACAATTACTAGTCCCAGGAGGCTAGTAAACACATTCCTTACTTCAAATAGTATAGAGTCTGAGTAAATGTTATTACAATACCGGGGGTACAAGCTCGAGAGTGAGCCGAAATTATAAAACGCAGTGGAAGATAAATTAGCCCAAGCCACAGGCAGAACCGGGTGAAGACACAACCCTCTCAATCAAGCATAGCAGAAAAGAAGTCTTTAGCTGCTGAAAAACATAAATAAATCTGGGTGAATACACTAGGTATTCCGCAAGCCCACCCGACTCCCGTAAAGAGAAAGAGACCTATATCATACATGCTTCATATAGTGGAGTTGAAGTCACTCTTCTTTTTCTCAGAAAAAAGGCAGTATTTGTTGTTAGGGTTATCCCGAAACAATAGAAATAACATCACCACTGAGCTTCTCGCTCCTGTGGCACCATTTTCTTTTCCAGAGACCCACTTGCACACACATATATTTCCCTGTTCCCGGTTGTTGTAGAAACACTAATTGCCATACCACACCAGACTCGTCCATACCAGTGGACACGGACTATTCGAATAGGTTTAAACTCTGCGCAGAGGGGTACACTTTACCCACTAGTCCAGCTCTGCGATCTCATGGCCAATGAGATCCGAATCCGAATCTCTTTCTTTCCTCGCACGTCCTAACCTTAACGGTTATACCGGAAGGAGTCAGGCCACCGCCATGTCCAAACTGGACAAAACATTCCCCCCTCCTTATCCTCCCGGTGCTCCCCAGCCTTCATAACCCTGGGGTTGGACCGTACGAGTTCAGATCGAGTGACTGCCCACACAACCTCGAGTGGTTGTACTTTTCATGAGTACAGGTAGTGAAGGATGACAAACCAGTCCTTATATGAGAGGACAATCCTTCTGCTCACGCCTAAACCAGCTGATCCATCACCTTAGGCCCTCCCCTAAACCAGGGAGTCCCTGATCATCCCACTCACCGGGTGATGAGAGTAAATAACCTTCATCGCACACTTTTTGAAAACATCGTTGGTTACCACCTTTTCTTATCCCATATCTTGTGATCAAGAGGTATTAATTAATGCGGGCTCTCTCATGCTCACCATGCAAATAGATTCCATCCCTTAATCCCGACTTAGGTAGTGGTAGAGAGAAATAGGTAAATTATGCATCAAGGGAAGGATGGACTTGCCTTCGTCGAAGCTTTCCTGGCACAAAAGATTTATCTCGGAGGGGTCGGGTTCCTGCCCTTCTTCCGGAGCTACAAATTCCGGAGGATCGGATCCCTCTTCCGCTAACAACACAGATAAAAACAATACATCAATCATGGTGACTTTAGTGGGGTGTGCCAATTCTTGTACTTTATTATTTTTGTGCCCTATAATTTATTTAAACTATTTTGGTGCATAAAATGTCAGCATATAAATATATATATGAAAATGGGAAAAAGAAATAAAAAAGAAAAAGGAAAGGGTTTTCCTGCTTGCTGGGCCGAGGGGGGATTTCGGCCCACCCGGGCGCGCGCGAGCGTGGCAGGCGGCCCAGCTGGCCCGACAGCGAGAGAGACGGCGGGGGACGGTGCCGTGGCGTGGGCCCACACGTCAGCGAGAGGAGGGGGTTTAACGGCACAGAGCGGCGACGGAGGGAGGGGAGTTCGACCGCCGGTGAAATCCCGCGGCGGTTCTCCGCCGTGGGTCCAGTTCTGTGGCGGGGGGCGAGGCACGGGCGGGGGTAGGGGATCATAGGGGTGGGGTCAATTTGACCGGCGGGGACCTAGGATGGCTGGTCCATGGCGCGGTGGCGGGTGCTCGCGGTGGTGAGGTCGCCGGCGAGGCAGCCGAGCGCGATAGGGGGTGGGGAGAGGTGCCTTGCGATCGTGAGTGTGTGGCAGAGCTCAAGCACCATGTTAATTTGACAGAAAACCACTCGAGAGGGGAGAACAATGCTCACCGGAGTGACGGGGAGATGCGGCGGTGCTAGCTCGATTGGGCTCGGGGTTGAGTGGAGGAGATGGTCAGGGCTGGTGTGGAGGAAACGGAGCTCGGACGGTCCCTTTTATAGGCGCCTAGGAGGGGGAGGGAAGGGAGGGGACGGCGAGCCTCGACGAGCTTGCCATGATGGCGGGGATGGAGCTAACGACGACGAGATGGCTCGGGCAGGCGAGGGGTGAGGGGACGGCTCGGGTACAGTGGCGGGGTGGTTGCTGAGGTCGGTGCGAGCGTTAATGGCGAAGCGACGAGGCGTGAGGCGGTCGGCGGTGAATGCGTCGGTGATGGCATGGGCGGGACGACGGTCCTGACAGGCGGGCTCGGGCTGCCATGTAATACTCAAAATTCTAAATAAAAAAAATATAGAGAGATCTTCTCATTTTATGTGCCTCATTTGCATCATAAAAAGAGCATACACAAAATTTAGAGTTTAATTCAAACAAATGACAAAAAATGCATCATGTTGGAGTTTATATGTTTGTGCATTAAATAAAATAATAATGTTAATGGTAATAAGATAATAATTGCTAGAAGTTGAAATAAGCCCTAAATTAAACCTAGGGTTTTTTGAAAAGGAGAAGAAGAGAAATGATATATAAAAAATATATATATAAATAATATAATTATATCTCTAAAAACTTGTATTTTAACTTCACCATATGATTTGGAAATAAATTTGGCCTAAGTCTGATTCGAAATTTGAATTAAAATTGGATTTGAAAATAGAGAGAAAAATGAAACAGAAAATAGAAAAGAAAAATAATAAATCTGCGCTTGGGCCAAATACTCTTTCACGCGGCCCAATTGCGCACTTCACTGCTCAGCCCAGCCTCACGGACGCGGCCCACTTCCCATACTTTTCCCTCCCGCTCACAGTACCCGTTCGCGTGGGTGTCCTTTTTGGTAAACGCTGACGGGTGGGTCCCTCGCGTCGGCCCTGGCTCTTCTCTCTTTGAGCCACTGGCAGGTGGTCCCCACTAGTCCGGTTCATCCTCTTTCCCCAGCCGGATTGGGATTCCGTTTCCTGGCGGCGGGCAAGGCACGACCGCCTCCACCCCTGTGATCTCTGTAACAAATCCGCCCAACTCCAGCCACCCCGTACCTGGTGCCTTCGTCGCTGACTGGTGACCCTGCCCCATCGGCACTGTCTTCCCCGTCAACGAATTCCGCGCGCGTCGGACCTTCAACTACCATGCGATGTGAGCTCCGCGGAGCTCGGAACCGAAACCGACCCGCGCGCGCGCGACCCGCACGGACTTCGCCGTGGTGCATATAAGCCGAAGTTCTGCACCCCTCCATCAAACCCGAGCACCTCCCTCTCGCCTTCATCGGTTGCGCTTGCCACCATTATCGCCAGCTCGGAGAAAAACAGCGCCGCCGCACGGGGCAAGTCTTCCCCTTCGCCGATCTGGGCGAGTTGTCGGGCCGTGGAGCACTGCGGGTTCGCGGTGAATCCGTCCGTGGTCTCGGCGGGGCAAATCAAGGCTCCGTGCGTGAGGAATTGCTCATCGGCGTATCACCGGCGACGGAAAATCGCACCACCGCGTGGGCAGTGAAGCCATCGCCCCGATTCAAGGTAAAGCTACTCCCATCTTCCTTGGTTCTCTCTCCGCTACGCGTAGCATCGTTGAGTTCGAAGTTTTAGGCGCTGGTGTGCGGGTTTGGTGCTCCTCAGTCATGGCGCCGCCGCGCCGTGCGAGTCCTCCGCCGCGCTCTGGATGCTGTGCCGCCGCGGGATATCTCAGGAGATGGGGATGAGCGTCTGCCGTCGATCTATGATGAATGGCCAGGATCATATGCAGTGTACCGGTTCGTGGGAATTCATCGTGGCCATTGATCGGTCGATCGACGATCGGCAATTGATCTGGTTCTCTTCTAATCCGGAGCGTTGATCTGAGAGTGGGTGGCCTCGGATCGGCCGGGTGACTTAAAAATCTTGGCCGTTGGATCTAGATCTAATGGTCTGCGCTGCGTACCGTTTCGTCGTTCTGACGACCTAATCATAACCGTAGAATCCTAATCCGAAGGCCAGGATAGATCCATACCCATTCGCCCAGACTCTTTTGCATAAGAGCCCCTCTACTTTCCTGGATTTCAACCCGAGGTCCACCTAGTGTGCGGTCTGAGTCACAGTCTCATTTGCGCCTGAGCCCCTGAGTTCTTCAGATATTGACGCCCAGTCCAGAGCTCATGAAAATCAAATAAATAAATTCAGAAAGGGATTTTTAATATAAAAACAATTCCTAGAACTTATTTAATTCATAGAAAATTCATATGATGTCCAAATTGACCCATTCCAATTTCTATAATTTTTTAATAATATTGTTTATCACCTATTGCCACTGTTTTGACATGAAAACCATATTAAAATTCATCTCGTAATTAATCTCGCATCAAATACATAAAACCTTAGGAAAATCATAACTTCCCCGTTTTAACTCCGATTTGATCCGTTCAAGTTGCGTTAGTCTCGTAGCTTCGCGTAGATTATTATTACACAATTTGTACTTATGTTTGGTGTAATGTTAATTTTGCCTATACAATGTTTGTTTGTATTGCTACGACTAGCGTGAGGTTACGAGTCACCTGAAGAGCAAGTTGGTACCTGGAATCTCAAGTCCCAGGCAAGTTGTGCCCTTGATCACTTCTTTTTACCTACTCATGTTCTGATTAATCATAATAATCTGCATAGGTTAATTTTGATGGGACCCAATAGGTCACCCTAGTTTGTTCATCCTGAATACCTTGTTTACCCCTGAATCACTTGGGTAGTTCTGCTACTGCTTTATATGGTTTTGGGTTAATATTTCATTACATCTATGTTCCAATTATGTTGTTATTCTATTTATGTTCATGACAAGATCATTAAATGTTAATTGGAACATAGAGCTTAACTTGAGAACCACGTGCCACCACAAGGGTTTAATGGGACGCCCTTGGCTGACTAATTAGGAAAGCTAGTGGAGGACTACCTTACCCGAAAGGGGCAAGGGCAGTAGGGGAGTGGTCAGTGTAGGGAGGCCCTCGGGAGGATTTTGCTGCGATGGCGGTCCTGCAAGGGATTCCTGCATTGGAGCTTCCTATAAACTGTAGCGGGTTTTCTGAAGCTAGTGGAACTTTGTAAAGGCCTCGTAGTGTTACCCTGCCTCGCCTCCTCGGTAGAGGTGTATGGGAAGTCGCGATCCCTTGGCAGACGGGTAACATGACTTGTGGGTAAAGGGTACCACCTCTGCAGAGTGTAAAACTGGTATACTAGCCGAGCTCACGGTCATGAGCAGCTCAGGACTCTCTGATGATTAAATTATGGAACTTAAATTCAATTTGTCATATGCATTGCATCGCAGGTGATGATGTTACTTTTGTTCTACTACTTAATTGGGTTGGTATTTACTTATACTTAGTAACTGCTAATAAAACTTTGACCAACTTTAAAAGCAATGCTCAGCTCTAACCATCCTCTTTGGTAAGCCTTACACTTCACGTGAGCTCCCACCTTTGGCGAGTTCATGCACATTATTCCCCACAACTTGTTGAGCAATGAACGTATGTGAGCTCACACTTGCTGTCTCACACCCCCCCCACAGGTCAAGAACAGGTACCGCAGGATGAGGCGCATGGAGGATGCTGCGGTGTGTTCGTGAGAGGTCTAGGCCGTCGTCTCCCAGTCAACTTTGGGTTGCTGGACCGTTGTCTCCTTATAATGTAATTATTCATTTATTTTGTATAGAACTCCTGTTATTTAGTAAAGATGTGACATTCGATCCTGTGCCATGATTCATCATATGTGTGAGACTTGGTCCCAGCACACCTGGTGATTATGTTTACGCCCGGGCTTTGGACCCCTAAAACCCGGGTGTGATAGAAGTGGTATCAGAGGAATGTTGACTGTAGGACGAAACCTAGATAGAACTGGACAACCATTATTTACTTACCCTTGCTACTCTGATTCTTTTCTAAACTTTTCTTAATCCTTTCTCATCTATTTCCGATTTACTCTGATTATTCTTACCTTTTCATTCTAAAGACACATGTGGATTTCACACTTTGAAATCCTGTGCCTAAAGTGACTTTAGGAATAGGAGACCTACTCTTAGGAACAAAAACAAAACTATTTTTATAGGTATTTGTATGCTTGAATGTTTGTTTTTATGATACTTGTTTGATTTGGATCTTTGATTGATTATGATGAATTGTGGAGTAATGTCCACAAATGCATCTTCGTATACATAAAGACAAAAAAATGTGTTTATAAGATAACTAGCCAACCTAGATTATCCTAATTAAAATATATACAGCTTAATATATCCATCTTATCTTAAAAGATACTCTATTACCTTAGTAGATTCATCTTATCTTGAAAAGATTCTATCTTATCCTAATAGATGTAACTGACCTCAAAAGATTCCACCTTATCCTTATGGATTCATCTTGCCCCAATAAGCATATTTATCCCATGCTAGTGTAACAACCATGATCTAGCCTAAAATAAATAAGATTTATCTAGTCAAACTAGTCACACCAATCTAACCTAGATCTGATCTAATCTAAAGTGACTTATCAAACATGTTAGATAATACTGATGAAAGAGATTAGACTCTACTCCTATAGAACGGGTCTTAACTTAGTTCACCCTGCACTAAATTAAGAATGACAGATCGACTTGGCCATATGCAACTACCTTAACCATCCAATAGTTGCATAACCCCACAATTTTAACCTAGCAAGAGATTCTAACCTACCTACACCATACAATCCATCCTACTCACATATGTCCTAGCCATATGTCCTTAACTCAGATGACAACTCCAAGAAATAAAGGCCAAAGAAGACCAACCATGTCAAAGAAGGATAAGCATCAACTCAAGACTTCAAAGATCAAGTTGAATCGCCAGCGGAATCAAGATCCATAGTTTAGGATGAAGTCTTTCCTTATTATACCCTTGCCACAACCTCTACTTGCCATAACCGTACCTGACCTAATGAATATCTAGACATACAATATTCATATCATCTACTAACTGTTAAAAAAAACTTGAACAAAACTTTGATTCCCAAAACCAAACGAGAAACTAAAATTCTAGACCAAACCTATTATATCCCTTTTCTTACAAATCTCGAGGACGAGATTATTTTTAAGGGGGGTAGGATTTGTAATACTCAAAATTCTAAATAAAAAAAATATAGAGAGATCTTCTCATTTTATGTGCCTCATTTGCATCATAAAAAGAGCATACACAAAATTTAGAGTTTAATTCAAACAAATAACAAAAAAATGCATCATGTTGGAGTTTATATGTTTGTGCATTAAATAAAATAATAATGTTAATGGTAATAAGATAATAATTGCTAGAAGTTGAATTAAGCCCTAAATTAAACCTAGGGTTTTTTGAAAAGGAGAAGAAGAGAAATGATATATAAAAAAATATATATAAATAATATAATTATATCTCTAAAAACTTGTATTTTAACTTCACCATATGATTTGGAAATAAATTTGGCCTAAGTCTGATTCGAAATTTGAATTAAAATTGGATTTGAAAATAGAGAGAAAAATGAAACAGAAAATAGAAAAGAAAAATAATAAATCTGCGCTTGGGCCAAATACTCTTTCACGCGGCCCAATTGCGCACTTCACTGCTCAGCCCAGCCTCACGGACGCGGCCCACTTCCCATACTTTTCCCTCCCGCTCACAGTACCCGTTCGCGTGGGTGTCCTTTTTGGTAAACGCTGACGGGTGGGTCCCTCGCGTCGGCCCTGGCTCTTCTCTCTTTGAGCCACTGGCAGGTGGTCCCCACTAGTCCGGTTCATCCTCTTTCCCCAGCCGGATTGGGATTCCGTTTCCTGGCGGCGGGCAAGGCACGACCGCCTCCACCCCTGCGATCTCTGTAACAAATCCGCCCAACTCCAGCCACCCCGTACCTGGTGCCTTCGTCGCTGACTGGTGACCCTGCCCCATCGGCACTGTCTTCCCCGTCAACGAATTCCGCGCGCGTCGGACCTTCAACTACCGTGCGATGTGAGCTCCGCGGAGCTCGGAACCGAAACCGACCCGCGCGCGCGCGACCCGCACGGACTTCGCCGTGGTGCATATAAGCCGAAGTTCTGCACCCCTCCATCAAACCCGAGCACCTCCCTCTCGCCTTCATCGGTTGCGCTTGCCACCATTGTCGCCAGCTCGGAGAAAAACAACGCCGCCGCACGGGGCAAGTCTTCCCCTTCGCCGATCTGGGCGAGTTGTCGGGCCGTGGAGCACTGCAGGTTCGCGGTGAATCCGTCCGTGGTCTCGGCGGGGCAAATCAAGGCTCCGTGCGTGAGGAATTGCTCATCGGCGTATCACCGGCGACGGAAAATCGCACCACCGCGTGGGCAGTGAAGCCATCGCCCCGATTCAAGGTAAAGCTACTCCCATCTTCCTTGGTTCTCTCTCCGCTACGCGTAGCATCGTTGAGTTCGAAGTTTTAGGCGCTGGTGTGCGGGTTTGGTGCTCCTCAGTCATGGCGCCGCCGCGCCGTGCGAGTCCTCCGCCGCGCTCTGGATGCTGTGCCGCCGCGGGATATCTCAGGAGATGGGGATGAGCGCCTGCCGTCGATCTATGATGAATGGCCAGGATCATATGCAGTGTACCGGTTCGTGGGAATTCATCGTGGCCATTGATCGGTCGATCGACGATCGGCAATTGATCTGGTTCTCTTCTAATCCGGAGCGTTGATCTGAGAGTGGGTGGCCTCGGATCGGCCGGGTGACTTAAAAATCTTGGCCGTTGGATCTAGATCTAATGGTCTGCGGTGCGTACCGTTTCGTCGTTCTGACGACCTAATCATAACCGTAGAATCCTAATCCGAAGGCCAGGATAGATCCATACCCATTCGCCCAGACTCTTTTGCATAAGAGCCCCTCTACTTTCCTGGATTTCAACCCGAGGTCCACCTAGTGTGCGGTCTGAGTCACAGTCTCATTTGCGCCTGAGCCCCTGAGTTCTTCAGATATTGACGCCTAGTCCAGAGCTCATGAAAATCAAATAAATAAATTCAGAAAGGGATTTTTAATATAAAAACAATTCCTAGAACTTATTTAATTCATAGAAAATTCATATGATGTCCAAATTGACCCATTCCAATTTCTATAATTTTTTAATAATATTGTTTATCACCTATTGCCACTGTTTTGACATGAAAACCATATTAAAATTCATCTCGTAATTAATCTTGCATCAAATACATAAAACCTTAGGAAAATCATAACTTCCCCGTTTTAACTCCGATTTGATCCGTTCAAGTTGCGTTAGTCTCGTAGCTTCGCGTAGATTATTATTACACAATTTGTACTTATGTTTGGTGTAATGTTAATTTTGCCTATACAATGTTTGTTTGTATTGCTACGACTAGCGTGAGGTTACGAGTCACCTGAAGAGCAAGTTGGTACCTGGAATCTCAAGTCCCAGGCAAGTTGTGCCCTTGATCACTTCTTTTTACCTACTCATGTTCTGATTAATCACAATGATCTGCATAGGTTAATTTTGATGGGACCCAATAGGTCACCCTAGTTTGTTCATCCTGAATACCTTGTTTACCCCTGAATCACTTGGGTAGTTCTGCTACTGCTTTATATGGTTTTGGGTTAATATTTCATTACATCTATGTTCCAATTATGTTGTTATTCTATTTATGTTCATGACAAGATCATTAAATGTTAATTGGAACATAGAGCTTAACTTGAGAACCACGTGCCACCACAAGGGTTTAATGGGACGCCCTTGGCTGACTAATTAGGAAAGCTAGTGGAGGACTACCTTACCCGAAAGGGGCAAGGGCAGTAGGGGAGTGGTCAGTGTAGGGAGGCCCTCGGGAGGATTTTGCTGCGATGGCGGTCCTGCAAGGGATTCCTGCATTGGAGCTTCCTATAAACTGTAGCGGGTTTTCTGAAGCTAGTGGAACTTTGTAAAGGCCTCGTAGTGTTACCCTGCCTCGCCTCCTCGGTAGAGGTGTATGGGAAGTCGCGATCCCTTGGCAGACGGGTAACATGACTTGTGGGTAAAGGGTACCACCTCTGCAGAGTGTAAAACTGGTATACTAGCCGAGCTCACGGTCATGAGCAGCTCAGGACTCTCTGATGATTAAATTATGGAACTTAAATTCAATTTGTCATATGCATTGCATCGCAGGTGATGATGTTACTTTTGTTCTACTACTTAATTGGGTTGGTATTTACTTATACTTAGTAACTGCTAATAAAACTTTGACCAACTTTAAAAGCAATGCTCAGCTCTAACCATCCTCTTTGGTAAGCCTTACACTTCACGTGAGCTCCCACCTTTGGCGAGTTCATGCACATTATTCCCCACAACTTGTTGAGCAATGAACGTATGTGAGCTCACTCTTGCTGTCTCACACCCCCCCCACAGGTCAAGAACAGGTACCGCAGGATGAGGCGCATGGAGGATGCTGCGGTGTGTTCGTGAGAGGTCTAGGCCGTCGTCTCCCAGTCAACTTTGGGTTGCTGGACCGTTGTCTCCTTATAATGTAATTATTCATTTATTTTGTATAGAACTCCTGTTATTTAGTAAAGATGTGACATTCGATCCTGTGCCATGATTCATCATATGTGTGAGACTTGGTCCCAGCACACCTGGTGATTATGTTTACGCCCGGGCTTTGGACCCCTAAAACCCGGGTGTGACATGCCAGTGGGAGAGCGGCGCAAGAGGGAGAGAGGTGGAGTCGCTGACCAGTAGGACCGGTTTGTCAGGTGCGGCGCGGGCGCACGCAGCTGGGCCGCTTGGGCCGGGGGAGAGGGGGAAAGAGCGGGCGCGGCGTGGCTTGGGCCAAAATCGGCCCAACCGAGGGGGGGGGAGGGTTTTTCTTTTTTTCTTTTTCTGTTTTCTATTTCCTTTTTCCATTTTCTATTTTTGTTTCTTTTTATTTCCTTTTCTTTTGAATCAACAATTTGCTAAATAATCTTGAGTGTTGAAAAAATAGTCTATGAGAGGTGCTCCTAACAATTCAAGTGTATGCATATGATGAGATGGCCTAAGGGTGGAGTTTAGGGAGAAAATAAAATAAGAGGGGGGTTTAGGAGATTAGGGATCCAAACCTTGGTTGAGATTTTTGGGATGTTACAAACCTACCCCACTTAAAGGAATCTTGCCCTCGAGATTTAGACTGGATTTGAGAAAAGATAAGGGTATTCCCTCCTCAAGGAGTCCTCACTCTCCCAGGTAGCTTCCTATTCTCCTTCTCTGCTCCACTGAACTTTACAGAGTTTCACTTCTGAGGTGCGGGTCTTCCGGACTACTGAATCAAGGATCTTTACTGGCTTCTCACGGTACTGAAGATCTTTCTGAATCTGCACTGCCTCTTCTTCGATGTGACTTTCTGGTGCTTGCTGACATTTGCGGAGCTAGGATACGTGAAACACATTGTGGATGTCAGACATGGATTCTGGTAGTTCAAGACGGTATGATGCGGGTCCCACTCTGCCAATGATGGGATAGGGACCGACGAATCACGGTGCTAGCTTTCCTTTTACTTGGAATCTTCTGGCACCACGCATCGGGGAGACCTTGAGGTAGACGAAGTCTCCTTCCTTAAATCTGAGTTCTCTCCGCCTGTTGTCTGCATAACTCTTCTGTCGACTCTGAGCTTCAAGTAATCTCCTGCGGATCAGGGCAACTTTCTCTTCCGCCTCTTTGATAAAGGCAGGTCCTTCCAGTGCCTTTTCCCCTACGTTAGACCACATGAGAGGGGTCTGCATTTTCGTCATACAATGCTTCGAATGGTGACATCTTGATGCTGGCCTGATAGTTGTTATTATACGAAAACTCCGCATAGGGTAAACTGGATTCCCAACTTCTATCGAATGTTAGCACACAGGCTCTTAATAGATCTTCGAGGACCTTGTTGACTCTTTCTGTCTGCCCGTCTGTCTGAGGGTGATAGGCGGTGCTGAAATCTAGCTTGGTGCCCATAGCTTTCTGAAGGCTTGCCCAGAATTTGGAGGTGAACTGGGTTCCTCTATCTGACACTATCTTTCTTGGAATGCCATGGAGTCTAACTATCTCTTTGAGGTAAATTCGGGCGAGGGTGGCTCCTCCAAAGGTAGTTTTCACTGGGATGAAATGCGCTACCTTGGTGAGGCGATCTATTATTACCCAGATAGAGTCATTCCCTTTTTGCGTCCGGGGTAGTCCGGTTACAAAATCCATGCCTATTTCTTCCCACTTCCATTCAGGTACTGGGAGGGGTTGCAATAGGCCTGCAGGTTTTTGGTGTTCGACCTTTGTTCGTTGGCAGGTGTCACACCGGGCCACATATTGTGCTATCTCTTTCTTCATCCCTCTCCACTAATATCTGGTTTTGAGGTCTAGGTACATCTTGGTAGTTCCTGGGTGGATGGAGTAGGCTGAGTTGTGAGCTTCCTCGAGCAGGACTTCTCGTGCCTCCCCTTTTGGTACACATAGACGATTCTTGAACCAAAGGGCTCCTTGTTCATCTGTCCTGAGGTCCGGGAGTTGTTCCTTGCGAGCTTTTTCCACAAGTCTTGCTGTCTCTGAGTCTAGGCGTTGAGCTTTGCATATGAGGTCTTCTAGCATTGGTTTGACTTCGAGACTGCCGTTGTTTCCCAAACATGCATTCAGTTGAGCTGATTCCTTCTTCCAATCTTCTAAAAAGTTGGTTCCCTTTATTCCAAAAGGTTTTCGGCTGAGGGTGTCTGCTACCACATTGGCCTTTCTGGGGTGGTAATGAATCTCAAGGTCATAATCTTTGATCAGTTCCAACCATCTTCGTTGACGGAGATTGAGATCTGGTTGAGTGAAGATATTCCTCAGACTCTTGTGATCGGTGAAGATGTGACATTTGTTCCCAATTAGGTAATGCCTCCATATCTTCAAAGCATGCTGAAAGGGAATTAGGCTTACACCTTTTTCCTAATTGATTTTGGTGGTTGAATTGAACAACACAAACAATTGGACTAACTAGTTTGCTCTAGATTATGAGTTCTACAAGTGCCAAAGGTTCACAACAAACCAATAAAAAGACCGAGAAAGGATTCAAATATTGAGAGCTAAAGTCAGCTGAAGTGTGCCCTAGTCTGGCGCACCGGACTGTCCGGTGTGCCACCGGACAGTGTTCGGTGCACCAGGGACTCCAACTTCGAACTGCTCACCTTCGGGAATTCTAGAGGTTGCTCTGCTATAATTCACCGGACTGTCCGGTGTAGCACCGGACAGTGTCCGATGGCGCACCGGACTGTCCGGTGTGTCAGCGGAGCAACGACTACTTCGTGCCAACGGTCGTCTGCAGAAGGCATTAAATGCGCTACAGTGCGCGCCAGAGTCAGAGCAGAGCCAGATGGCGCACCGGACACTGAACATTGCCTGTCCGGTGCACCACCAGACTGTCCGGTGGCCAAGAAGACAAAAGCTCCAACGGTCGGAATCCAACGATTTGGTGATGTGGCAGGCGCACCGGACAGTGTCCGGTGGCGCACTGGACTGTCTGATGCGCCATGCGACAGCAGCCTTCACCAAACGGCTAGTTTGGTGGTTGGGGCTATAAATACCCCTAACCACCCACCATTCATAGCATCCAAGTTTTCCAACTTCCCACACCTTACAAGAGCTATAGCATTCAATACAAGACACACCAAAGAGATCAAATCCTCTCCCAAGTCCTTAGTTCATTCCAAATCAAATAATGACTTGTGAGAGAGTGACTTGTGTTCATTTGAGCTCTTGCGCTTGGATTGCTTCTTTTTCTCATTCTTTCTTGTGATCAACTCAATTGTAACCGAGGCAAGAGACACCAATTGTGTGGTGGTCCTTACGGGGACTTTGTGTCCCATTTGATTGAGAAGAGAAGCTCACTCGGTCTAAGTGACCGTTTGAGAGAGGGAAAGGGTTGAAAGAGACCCGGTCTTTGTGACCACCTCAACGGGGAGTAGGTTTGCAAGAACCGAACCTCAGTAAAACAAATCATCGTGTCTCACTCTTTATTTGCCCGCGATTTGTTTTTCACCCTCTCTCTCGGACTCGTTCGTATTTCTAACGCTAACCCGACATGTAGTTGTGGTTAAGTTTATAAATTTCAGATTCGCCCTATTCACCCCCCTCTAGGCGACTTTCAATTGGTATCAGAGCCCGGTGCTTCATTAGAGCTTAACCGCTCGAAGTGATGTCGGGAGATCACGCCAAGAAGATGGTGATTGGCGGTGAGAAGTCCGCTACAAGCCGGGGGAAGGCTCCATCAAGGGAGTCCGCCAACAACAAGAAGGATGGATCCCCTTCACGCATTCGATCACACAAGAGTGGCGAGAAGAAGAAGAAAATGAAGAAAGTGGTATACTACGAGACCGACTCTTCATCGCCCTCTACATCCGGATCTGACTACGCGTCCGTCACTTCTAAGCGCCAAGAGCGCAAGAAGTATAGTAAGATCCCCTTACGCTATCCTCGCATTCCTAAGCATACTCCACTACTTTCTGTCCCATTAGGCAAACCACTGATGTTTGACGGTGAAGATTATTCTAGGTGGAGTGATATGATGAGATATCACCTAACCTCACTCCACAAAAGCATATGGGATGTTGTTGAGTTTGGTGTACAGGTACCATCCATAGGGGATGAAGATTATGATGAGGACGAGGTGGCCCAAATCGTGCACTTCAACTCCCAAGCCACCACTATACTCCTCACCTCTCTAAGTCGAGAGGAGTATAACAAGGTGCAAGGATTGAAGAGCGCCAAGGAGATTTGGGACGTACTCAAGACCGCGCATGAAGGATACGAGGTAACAAAAATCACCAAGCGGGAGACAATCGAGGGAGAGCTCGGTCGCTTCCGGCTTCGCCAAGAGGAAGAGCCACAAGAGATGTACAACCGGCTCAAGACCTTGGTGAACCAAGTGCGCAACCTCGGGAGCACCAAATGGGATGACCATGAAATGGTCAAGGTTATTCTTAGATCACTCGTTTTTCTTAACCCTACACAAGTTCAATTAATATGTGGTGATCCTAGATACACACTAATGTCTCCCGAGGAAGTAATAGGAAAATTTGTGAGCTTTGAGTTGATGATCAAAGGCTCAAAGAAAATCATCGAGCAAGATGCATCCTCCACGCCCGAAGCACAACCGGTCGCATTCAAGGCAACAGAGGAGAAGAAGGAAGAGTCTACATCAAGTAGACTCCCCATTGACGCCTCCAAGCTCGACAATGAGGAGATGGCGCTCATCATCAAAAGTTTTCGCCAAATCCTCAAGCAAAGGAGGGGGAAGGACTACAAATCCCGCTCCAAGAAAGTGTGCTACAAGTGTGGTAAGGCCGGTCACTTTATTGCAAAATGTCCATTATCAAGTGACAGTGACAAGGATAACGACAAGAAGGGCAAGAGGAGAGAAAAGAAGAGGTACCACAAGAAGAGGGGCGGCAATGCCCATGTGTGCCACGAGTATAGGTGTACATTTGGGTCGGGCCTGATGGGTCGGCCCGAAGCACGGAAAAAAAGCACGGCCCAAGCACGGCACGGCCCGAAATAATTTAGTGCGGGGCCGGCACGACCCGTTATATCGGGCCGGGTTTGGGCCGAGGTCACGGCCCATGGGCGGGCACGAGCACGGCCCGTTTAAGGCAGACACAAAATGGCCCATATAGAGGCACGAAAAGGCCCATATATTTATTAAAACCACACTTTCATATACTTGATAAAGAACACAAAGCTAGAGATAATGCGAGTTAGATGTTTTTTTGTAGCTTTGAATTAGAGTGTGTGATGTAATTTTGCTTTTGTTATGAATATTAAACAATAAACTGAACTTACGAACTTTGTTAGAACTTACGAATTTCGGGCCAAAAATTGAATTTCGGGCCCTAATGTGAATTTCGGGCCAAAAATTGAATTTTGGGCTTTTATAATTTTGGGCCGCCCGAAATGAGCCCGACACGTTTAAGCAATTACGGGCCAGGCCGTGGGCCGAGTGCTAGACCCATGGGCCGGCCCGGCACGGCCCGAAATTCAAACGAGCCGGGCCGGCCCGAAATTCAAACAATACGAGCCTTTTCGGGCTTGGGCCCGGCCAAGCCGGGCGGCCCGAATGTACACCTATAGCCACGAGTGGGACTCCGACGAGAGCTCCACCGACTCCTCCTCCGACGAGGACACCGCCAACATCGCTGTCACCAAATGACTCCTCTTCCCCAACGTCGGCCACAAGTGCCTCATGGCAAAGGACAGCAAAAGGAAGAAGGTAAAATCAAAATCCTCCACTAAATATGAAACCTCTAGTGATGAGGATAACTCTTGTGATGAGGAGGATAATTTGCGCACTCTTTTTGCCAACCTAAACATGCAACAAAAAGAAAAATTGAATGAATTAATTAGTGCTATTCATGAGAAGGATGAACTCTTGGACACCCAAGAGGACTTCCTAATTAAGGAAAACAAGAAGCATGTTAAGATTAAAAATGCTTATGCTCTAGAAATAGAAAATTGTGAAAAATTATCTAGTGAGCTAAGCACTTGCCATGATGTCATTGCCAACCTTAGAAATGAGAATGGTAGATTAATTGCTAAGGTTGATTCAAATGTATGTGATGGTTCAATTTCCAATCTTAGAGATGATAATGCTAGTTTGCTTGATAAGATTGAAAAATTGAATGATTCTCTTGCTAGCCTTAGGATTGAAAATGAAAAATTAATTGCTAGGGCTAAAGACTTAGATGTTTGCAATGTTACCATTTCCAATCTTAGAAGTGAAAATGACATTTTACATGCTAAGATTGTTGAACTAAAATCTCGCAAACCCTCTACATCTATCGTTGAGCATGTTTCCATTTGTACTAGATGTAGAGACATTATTGTTGATGCTATTCATGATCACCTAGCTTTAATTAAGAAACAAAATGATCACATAGCTCAACTTAATGCCAAAATTAATGAGCATGACTTAGAAAACGAAAAATTTAAATTTGCTAGAAGCATGCTTTATAGTGGGAGACGCCCTAGCATCAAGGATGGCATTGGCTTCCAAAAGGGAGACAATGTTAAACTTAATGCCCCTCCTAAAAAATTGTCAAACTTTGTTAAGGGCAAGGCTCCCATGCCTCAGGATAACGAGGGTTACATTTTGTACCCTGTCGGTTATCCCGAGCACAAAATTAGGAGAATTCACTCTAGGAAGTCTCACTCTGGCCCTAATCATGCTTTTATGTATAAGAGTGAGACATCTAGCTCTAGGCAATCAACCCGTGCAAAATTGCCTAAGAAGAAAACTCCTATTGCATCAAATGATTCTAACATCTCATTTAAAACTTTTGATGCATCTTATGTTTTGACTAACAAATCCGGCAAGGTAGTTGCCAAATATGTTGGGGGCAAACACAAGGGGTCAAAGACTTGTGTTTGGGTACCCAAAGTTCTTGTATCTAATGTCAAAGGACCAAAAACCGTTTGGGTACCTAAAATCAAGAACTAAATTTGTTTTGTAGGTTTATGCATCCGGGGGCTCAAGTTGGATCATCGGTAGCGGGTGCACAAACCACATGACAGGGGAGAAGAAGATGTTCTCCTCCTACGAGAAAAACCAAGATCCCCAACGAGCTATCACATTCGGGGATGGAAATCAAGGTTTGGTCAAAGGATTGGGTAAAATTGCTATATCTCCTGACCACTCCATTTCCAATGTTTTTCTTGTAGATTCTTTAGATTATAACTTGCTTTCAGTTTCACAATTATGTAAAATGGGTTACTGATAGTCGCCTAGAGGGGGGGTGAATAGGGCGAAACTGAAATTTACAAATATAAACACAACTACAAGCCGGGTTAGCGTTAGAAATATAAACGAGTCCGCGAGAGAGAGCGCAAAACAAATCGCGAGCAAATAATGAAGTGTGACACACGGATTTGTTTTACCGAGGTTCGGTTCTTTCAAACCTACTCCCCGTTGAGGAGGCCACAAAGGCCGGGTCTCTTTCAACCCTTCCCTCTCTCAAACGGTCCCTCGGACCGAGTGAGCTTTTCTTCTCAAATCAAAGCCGGGAACAAAACTTCCCCGCAAGGGCCACCACACAATTGGTGCCTCTTGCCTTGATTACAATGGAGTTTTGATTACAAGAACAAGTGAGAAAGAAAAGAAGCAATCCAAGCGCAAGAGCTCAAATGAACACGGCAAATCACTCTCACTAGTCACTAGGGTTTTGTGTGGAATTGGAGAGGATTTGATCTCTTTGAATGTGTCTAGAATTGAATGCTAGAGCTCTTGTAGTAGTTGAGAAGTGAAAAACTTGGATGCAATGAATGGTGGGGTGGTTGGGGTATTTATAGCCCCAACCACCAAATGTGGCCGTTGGAAGGCTGCCTGTTCGATGGCGCACCGGACAGTCCGGTGCACACCGGACAGTCCGGTGCCCCCTGCCACGTCATCACTGCCGTTGGATTCTAGCCGTTGGAGCTTCTGACTTGTGGGCCCGCCTGGGTGTCCGGTGCACACCGGACATCTACTGTTCCTTGTCTGGTGCGCCGGAGTGGGCGCGCCTGCCATCTGCGCGCGCAGAGCGCGCATTAAATGCGCGGCAGAGAGCCGTTGGCGCAGAGATGACCGTTGCTTCGGAGTCGCACCGGACAGTCCGGTGCACACCGGACAGTCCGGTGAATTATAGCGGACTAGCCGTTGGAGTTTCCCGAAGCTGGCGAGTTCCTGAGGCCGACCTCCCATGGCGCACCGGACACTGTCCGGTGTACACCGGACAGTCCGGTGAATTATAGCGGAGTCGCCTCCGGAAATTCCCGAAGGTGGTGAGTTGGCGTTGGAGTCCTCTGGTGCACCGGACACTGTCCGGTGGTGCACCGGACACTGTCCGGTGTACACCGGACAGTCCGGTGATCCCAGACCAGAGGGCCCTCGGTTCCCACTTTGCTCCTTTGTTGAATCCAAAACTTGGTCTTTTTATTGGCTGAGTGTGAACCTTTTACACCTGTATGATCTATACACTTGGGCAAACTAGTTAGTCCAATTATTTGTGTTGGGCACTTCAACCACCAAAATTAATTAGGGACTAGGTGTAAGCCTAATTCCCTTTCAATCTCCCCCTTTTTGGTGATTGATGCCAACACAAACCAAAGCAAATATAGAAGTGCATAATTGAACTAGTTTGCATAATGTAAGAGTAAAGGTTGCTTGGAATTGAGCCAATATAACTACTTACAAGATATGCATGGAATGTTTCTTTCTTATATAACATTTTGGACCACTTTTGCACCACATGTATTGGTGGTGGTGCGGTCCTTTTGCTTTGGGCTCATTTCTCCCCCTTTTTGGCATGAATCGCCAAAAACGGAATCATTAGAGCCCTCGAAGTGCTATCTTCCCCTTTGGTCATAAAATAAATGAGTTAAGATTAAACCAAAGACGAAGTCCGGTCCTTTTGCCTTGGGCTCATTTCTCCCCCAAGGCCGAAGTCCGGTCCTTTTGTTTGATGCTCATTTCTCCCCAAAGAATAGAGAGTTGCTTGGAGTGATGGCGAAGTATGAGTTACGTAGTGGAAGCCTTTGTCTTTGCCGAAGACTCCAATTCCCTTTCGATATACCTATGACTTGGTTTGAAATAGACTTGAAAGCACATTAGTCATAGCATATAGAAGAGACATGATCAAAGGTATATAAAAGAGCAATATGTGCAAATTTAACAAAAGAAGTTCCTAGAATCAAGAATATTGAGCTCATGCCTAAGTTTGTTAAAAGATTTTTCATCAAGAGGCTTGGTAAAGATATCCGCTAATTGATCTTTAGTATTAATGTAAGAAATCTTGATATCTCCCTTTTGTTGGTGATCCCTAAGAAAATGATACCGAATGGCTATGTGCTTAGTGCGGCTATGCTCGACAGGATTGTCGGCCATTTTGATTGCACTCTCATTATCACATAGCAAGGGGACTTTGGTCAATTTGTAACCGTAGTCCCGCAGAGTTTGCCTCATCCAAAGTAATTGCGCGCAACAATGGCCTGCGGCAATATACTCGGCTTCGGCGGTGGAAAGAGCGACCGAATTTTGCTTCTTTGAAGCCCAAGACACCAAGGATCTTCCCAAGAACTGGCAAGTCCCCGATGTGCTCTTTCTATTGATTTTGCACCCTGCCCAATCGGCATCCGAATATCCAATCAAATCAAATGTGGATCCCCTAGGATACCAAAGCCCAAACTTAGGAGTATAAGCCAAATATCTCAAGATTCGTTTTACGGCCGTAAGGTGAGCTTCCTTAGGGTCGGCTTGGAATCTTGCACACATGCATACGGAAAGCATAATATCCGGTCGAGATGCACATAAATAGAGTAAAGAACCTATCATCGACCGGTATACCTTTTGATCCACGGACTTACCTCCCGTGTCGAGATCGAGATGCCCATTAGTTCCCATGGGTGTCTTGATGGGTTTGGCATCCTTCATCCCAAACTTGGTTAGAATGTCTTGAGTGTACTTCGTTTGGCTAATGAAGGTGCCCTCATGGAGTTGTTTGACTTGGAATCCTAGAAAATACTTCAACTCCCCCATCATAGACATCTCGAATTTCTGTGTCATGATCCTACTAAACTCTTCACATGTAGACTCATTAGTAGACCCAAATATAATATCATCAACATAAATTTGGCATACAAATAAGTCATTTTCAAGTGTTTTGGTAAAGAGTGTAGGATCGGCCTTTCCGACTTTGAATCCATTTGAAATAAGAAAATCTCTAAGGCATACATACCATGCTCTTGGAGCTTGCTTGAGCCCATAAAGCGCCTTAGAGAGCTTATAGACATGGTTAGGATACTCACTGTCTTCAAAGCCGGGAGGTTGCTCAACATAGACCTCTTCCTTGATCGGTCCATTGAGGAAGGCACTTTTCACGTCCATTTGATAGAGCTTAAAGCCATGGTAAGTAGCATAGGCCAATAATATGCGAATTGACTCAAGCCTAGCTACGGGTGCATAGGTTTCACCGAAATCCAAACCTTCGACTTGTGAATACCCTTTGGCTACGAGTCGAGCTTTGTTCCTTGTCACCACACCATGCTCATCTTGCTTGTTGCGGAAGACCCATTTGGTTCCTACAACATTTTGGTTAGGACGTGGAACTAAATGCCAGACCTCATTCCTCGTGAAATTGTTGAGCTCCTCTTGCATCGCCACCACCCAATCCGAATCTTGGAGAGCTTCCTCTACCCTGTGTGGCTCAATAGAGGAAACAAAAGAGTAATGTTCACAAAAATGAGCAACCCGAGATCGAGTAGTTACCCCCTTATGAATGTCGCCGAGGATGGTGTCGACGGGGTGATCTCGTTGGATTGCTTGGTGGACTCTTGGGTGTGGCGGTCTTGGTTCTTCCTCATCCTCCTTTTCTTGATCATTTGTATCTCCCCCTTGATCATTGCTATCATCTTGAGGTGGCTCGTCTTCTTGATTTTGCTCTTCATCATTTTGAGCCTCATCCTCATTTTGAGTTGGTGGAGATGCTTGCATGGAGGAGGATGGTTGATCTTGTGTACTTGGAGGCTCTTCGGATTCCTTAGGACACACATCCCCGATGGACATGTTCCTTAGCGCGATGCATGGAGCCTGTTCTTCACCTATCTCATCAAGATCAACTTGCTCTACTTGAGAGCCGTTAGTTTCATCAAACACAACGTCACATGACCCCTCAACTAGTCCAGTGGACTTGTTAAAGACCCTATATGCCCTTGTGTTTGAGTCATAACCAAGTAAAAAGCCTTCTACAGTTTTAGGAGCAAATTTAGATTTTCTTCCTCTTTTAACAAGAATAAAACATTTGCTACCAAAAACTCTAAAATATGAAATGTTGGGCTTTTTACCGGTTAGGAGTTCATAGGATGTCTTCTTGAGGATTCGGTGAAGATATAACCGGTTGATGGCGTAGCAGGCGGTGTTGACCGCTTCGGCCCAAAACCGGTCCGGTGTCTTGTACTCATCAAGCATGGTTCTTGCCATGTCCAATAGAGTTCGATTCTTTCTCTCCACTACACCATTTTGTTGTGGCGTGTAGGGAGAGGAGAACTCATGCTTGATGCCCTCCTCCTCAAGGAAGCCTTCAATTTGTGAGTTCTTGAACTCCGTCCCGTTGTCGCTTCTTATCCTCTTGATCCTTAAGCCGAACTCATTTTGAGCCCGTCTCAAGAATCCCTTTAAGGTCTCTTGGGTTTGAGATTTTTCCTGTAAAAAGAACACCCAAGTGAAGCGAGAATAATCATCCACAATAACAAGACAATACTTACTCCCGCCGATGCTTATGTAAGCAATCGGGCCGAATAGATCCATGTGGAGTAGCTCAAGCGGCCTGTCGGTCGTCATGATGTTCTTGTGTGGATGATTGACTCCAACTTGCTTCCCTGCCTGGCATGCGCTACAAATCCTGTCTTTCTCAAAATGAACATTTGTTAATCCTAAAATGTGCTCTCCCTTTAGAAGCTTATGAAGATTCTTCATCCCAACATGGGCTAGTCGGCGGTGCCAGAGCCAACCCATGTTAGTCTTAGCAATTAAGCATGTGTCAAGTTCAGCTCTATCAAAATCTACTAAGTATAGCTGACCCTCTAACACACCCTTAAATGCTATTGAATCATCACTTCTTCTAAAGACAGTGACACCTACATCAGTAAAAAGACAGTTGTAGCCCATTTGACATAATTGGGAAACAGAAAGCAAGTTGTAATCTAAAGAATCAACAAGAAAAACATTGGAAATAGAATGGTCAGGAGATATAGCAATTTTACCAAGTCCTTTGACCAAACCTTGATTTCCATCCCCGAATGTGATAGCTCGTTGGGGATCTTGGTTTTTCTCATATGAGGAGAACATCCTTTTCTCCCCGGTCATGTGGTTTGTGCACCCGCTGTCGAGTATCCAACTTGAGCCCCCGGATGCATAAACCTACAAAACAATTTTAGTTCTTGACTTTAGGTACCCAAACGGTTTTGGGTCCTTTGGCATTAGAAACAAGAACTTTGGGTACCCAAACACAAGTCTTGGAGCCCTTGTGTTTGCCCCCAACAAACTTGGCAACTACCTTGCCGGATTTGCTAGTAAGCACATAAGATGCATCAAAAGTTTTAAATGAAATGGCATGATCGTTTGATGCATTAGGAATTTTCTTCTTAGGCAACTTAGCATGGGTTGGTTGCCTAGAACTAGATGTCTCACTGAGAGCACCTAGAGGGGGGGGGGTGAATAGGTGATCCTGTAAAAACTTAAACTTATAGCCACAAAACTTGATTAGGTGTTAGCACAGTTTATGCCAAGTGGCTAGAGAGGAGTCAAAACACAATAACCACAAGAATCCAATCACAGAGATGACACAGTGGTTATCCCGTGGTTCGGCCAAGTACAAAACTTGCCTACTCCACGTTGTGGCGTCCCAACGGACGAGAGTTGCACTCAACTCCTCTCAAGTGATCCAATGATCAACTTGAATACCACGGTGTTCTTGCTTTTCTTTTCTCAATCCCGTTTGCGAGGAATCTCCACAACTTGGAGCCTCTCGCCCTTACAAAAGATGTTCACAGAGAATCACGGAGCAAGGGAGGGAATGAGCAACGCACACAAGACTTCAAAAGATTAGAGCAACACGCACACAAGCAGCAATAAGAGCTCGCAACACAACTCAAAGAGTACACAACTCCACAAGAGCTCTATATGCTATCACAATGAATCGAATGCGCTAGATCAATGTCTTGGTGCTTAGAAAGGTTGTAGGAATGCTTGGTGTACTCCTCCATGCGCCAAGGGGTCCCTTTTATAGCCCCAAGGCAGCTAGGAGCCGTTGGGAACAAATCTGGAAGGCCATCTTTGCCTTCTGTCTCGTGGCGCACCGGACAGTCCGGTGCACACCGGACACTGTCCGGTGCCCGATTTGTTTCCATAGAAAGCGAAGCCGACCGTTGCCGACCGTTGCAGATCTGGCGCACCGGACAGTCCGGTGCACACCGGACAGTCCGGTGCTCCCTTCCGACCGTTGGCTCGGCCACGTGTCGCGCGCCGATCGCGCGGCCGACCGTTGGCCCGGCCGACCGTTGGCTCACCGGACAGTCCGGTGCACACCGGACAGTCCGGTGAATTTTAGCCGAAGTCGCCGGAGAAAAACCCGAGAGCGGCTGGTTTGCGCTGCGCTGATCTGGCGCACCGGACACTGTCCGGTGCACACCGGACAGTCCGGTGCCCCAGCCCGAAGCAGCCTTTGGCTGTACACAGCCACTCTCCACTTCTTTTCTTTTCTTTTCTTCTTTCTCCTGTTTCTAACACTTAGACAAGATGTTAGTACACAAAACTAATGTACTAAGGCTTAGAAACATACCTTTACTTGTGATTTACACTTTGTTCATCCATGAGCATATTTTCACATTTAGGCCCTTGTGTTTGCACTCAATCACCAAAATACTTAGAAATGGCCCAAGGGCACATTTCCCTTTCAATCTCCCCCTTTTTGGTGATTTATGCCAACACAATATAAAGCAACTAGAACAAGTGCAAAATCACTTTAAATAAAAACTCAAATTGGTTTTATTCAATTTTGGCATATATGGATCATCCTTTGCCACCACTTGGTTTGTTTTTGCAAATCAAACTCAAATCTCTATCTCTAAGTCAAACACACATGTTGAAGTATAAAGAGAGTCATTCCAAAAGAGATTGATCAAAGATTTCAAAAACTCCCCCTTTTTCCCATAATCAACACTTCTCCCCACAAGAAGCCAACTTTTGAAAATAGAGACAATAAGAGACAATAAAAGCTTTTGACAAAACAAAAACTCTATTCTACTATTTTCAAAATCTCTCAAGTGGTAGCTGATCCATTTATCACTTTGGCCTTTATTTTCTCCCCCTTTGGCATCAAGCACCAAAACGGGATCAATCTTGGCCCGTTAACCCCATTGCCTCACCAAAGTCTTCAATTAAGAGCAAATGGCAATAAGATTTCATGAGATGAACTTGGAATTAGTTACCCTCTCATCGGAGTGCAGTGGAAGTCTTTCATGGTCCAAGTCCACCTTTTCCCTTTCAATCCTCCTTCGAGACTAAATTATCAAACTCAAGCACATGGTTAGTCTCAAAGGGTCAAGTTGTAACACATCTCCCCCTACACATGTGCATCACTTTGCAACGGACTTGTGAGGTCCAGGGAGTGTTTGTACAACTTGAGCACCATAATAAGCAACATAATGCAAAAAGGAACATGATCAAAAGCATAACTACATGTATGCTACAATTCAATCCAGGTTCCGCGAATCTAAGACATTTAGCTCACTACGCAACCTGCAAAAGGTCTTCTCATCTAGAGGCTTAGTGAAGATATCGGCTAGCTGGTTCTCGGTGCTAACATGAAACACTTCGATATCTCCCTTTTGCTGGTGGTCTCTCAAAAAGTGATGCCGGATGTCTATGTGCTTTGTGCGGCTGTGTTCAACAGGATTTTCCGCCATGCGGATAGCACTCTCATTATCACATAGGAGTGGGACTTTGCTCAGATTGTAGCCAAAGTCCCTGAGGGTTTGCCTCATCCAAAGTAGTTGCGCGCAACACTGTCCTGCGGCAACATACTCGGCCTCAGCGGTGGATAGGGCAACGGAAGTTTGTTTCTTAGAGTTCCATGACACCAGGGACCTTCCTAAGAATTGGCACGTCCCCGATGTACTCTTCCTATCGACCTTACATCCAGCATAGTCGGAGTCTGAGTATCCAACTAAGTCAAAGGTAGACCCCTTTGGATACCAGAGCCCGAAGCAAGGCGTAGCAACCAAATATCTAAGAATTCGCTTCACCGCCACTAAGTGACACTCCTTAGGATCGGATTGAAATCTAGCACACATGCATACGCTAAGCATAATATCCGGTCTACTAGCACATAAGTAAAGCAAAGAACCTATCATTGACCGGTATGCTTTTTGATCAACGGACTTACCTCCTTTGTTGAGGTCGGTGTGTCCGTCGGTCCCCATCGGAGTCTTTGCGGGCTTGGCGTCCTTCATCCCAAACCGCTTTAGCAGATCTTGCGTGTACTTCGTTTGGGAGATGAAGGTGCCGTCCTTGAGTTGCTTCACTTGGAACCCAAGGAAGTAGTTCAACTCGCCCATCATCGACATCTCGAATTTCTGCGTCATCACCCTGCTAAACTCTTCACAAGACTTTTGGTTAGTAGAACCAAATATTATGTCATCGACATAAATTTGGCACACAAACAAATCACCATTACAAGTCTTAGTAAAAAGAGTTGGATCGGCTTTCCCAACCTTGAAAGCATTAGCAATTAAGAAATCTCTAAGGCATTCATACCATGCTCTTGGGGCTTGCTTAAGTCCATAGAGCGCCTTAGAGAGCTTACACACATGGTCGGGGTACCGTTCATCCTCGAAGCCAGGGGGTTGCTCCACGTACACCTCCTCCTTGATTGGCCCGTTGAGGAAGGCGCTCTTCACATCCATTTGAAACAACCTGAAAGAATGGTGAGCGGCATATGCTAGCAAGATACGAATTGATTCTAGCCTAGCCACAGGAGCAAAAGTCTCCTCGAAATCCAAACCTGCGACTTGGGCATAACCTTTTGCCACAAGTCGAGCCTTGTTCCTCGTCACCACCCCGTACTCGTCCTGTTTGTTGCGGAACACCCACTTGGTTCCCACAACATTTTGCTTCGGACGAGGCACCAGTGTCCAAACTTCATTGCGCTTGAAGTTGTTTAACTCCTCTTGCATGGCCAACACCCAGTCCGGATCTAGCAAGGCCTCTTCTACCCTGAAAGGCTCAATAGAAGAGACAAAGGAGTAATGCTCACAAAAATTAACTAATCGAGATCGAGTAGTTACTCCCTTGCTAATGTCACCCAGAATTTGGTCGACGGGATGATCCCTTTGAATCATCGCTCGAACTTGAGTTGGAGGTGCCGGTTGCGCTTCTTCCTCTATCACTTGATCATCTTGTGCTCCCCCTTGATCAAGCGCCTCCACTTGAGGTACCTGTTCGTCATCTTCGGTTGGGGGTTGCACCATAGTTGAGGAAGAAGGTTGATCTCGTTCATCTTGTTCCTGTGGCCGTACTTCTCCAATCGCCATGGTCCGTATAGCGGCCGTCGGAACATCTTCTTCATCACAATCAACAACTTGCTCTCTTGGAGAGCCATTAGTCTCATCAAATACAACGTCGCTAGAGACTTCAACCAAACCCGATGATTTGTTGAAGACTCTATACGCCTTTGTATTTGAGTCATAACCTAATAAAAACCCTTCTACAGCTTTGGGAGCAAACTTAGAATTTCTACCCTTCTTTACTAGAATGTAGCATTTACTCCCAAATACACGAAAGTACGATACATTGGGTTTGTTACCGGTTAGTAGCTCATACGACGTCTTCTTGAGGAGGCGATGAAGGTAGACCCTGTTGATGGCGTGGCACGCCGTGTTCACGGCTTCCGTCCAAAAGCACTCGGGGGTCTTGAACTCTCCTAGCATCGTCCTCGCCATGTCGATGAGCGTCCTGTTCTTCCTCTCTGCCACACCATTTTGCTGTGGTGTGTAGGGAGCAGAGAACTCGTGCTTGATCCCTTCCTCTTCAAGGAACTCCTCCACTTGAAGGTTCTTGAACTCGGACCCGTTGTCGCTTCTTATCTTTTTCACTTTGAGCTCAAACTCATTTTGAGCTCTCCTGAGGAAGCGTTTGAGGGTCCTTTGGGTTTCAGACTTATCCTGCAAAAAGAACACCCAAGTGAAGCGGGAAAAATCATCAACAATAACTAAACCATACTTACTTCCCCCTATGCTTAGATAGGCGACGGGTCCGAAGAGGTCCATATGCAGCAGCTCCAGGGGTCTTGAAGTGGTCATCACATTCTTGCTGTGATGCGCTCCTCCCACCTGTTTCCCTGCTTGACAAGCTGCACAAGGTCTATCTTTTTCGAATTGAACATTGGTTAGACCTATCACGTGTTCTCCCTTTAGAAGCTTGTGAAGGTTCTTCATCCCCACATGTGCTAAGCGGCGATGCCACAGCCAGCCCATGCAAGTCTTAGCCATTAAGCATGCATCTAGACCGGCCTCTTCTTTTGCAAAATCAACTAAATAAAGTTTGCCGTCTAATACACCCTTAAAAGCTAGTGAACCATCACTTCTTCTAAAGACAGACACATCTATATTTGTAAACAGACAGTTATATCCCATATTGCACAATTGACTAACAGATAGTAAATTATATCCTAGTGACTCTACTAAAAACACATTAGAGATAGAGTGCTCATTAGAAATTGCAATTTTACCTAACCCTTTTACCTTGCCTTGATTCCCATCACCGAATATGATTGAATCTTGGGAATCCTTATTCTTGACGTAGGAGGTGAACATCTTCTTCTCCCCCGTCATATGGTTTGTGCATCCGCTATCAATAATCCAGCTTGAACCCCCGGATGCATAAACCTGCAAGGCAAATTTAGGCTTGGGTCTTAGGTACCCAACTCATGTTGGGTCCTACAAGGTTAGTGCAAATATCCTTAGGGACCCAAATGCAAGTTTTGTCTCCCTTGCATTTTGCCCCTAACTTCCTAGCAACAATTTTCTTATCCTTTCTACAAATAGCAAAGGAAGCATTTAAAGCATAATAAATTGTGGAAGGTTCATTTGCTATTTTCCTAGGAGCATGAATAACATTCCTTCTAGGCACATGATGAATAGCATTTCTTTTAGGAACAACATTTCTCCTAGTAACATTTCTATCATACACATAAGAGGAACTAGGAGCAAACATGGTATGAGAATCATAAACATATGAATCATAAGCATCATGACTTACATTTCTAGTTTGTCTTCTATCATGATACAAAAATGCATGGTTCCTTTTAGCACTAGTAGCCACAGGGGCCTTCCCTTTCTCCTTGGCGGGAATGGGAGCCTTATGGCTTGTTAAGTTCTTAGCTTCTCTCTTGAAGCCAAGTCCATCCTTAATTGAGGGGTGTCTACCAATTGTGTAGGCATCCCTTGCAAATTTTAGCTTATCGAAATCATTCTTGCTAGTCTTAAGTTGAGCATTAAGACTAGCCAGTTCATCATTAAGCTTGGAAATTGAAACTAGGTGTTCACTACAAGCATTAATGTCAAAGTCTTTACACCTAGTACAAATTTCAACATGTTCTACACAAGAATTGGATTTGTTTGCTACTTCTAATTTAGCATTTAAATCATTGTTGACACCTTTCAAAGTAGAAATGGTTTCATGACAAGTAGATAGTTCAAAAGAAAGCATTTCATTTCTCTTAACTTCTAAAGCATAGGATTTTTGTGCCTCAACAAATTTATCATGCTCTTCATACAACAAATCCTCTTGCTTTTCTAAAAGTATATTCTTTTCATTCAAGGCATCAATTAATTCATTAATTTTGTCTATCTTAGATCTATCTAAGCCCTTGAACAAACATGAATAATCTACTTCATCCTCATCACTAGATTCGTCCTCACTTGAAGAAGCATAGGTAGAGTTGCGAGTACATACCTTCTTCTCTCTTGCCATAAGGCATGTGTGACGCTCGTTGGGGAAGAGGGTTGATTTGTTGAAGGCGGTGGCGGCGAGTCCTTCATTGTCGGAGTCGGACGAGGAGCAATCCGAGTCCCACTCCTTGCCTAGATGCGCCTCGCCCTTTGCCTTCTTGTAATGCTTCTTCTTTTCCCTCTTGTTCCCCTTTTCCTGGTCACTATCATTATCAGGACAGTTAGCAATAAAATGACCAAGCTTACCGCATTTGAAGCATGATCGCTTCCCCTTGGTCTTAGTCTTGCTCGGCTGTCCATTGCGACCCTTTAGCACCGTCTTGAATCTCTTGATAATGAGGGCCATTTCTTCTTCATTAAGACCGGCCGCCTCAATTTGCGCCACCTTGCTGGGTAGCGCCTCCTTGTTCCCTGTGGCTTTGAGAGCAAAAGGTTGCGGCTCGTTGATCGGTCCATTCAAGGCGTCGTCCACATACCTTGCCTCCTTGATCATCATTCGCCCGCTGACGAATTTTCCTAGTACTTCTTCGGGCGACATTTTGGTGTACCTGGGATTCTCACGAATATTATTCACCAAATGAGGATCAAGAACGGTAAAGGACCTGAGCATTAGTCGGACGACGTCGTGGTCCGTCCATCGCGTGCTTCCGTAGCTCCTTATTTTGTTGACAAGGGTCTTGAGCCGGTTGTATGTTTGAGTTGGCTCCTCGCCCCTTATCATCGCGAACCGTCCAAGCTCGCCCTCCACCAACTCCATTTTGGTGAGCAAGGTAGCGTCATTTCCCTCATGAGAGATCTTGAGGGTATCCCAGATTTGCTTGGCGTTATCCAAGCCACTCACTTTATTATATTCATCCCTGCACAATGAGGCTAGAAGAACAGTAGTAGCTTGTGCATTCTTATGGATTTGCTCATTAATGAATATAGGACTATCCGAACTATTAAAGTGCATTCCACTATCTACAATCTCCCATATGCTAGGATGGAGAGAGAATAGGTGACTACGCATTTTGTGGCTCCAAAATCCGTAGTCCTCCCCATCAAAGTGTGGGGGCTTGCCGAGTGGAATGGAAAGCAAATGTGAATTTGAACTATGCGGAATACGAGAGTAGTCAAAAGAAAAGTTAGAATTAACCGGTTTCCTTTGTTTGTCGTAGTCGTCGTCCTTTTGGGAAGAAGAGGACTCATCGCTGTCGTAGTAGACGATCTCCTTGATGTGTCTTGTCTTCTTCTTCTTCCCATCTCTTCGCTTGTGGCCCGAGCCCGAGTCATTGGACTTGTCATCCCTTGGCTCGTTGACGAAGGACTCCTTCTCCTTGTCGTTGATCACAATTCCCTTCCCCTTAGGATCCATCTCTTCGGGCGGTTAGTCCCTTTCTTGAAGAGAACGGCTCCGATACCAATTGAGAGCACCTAGAGGGGGGGGGGGTGAATAGGTGATCCTGTAAAAACTTAAACTTATAGCCACAAAACTTGATTAGGTGTTAGCACAGTTTATGCCAAGTGGCTAGAGAGGAGTCAAAACACAATAACCACAAGAATCCAATCACAGAGATGACACAGTGGTTATCCCGTGGTTCGGCCAAGTACAAAACTTGCCTACTCCACGTTGTGGCGTCCCAACGGACGAGAGTTGCACTCAACTCCTCTCAAGTGATCCAATGATCAACTTGAATACCACGGTGTTCTTGCTTTTCTTTTCTCAATCCCGTTTGCGAGGAATCTCCACAACTTGGAGCCTCTCGCCCTTACAAAAGATGTTCACAGAGAATCACGGAGCAAGGGAGGGAATGAGCAACGCACACAAGACTTCAAAAGATTAGAGCAACACGCACACAAGCAGCAATAAGAGCTCGCAACACAACTCAAAGAGTACACAACTCCACAAGAGCTCTATATGCTATCACAATGAATCGAATGCGCTAGATCAATGTCTTGGTGCTTAGAAAGGTTGTAGGAATGCTTGGTGTACTCCTCCATGCGCCAAGGGGTCCCTTTTATAGCCCCAAGGCAGCTAGGAGCCGTTGGGAACAAATCTGGAAGGCCATCTTTGCCTTCTGTCTCGTGGCGCACCGGACAGTCCGGTGCACACCGGACACTGTCCGGTGCCCGATTTGTTTCCATAGAAAGCGAAGCCGACCGTTGCCGACCGTTGCAGATCTGGCGCACCGGACAGTCCGGTGCACACCGGACAGTCCGGTGCTCCCTTCCGACCGTTGGCTCGGCCACGTGTCGCGCGCCGATCGCGCGGCCGACCGTTGGCCCGGCCGACCGTTGGCTCACCGGACAGTCCGGTGCACACCGGACAGTCCGGTGAATTTTAGCCGAAGTCGCCGGAGAAAAACCCGAGAGCGGCTGGTTTGCGCTGCGCTGATCTGGCGCACCGGACACTGTCCGGTGCACACCGGACAGTCCGGTGCCCCAGCCCGAAGCAGCCTTTGGCTGTACACAGCCACTCTCCACTTCTTTTCTTTTCTTTTCTTCTTTCTCCTGTTTCTAACACTTAGACAAGATGTTAGTACACAAAACTAATGTACTAAGGCTTAGAAACATACCTTTACTTGTGATTTACACTTTGTTCATCCATGAGCATATTTTCACATTTAGGCCCTTGTGTTTGCACTCAATCACCAAAATACTTAGAAATGGCCCAAGGGCACATTTCCCTTTCACTCACCCTTATACATAAAAGCATGATTAGGGCCAGAGTGAGACTTCCTAGAATGAATCTTCCTAATTTTGCTCTCAGGATAGCCGGCAGGGTATAAAATGTAACCCTCGTTATCCTGAGGCATGGGAGCTTTGCCCTTAACAAAGTTAGACAAGTTCTTAGGAGGGGCATTAAGTTTGACATTGTCTCCCCTTTGGAAGCCAATGCCATCCTTGATGCCAGGGCGTCTCCCATTATAAAGCATGCTACGAGCAAATTTAAATTTCTCATTTTCTAAGTTGTGCTCGGCAATTTTAGCATCTAGTTTAGCTATATGATCATTTTGTTGCTTAATTAAAATCATGTGATCATGAATAGCATGAATATCAACATCTCTACATCTAGTACAAATAGATACATGCTCAACAATAGATGTAGAGGGTTTGCAAGAATTAAGCTCAACAATCTTAGCATGAAGAATATCATTTTTATCCCTAAGATCGGAAATTGTAACCTTGCAAACATCAAAATCTTTAGCCTTAGCAATTAAATCTTCATTCTCTAATCTAAGGCTAGCAAGAGATACATTCAATTCATCAATCTTAGCAAGCAAGTCAACATTATCATCTCTAAGATTGGGAATTGAAACATTACAAACATGTGAATCAACCTTAGCATTTAAAATAGCATTTTCATTTCTAAGGTTGTCAATCATCTCACGACAAGTGCTTAGCTCACTAGATAGTTTTTGACATTTTTCTACTTCTAGAGCATAAGCATTTTTAACCTTAACATGTTTCTTGTTTTCTTTAATTAGACAATCCTCTTGGGCATCCAAAAGGTCATCCTTTTCATGAATGGCACTAACTAATTCATTTAATTTTTCTTTTTGAGCTATGTTAAGGTTGGCAAAAAGGGAACGCAAATTATCCTCCTCATCACTAGCATTATCATCACTAGAAGATTCATATTTAGTGGAGGAGTTGGATTTAACCTTCTTCTTTTTGCCGTCCTTTGCCATGAGGCACTTGTGGCCGATGTTGGGGAAGAGGAGTCCCTTGGTGACGGCGATGTTGGCGGCGTCCTCGTCGTCGGAGGAGTCGCTTGAGCTCTCGTCGGAGTCCCACTCGCGACAAACATGGGCATCGCCGCCCTTCTTCTTGTAGTACCTCTTCTTCTCCTTTCTTCTCCCCTTCTTGTCGTCGCCTCGGTCACTGTCACTAGATATAGGACATTTAGCAATAAAATGACCGGGCTTACCACATTTGTAGCACACCTTCTTGGAGCGGGACTTGTAGTCTTTCCCCCTCCTTTGTTTGAGGATTTGGCGGAAGCTCTTGATGACGAGCGCCATTTCCTCATTGTCGAGCTTGGAGGCGTCGATTGGTTGTCGACTTGGTGTAGACTCCTCCTTCTTCTCCTCCGTTGCCTTGAATGCAACGGGTTGGGCTTCGGATGAGTCGCCAAGCTTGTTGATTTTCCTCGAGCCTTCTATCATGCACTCAAAACTTACAAAATGCCCGATAACTTCCTCGGGGGTCATTTTAGTATATCTAGGATTACCACGAATCAATTGAACTTGAGTGGGATTAAGAAAGATGAGAGACCTTAAAATAACATTTACCACTTCGTGATCGTCCCACTTCTTGCTCCCGAGGTTGCGAACTTGGTTCACCAAAGTCTTGAGCCGGTTGTACATGTGTTGTGGCTCCTCTCCTTTGTGAAGCCGGAACCGACCGAGCTCCCCCTCGATCGTTTCCCGTTTGGTGATCTTGGTGAGCTCATCTCCCTCGTGCGCGGTTTTGAGTACATCCCAAATCTCCTTGGCGTTCTTCAACCCTTGTACTTTGTTATATTCCTCTTTGCTTAGTGAGGCGAGGAGAATTGTTGTGGCTTGTGAGTTGAAGTGCTCGATTTGGGCTACCTCATCCTCATCATAGTTCTCATCCCCTACGGATGGTACCTGCGCACCAAACTCAACAACATCCCATATGCTTTTGTGGAGCGAGATTAGATGAAATCGCATTAAATCGCTCCACCTAGCGTAATCTTCACCATCAAAAGTTGGTGGTTTGCCTAGTGGGACGGAAAGTAAAGGTGTATGTTTGGAAATGCGAGGGTAGCGTAGGGGGATCTTACTATACTTCTTGCGCTCTTGGCGCTTAGAAGTGACGGAGGGCGCATCGGAGTCGGAGGTCGATGTTGATGAAGTGTCGGTCTCGTAGTAGACCACCTTCCTCATCCTCTTGTGCTTGTCGCCTTTCCGATGCGGCTTGTGGGAAGAAGATTTTTCCTTCTTCTCTTTGTGGTGAGAAGAAGATTTCTTCTCCTTCCCTTTGTTGGAGGAGCTCTTCTTCTTCTCCCTCCTTTTGGTGCGGGACTCTTCCGATGAAGTGCTCCCGTGGCTTGTAGTGGGCTTTTCGCCGGTCTCCATCTCCTTCTTGGCGTGATCTCCCGACATCACTTCGAGCGGTTAGGCTCTAATGAAGCACCGGGCTCCGGTACCAATTGATAGTCGCCTAGAGGGGGGGGTGAATAGGGCGAAACTGAAATTTACAAATATAAACACAACTACAAGCCGGGTTAGCGTTAGAAATATAAACGAGTCCGCGAGAGAGAGCGCAAAACAAATCGCGAGCAAATAATGAAGTGTGACACACGGATTTGTTTTACCGAGGTTCGGTTCTTTCAAACCTACTCCCCGTTGAGGAGGCCACAAAGGCCGGGTCTCTTTCAACCCTTCCCTCTCTCAAACGGTCCCTCGGACCGAGTGAGCTTTTCTTCTCAAATCAAAGCCGGGAACAAAACTTCCCCGCAAGGGCCACCACACAATTGGTGCCTCTTGCCTTGATTACAATGGAGTTTTGATTACAAGAACAAGTGAGAAAGAAAAGAAGCAATCCAAGCGCAAGAGCTCAAATGAACACGGCAAATCACTCTCACTAGTCACTAGGGTTTTGTGTGGAATTGGAGAGGATTTGATCTCTTTGAATGTGTCTAGAATTGAATGCTAGAGCTCTTGTAGTAGTTGAGAAGTGAAAAACTTGGATGCAATGAATGGTGGGGTGGTTGGGGTATTTATAGCCCCAACCACCAAATGTGGCCGTTGGAAGGCTGCCTGTTCGATGGCGCACCGGACAGTCCGGTGCACACCGGACAGTCCGGTGCCCCCTGCCACGTCATCACTGCCGTTGGATTCTAGCCGTTGGAGCTTCTGACTTGTGGGCCCGCCTGGGTGTCCGGTGCACACCGGACATCTACTGTTCCTTGTCCGGTGCGCCGGAGTGGGCGCGCCTGCCATCTGCGCGCGCAGAGCGCGCATTAAATGCGCGGCAGAGAGCCGTTGGCGCAGAGATGACCGTTGCTTCGGAGTCGCACCGGACAGTCCGGTGCACACCGGACAGTCCGGTGAATTATAGCGGACTAGCCGTTGGAGTTTCCCGAAGCTGGCGAGTTCCTGAGGCCGACCTCCCATGGCGCACCGGACACTGTCCGGTGTACACCGGACAGTCCGGTGAATTATAGCGGAGTCGCCTCCGGAAATTCCCGAAGGTGGTGAGTTGGCGTTGGAGTCCTCTGGTGCACCGGACACTGTCCGGTGGTGCACCGGACACTGTCCGGTGTACACCGGACAGTCCGGTGATCCCAGACCAGAGGGCCCTCGGTTCCCACTTTGCTCCTTTGTTGAATCCAAAACTTGGTCTTTTTATTGGCTGAGTGTGAACCTTTTACACCTGTATGATCTATACACTTGGGCAAACTAGTTAGTCCAATTATTTGTGTTGGGCACTTCAACCACCAAAATTAATTAAGGACTAGGTGTAAGCCTAATTCCCTTTCAGTTACAACTGTCTTTTTACGGATATAGGTGTTACTGTCTTTAGAAGAAGTGATGATTCAGTAGCATTTAAGGGAGTGTTAGAGGGTCAGCTATACTTAGTAGATTTTGATAAAGCTGAACTCGACACTTGCCTAATTGCTAAGACTAACATGGGCTGGCTCTGGCATCGCCGACTAGCACATGTTGGAATGAAGAATCTTCACAAACTTCTAAAGGGAGAACACATTTTGGGACTAACAAATGTTCATTTTGAGAAAGACAGGATTTGTAGCGCATGTCAGGCAGGAAAGCAAGTTGGTGTTCATCATCCACACAAGAACATCATGACGACTGACAAGCCACTCGAGCTCCTACACATGGACCTTTTCGGCCCGATTGCTTACATAAGCATCGGCGGAAGTAAGTACTGTCTAGTTATTGTGGATGATTATTCTCGCTTCACTTGGGTGTTCTTTTGCAGGAAAAATCTCATACCCAAGAAACCTTGAAAGGATTCTTGAGACGAGCTCAAAATGAGTTCGGCTTGAGGATCAAAAAGATAAGAAGCGACAATGGGACGGAGTTCAAGAACTCACAAATCGAAGGCTTCCTTGAGGAGGAGGGCATCAAGCATGAGTTCTTTTCTCCCTACACGCCACAACAAAATAGTGTAGTGGAGAGGAAGAATCGAACTCTATTGGACATGGCAAGAACCATGCTTGATGAGTACAAGACTTCGGATCGGTTTTGGGCCGAGGTGGTCAACACCGCCTGTTACGCCATCAACCGGTTATATCTACACCGAATCCTGAAGACATCATACGAACTCCTAACCGGTAAAAAGCCCAATGTTTCATATTTTAGAGTCTTTGGTAGCAAATGTTTTATTCTTGTTAAAAGAGGTAGAAAATCCAAATTTGCTCCTAAGGCTATAGAAGGCTTTTTACTAGGATATGATTCAAACACAAGGGCATATAGAGTCTTTAACAAGTCCTCTGGACTAGTTGAAGTTTCTTGTGACATTGTGTTTGATGAGACTAACGGCTCTCAAGTAGAGCAAGTTGATCTTGATGAGCTAGATGATGAAGAGGCTCCGTGCGTCGCGCTAAGGAACATGTCCATTGGGGATGTGTGTCCTAAGGAATCCGAAGAGCCTCCAAATGCAAAAGATCAACCATCTTCCTCTAGGCAAGCATCTCCACCAACTCAAGATGAAGATGAGGCTCAAGATGATGAAGGAAAAGATCAAGAAGATGAGCCACCTCAAGAGGAGAACAATGATCAAGGGGGAGATGCCCATGATCAAGATAAGGAAGATGAACAAGTTCAAAGACCGCCACACCTAAGAGTCCACCAAGCAATCCAACGAGATCACCCCGTGAACACCATCCTCGGCGATATTCAAAAGGGGGTAACTACTAGATCTCGTGTTGCTCATTTTTGTGAACATTACTCTTTTGTTTCCTCTATTGAGCCACACAAGGTAGAGGAAGCACTTCAAGATTCGGATTGGGTGGTGACGATGCAAGAGGAGCTCAACAATTTCACAAGGAATGAGGTATGGCATTTAGTTCCACGTCCTAACCAAAATGTTGTAGGAACCAAGTGGGTCTTCCACAACAAACAAGATGAGCATGGTGTGGTGACAAGGAACAAAGCCCGACTTGTGGCCAAGGGATATTCACAAGTCGAAGGTTTGGATTTCGGTGAAATCTATGCACCCGTAGCTAGGCTAGAATCAATTCGCATTTTACTTGCCTATGCTACTTACCATGGCTTCAAGCTTTATCAAATGGACGTGAAAAGTGCCTTCCTCAACGGACCAATCAAGGAAGAAGTCTATGTTGAGCAACCTCCCGGCTTTGAAGATAGTGAGTACCCTAACTATGTATATAAACTCTCTAAGGCGCTTTATGGGCTCAAGCAAGCCCCAAGAGCATGGTATGAATGCCTAAGAGATTTTCTTATCACTAATGGCTTCAAAGTCGGAAAGGCCGATCCTACTTTATTTACTAAAACACTTGCAAATGATTTGTTTGTATGCCAAATTTATGTTGATGATATTATATTTGGGTCTACTAATGAATCTACATGTGAGGAATTTAGTAGGATCATGACACAAAAATGCGAGATGTCGATGATGGGGGAGTGAAAGGGAAATGTGCCCTTGGGCCATTTCTAAGTATTTTGGTGATTTAGTGTCCAACACAAGTGCTTAAGTGTAAAATGGTGGACAAAGTACAAATCAAGGATAAAGGTATGTTTCTCGGACTTAGTATATTGTTTATGGACTAATATATTGTGTCTAAGTGCTGGAAACAGGAAAAATCGAATTGGAATTGTCTTGGCTCGAGCAGCCAAGACTCTGCTGAGTCTGGGAGCACCGGACTGTCCGGTGGTGCACCGGACAGTGTCCGGTGTCCTAGCCTGGCTCGAGCGAAGTGGCCGCTCTCGGGAATTCACCGGCGACGTACGGCTATAATTCACCGGACTGTCCGGTGTGCACCGCACTGTCCGGTGAGCCAACGGTCGGCCGCGCGATCTGCGCGGGACACGTGGCCGAGCCAACGGCTAGAAGGAGGCACCGGACTCTCCGGTGTGCACCGGACATGTCCGGTGCGCCAACGGCTCTCTGGCTGCCAACGGTCGGCTGCGCCGTTTAAGGAAAGAAATCGGGCACCGGACAGTGTCCGGTGTGCACCGGACTGTCCGGTGCACCAGACGGCAGAAGGCAAGAATTGCCTTCCCAGATTGCTCTCAACGGCTCCTAGCTGCCTTGGGGCTATAAAAGGAACCCCTAGGCGCATGGAGGAGGACACCAAGCATTCCTACAACATTCCTAAGCACCAAGACAACGACTTCGCGCATTCGTTTCATTGTGATAGCATATAGAGCTCTAGTGGAGTTGTGAACTCATTGAGTTGTGTTGCGAGCTCTTGTTGCGACTTGTGTGCGTGTTGACACTCTGATTCTTGTGTCTTGTGTGCGTTGCTAATCCCTCCCTTGCTCCGTGTTCTTTGTGAATTTCAAGTGTAAGGGCGAGAGGCTCCAAGTTGTGGAGATTCCTCGCAAACGGGATTAAGAAAAAGCAAGCAAAACACCGTGGTATTCAAGTGGGTCTTTGGACCGCTTGAGAGGGGTTGATTGCAACCCTCGTCCGTTGGGACGCCACAACGTGGAGTAGGCAAGCGTTGGTCTTGGCCGAACCACGGGATAACCACTGTGCCATCTCTGTGATTGATCCTTGTTGGTTATTGTGTTTTGTTGAGGATTCCTCTTTAGCCACTTGGCAATTATTGTACTAACGATTAACCAAGTTTTGTGGCTTAAGTTTTCAAGTTTCACAGGATCACCTATTCACCCCCCCCTCTAGGTGCTCTCAATTGGTATCAGAGCAGTTCTCTTCAAGAAAAGGACTAACCGCCCGAAGAGATGGATCCTAAGGGCAAGGGGATGGTGATCAACGACAAGGAAAAGGAGTCCTTCGTCAACGAGCCAAATGATGACAAGCCCACTGACTCAGGCTCGGGCCACAAAAGAAAAGACGGGAGGAAGAAGAAGACAAGGCGCATCAAGGAAATTGTCTACTACGACAGCGACGAATCCTCCTCCTCCCAAAAGGACGACAACGACCACGAGAAAAAGAAAACGGTCAATTCAAACTTTTCTTTTGATTACTCTCGTATTCCTCAAAGTACTAATGCTCATTTATTACCTATTCCACTTGGTAAACCTCCTCATTTTGATAGAGAGGACTACGGATTTTGGAGTCACAAAATGCGTAGTCACTTGTTCTCTCTCCATCCTAGCATATGGGAGATTGTAGAGAGTGGAATGCACTTTGATAGTACGGATAGTCCCATGGTTATTAATGAACAGATTCATAAAAATGCACAAGCTACTACTGTGTTGCTAGCCTCTTTGTGCAGGGACGAGTACCATAAGGTGAGCGGATTGGACAATGCCAAGCAGATCTGGGACACCCTCAAGATCTCTCATGAGGGGAATGATGTCACCTTGCTCACCAAGATGGAGTTGGTGGAGGGCGAGCTTGGACGATTCACGATAATAAGGGGCGAGGAGCCAACCCAAACATACAACCGGCTCAAGACCCTTATCAACAAAATAAGGAGCTACGGGAGCACGCGATGGACGGACCACGACGTCGTCCGCCTAATGCTAAGGTCCTTTACCGTTCTTGATCCTCATTTGGTGAACAATATTCGTGAAAATCCTAGGTACACCAAGATGTCGCCCGAAGAAGTTCTTGAGAAGTTTGTAAGCGGGCGAATGATGATCAAGGAGGCGAGATACGTGGACGACGCGTTGAACGGTCCTATTCATGAGCCTCAACCCATTGCTCTCAAGGCAACGAGGAGCAAGGAGGTGCTACCGAGCAAGGTGGCGCAAGTTGAGGCGGTCGGGCTAAATGATGAGGAGATGGCCCTCATCATTAAGCGCTTCAAGACGGCGCTTAAAGGTCGCAAGGGACAGCCAAGCAAGACCAAAACAAAGGAGAAGCGCTCGTGCTTCAAATGTGGTAAGATTGGTCATTTCATTGCTAACTGTCCCGACAATGAAAGTGACCAGGAAAAGAGGAACAAAAGGGAGAAGAAGAAGCATTACAAGAAGGCCAAGGGCGAGGCACATATCGGAAAGGAGTGGGATTCGGATTGCTCCTCCTCCGACTCCGACAATGAAGGACTCGCCGCCACCGCCTTCAACAAGTCATCCCTCTTCCCCAACGAGCGTCACACTTGCCTCATGGCAAGGGAGAAGAAAGTTTATGCATTCGGGGGTTCAAGCTGGATTATCGACAGCGGATGCACAAACCATATGACGGGGGAGAAGAAGATGTTCACTTCCTACGTCAAAAACAAGGATTCCCAAGATTCAATAATATTCGGTGATGGGAATCAAGGCAAGGTAAAAGGGTTAGGTAAAATTGCAATTTCTAATGAGCACTCTATCTCTAATGTGTTTTTAGTTGAGTCTCTTGGTTACAATTTGCTATCTGTTAGTCAACTATGCAATATGGGATATAATTGTCTTTTTACAAATGTAGATGTGTCTGTCTTTAGAAGAAGTGATGGTTCACTAGCTTTTAAGGGTGTATTAGACGACAAACTTTATCTAGTTGATTTTGCAAAAGAGGAGGCCGGTCTAGATGCATGCTTAATAGCTAAGACTAGCATGGGTTGGCTGTGGCATCGCCGCTTAGCACATGTAGGGATGAAGAACCTTCACAAGCTTCTAAAGGGAGAACACGTGATAGGTTTGTCTAACGTGCAATTCGAAAAAGATAGACCTTGTGCAGCTTGTCAAGCAGGTAAACAGGTGGGAGGATCGCATCACAGCAAGAATGTGATGACCACATCAAGACCTCTGGAGCTGCTACATATGGACCTCTTCGGACCCGTCGCCTATCTAAGCATAGGAGGAAGTAAGTATGGTTTAGTTATTGTTGATGACTTTTCCCGCTTTACTTGGGTGTTCTTTTTGCAGGACAAGTCTGAAACCCAAGGGACCCTCAAGCGCTTCCTAAGAAGAGTTCAAAATGAGTTTGAGCTCAAAGTGAAGAAAATAAGAAGCGACAACGGGTCCAAATTCAAGAACCTTCAAGTGGAGGAGTTCCTTGAGGAGGAGGGGATCAAGCACGAGTTCTCTGCTCCCTACACACCACAACAAAATGGTGTGGTAGAGAGGAAGAACAGGACACTCATCGATATGGCGAGGACGATGCTTGGAGAGTTCAAGACCCCCGAGTGTTTTTGGTCGGAAGCCGTGAACATGGCTTGCCACGCCATCAACAGGGTCTACCTTCATCGCCTCCTCAAGAAGACGTCGTATGAGCTGCTAACCGGTAACAAACCTAATGTATCGTATTTTCGTGTATTTGGGAGTAAATGCTACATTCTAGTGAAGAAGGGTAGAAATTCTAAGTTTGCTCCCAAAGCCGTAGAAGGGTTTTTGCTAGGTTATGACTCAAATACAAAGGCGTATAGAGTCTTCAACAAATCATCGGGTTTGGTTGAAGTCTCTAGCGATGTTGTATTTGATGAGACTAATGGCTCTCCAAGAGAGCAAGTTGTTGATCTTGATGATGTAGATGAAGAAGAAGTTCCAACTGCCGCAATACGCACCATGGCGATTGGAGAAGTGCGGCCACAGGAACAAGATGAACAAGATCAACCTTCTTCCTCAACAACGGTGCATCCCCCAACTCAAGACGATGAACAGGTTCATCAAAAGGAGGCGTGTGATCAAGGGGGAGCACAAGATGATCACGTGATGGAGGAAGAAGCGCAACCGACACCTCCAACCCAAGTTCGAGCGGTGATTCAAAGAGATCATCCCGTCGACCAAATTTTGGGTGACATTAGCAAGGGAGTAACTACTCGATCTCGATTAGTTAATTTTTGTGAGCATTACTCCTTTGTCTCTTCTATTGAGCCTTTCAGGGTAGAGGAGGCCTTGCTAGATCCAGACTGGGTGTTGGCCATGCAGGAGGAGCTCAATAACTTCAAGAGGAATGAAGTTTGGACGCTGGTGCCTCGTCCTAAGCAAAATGTTGTGGGAACCAAGTGGGTGTTCCGCAATAAACAAGACGAACACGGGGTGGTGACAAGGAACAAGGCTCGACTTGTGGCAAAAGGTTATGCCCAAGTCGCAGGTTTGGACTTTGAGGAGACTTTTGCTCCTGTGGCTAGGCTAGAGTCTATTCGTATCTTGCTAGCATATGCTGCTCACCATTCTTTCAGGTTGTTCCAAATGGATGTGAAGAGCGCTTTCCTCAACAGGCCAATCAAGGAGGAAGTATACGTAGAGCAACCCCCTGGCTTCGAGGATGAACGGTACCCCGACCATGTGTGTAAGCTCTCTAAGGCGCTCTATGGACTTAAGCAAGCCCCAAGAGCATGGTATGAATGCCTTAGAGATTTCTTAATTGCTAATGCTTTCAAGGTTGGGAAAGTCGATCCAACTCTTTTTACTAAGACTTGTGATGGTGACTTGTTTGTGTGCCAAATCTATGTCGATGACATAATATTTGGTTCTACTAACCAAAAGTCTTGTGAAGAGTTTAGCAGGGTGATGACGCAGAAATTCGAGATGTCAATGATGGGCGAGTTGAAATACTTCCTCGGGTTCCAAGTGAGGCAACTCAAGGACGGCACCTTCATCTCCCAAACGAAGTACACGCAAGACTTGCTAAAGCGGTTTGGGATGAAGGACGCCAAGCCCGCAAAGACTCCGATGGGAACCGACCGACGGGCACACCGACCTCAACAAAGAAGGTAAGTCTGTTGATCAAAAAGCATACCGGTCAATGATAGGGTCTTTACTTTATCTTTGTGCTAGTAGACCAGATATTATGCTTAGCGTATGCATGTGTGCTCGATTTCAATCCGATCCTAAGGAGTGTCACTTAGTGGCCGTGAAGCAAATTCTTCGATATTTAGTCGCTACGCCTTGCTTCGGGATTTGGTATCCAAAGGGGTCCAACTTTGACTTAATTGGATACTCAGATTCCGACTATGCTGGATGTAAGGTCGATAGGAAGAGTACATCAGGGACGTGCCAATTCTTAGGAAGGTCCCTGGTGTCGTGGAACTCCAAGAAACAAACTTCCGTTGCCCTATCCACCGCTGAGGCCGAGTATGTTGCCGCAGGACAGTGTTGCACGCAACTACTTTGGATGAGGCAAACCCTCAGGGACTTTGGCTACAATCTGAGCAAAGTCCCACTCCTATGTGATAATGAGAGTGCTATCCGCATGGCGGAAAATCCTGTTGAACACAGCCGCACAAAGCACATTGACATCCGGCATCACTTTCTGAGAGACCACCAGCAAAAGGGAGATATCGAAGTGTTTCATGTTAGCACCGAGAACCAGCTAGCCGATATCTTTACCAAGCCTCTAGATGAGAAGACCTTTTGCAGGCTGCGTAGTGAGCTAAATGTCTTAGATTCGCGGAACCTGGATTGACTTATAGCATACATGTGTTTATGCCTTTGATCTTGTTCCCTATGCATTTTGTTGTTTAGTTATGGTGCTCAAGTTGTACAAACACTCCCTGGACCTCACAAGTCCGTTGCAAAGTGATGCACATATTTAGGGGGAGATGTGTTACAACTTGCCCTTTGAGACTAACCATGTGCTTGAGTTTGCTTGTTTTAGTCTCAAAGGAAGTTTGAAAGGGAAAAGATGGACTTGGACCATGAAAGACTTCCACTGCACTCCGATGAGAGGGTAACTTATTCCAAGTTCATCTCATGTACTCTTATTGCCTTTGTATTCTTATTGAAGATTTTGGTGAGGCAATGGGGTTCTTGGGCCAAGATTGATCCCGTTTTGGTGTTTGATGCCAAAGGGGGAGAAAATAAAGGCCAAAGCGATAAATGGATCAGCTACCACTTGAGATATTTTGAAAATAGTAGAATAGAGCTTTTTTGTTTGTCAAAACTCTTTTATTGTCTATCCTGTCAAAAGTTGGCTTCTTGTGGGGAGAAATGCTGATTATGGGAAAAAGGGGGAGTTTTTGGAATCTTGAATCAAATACTCTTGAAATGACTCTCTTTATGCCTTAACATGTGTGTTTGACTTAGAGATAGAAATTTGAGTTTTGATTTGCAAAAACAAACCAAGTGGTGGCAAAGGATGATCCATATATGCCAAAATTGAACCAAAACAATTTTGAGTTCTTGTTTGAAATGATTTTGTATTTGTTCTACTTGCTTTATGTTGTGTTGGCATAAATCACCAAAAGGGGGAGATTGAAAGGGAAATGTGCCCTTGGGCCATTTCTAATTATTTTGGTGATTTAGTGTCCAACACAAGTGCTTAAGTGTAAAATGGTGGACAAAGTACAAATCAAGGATAAAGGTATGTTTCTCGGACTTAGTATATTGTTTATGGACTAATATATTGTGTCTAAGTGCTGGAAACAGGAAAAATCGAATTGGAATTGTCTTGGCTCGAGCAGCCAAGACTCTGCTGAGTCTGGGAGCACCGGACTGTCCGGTGGTGCACCGGACAGTGTCCGGTGCGCCAGCCTGGCTCGAGCGAAGTGGCCGCTCTCGGGAATTCACCGGCGACGTACGGCTATAATTCACCGGACTGTCCGGTGTGCACCGGACTGTCCGGTGAGCCAACGGTCGGCCGGGCCAACGGTCGGCCGCGCGATCTGCGCGGGACACGTGGCCGAGCCAACGGCTAGAAGGAGGCACCGGACTCTCCGGTGTGCACCGGACATGTCCGGTGCGCCAACGGCTCTCTGGCTGCCAACGGTCGGCTGCGCCGTTTAAGGAAAGAAATCGGGCACCGGACAGTGTCCGGTGTGCACCGGACTGTCCGGTGCACCAGACGGCACAAGGCAAGAATTGCCTTCCCAGATTGCTCTCAACGGCTCCTAGCTGCCTTGGGGCTATAAAAGGAACCCCTAGGCGCATGGAGGAGGACACCAAGCATTCATACAACATTCCTAAGCACCAAGACAACGACTTCGCACATTCGTTTCATTGTGATAGCATATAGAGCTCTAGTGGAGTTGTGAACTCATTGAGTTGTGTTGCGAGCTCTTGTTGCGACTTGTGTGCGTGTTGACACTCTGATTCTTGTGTCTTGTGTGCGTTGCTAATCCCTCCCTTGCTCCGTGTTCTTTGTGAATTTCAAGTGTAAGGGCGAGAGGCTCCAAGTTGTGGAGATTCCTCGCAAACGGGATTGAGAAAAAGCAAGCAAAACATCGTGGTATTCAAGTGGGTCTTTGGACCGCTTGAGAGGGGTTGATTGCAACCCTCGTCCGTTGGGACGCCACAACGTGGAGTAGGCAAGCGTTGATCTTGGCCGAACCACGGGATAACCATTGTGCCATCTCTGTGATTGATCCTTGTTGGTTATTGTGTTTTGTTGAGGATTCCTCTTTAGCCACTTGGCAATTATTGTACTAACGATTAACAAGTTTTGTGGCTTAAGTTTTCAAGTTTCACAGGATCACCTATTCACCCCCCCTCTAGGTGCTCTCAGGGAGTTGAAGTACTTCTTGGGATTTCAAGTGAAGCAACTCCAAGAGGGCACCTTCATTAGCCAAACGAAGTATATTCAAGACATTCTAAACAAGTTTGGGATGAAGGATGCCAAGCCCATCAAGACACCCATGGGAACTAATGGGCATCTCGACCTCGACACGGGAGGTAAATCCGTAGATCAAAAGGTATACCGGTCGATGATAGGTTCTTTACTCTATTTATGTGCATCTCGACCGGATATTATGCTTTCCGTATGCATGTGTGCAAGATTCCAAGCCGATTCTAAGGAAGCTCACCTTAGGGCCGTAAAACGAATCTTGAGATATTTAGTTTATACTCCTAAGTTTGGGCTTTGGTATCCTAGGGGATCCACATTTGATTTAATTGGTTATTCGGATGCCGATTGGGCGGGGTGTAAAATTAATAGAAAGAGCACATCAGGGACTTGCCAGTTCTTGGGAAGATCTCTGGTGTCTTGGGCTTCAAAGAAGCAAAATTTTGTAGCTCTTTCTACTGCCGAAGCTGAGTATATTGTCGCAGGCCATTGTTGCGCGCAATTGCTTTGGATGAGACAAACCCTTAGGGACTATGGTTACAAATTAACCAAAGTTCCTCTTCTATGTGATAATGAGAGTGCAATCCGCATGGCGGATAATCCCGTTGAGCATAGCCGCACTAAACACATAGCCATTCGGTATCATTTTCTAAGAGATCACCAACAAAAGGGGATATCGAGATTGCATATATTAACACCAAAGAACAATTAGCCGATATCTTTACCAAGCCACTAGATGAACAAACATTTAACAAACTTAGGCATGAGCTAAATATTCTTGATTCTCAGAATTTCTTTTGATGTTTTGCACACATAGCTCAATAATATACCTTTGATCCTATCTCTTTCATGTGCTATGACTAATGTGTTTTCAAGTGTATATCAAACCAAGTCATAGATTGAAAGGGAATTGGAGTCTTCGGCGAAGACAAAGGCTTCCACTCCACTCCATCAAATTACTCATCCTTCGCCGTCGCTTCGAGCCGCTCTCCAACTTTGGTATAATCTTCACTCTTATGTTATTTACCATAAGGAGAGAAAGTACAAGGGCTTATATTCACTCAAGTATCCGTTTTTGGCGATTCACCATGCCAAATGGGGAGAAAGTATTAGCCCAAAGTAAAAGGACCGCACCACCACCATTTTTCAAAAATTTGAGTTAAGAAAAGATTATTCAATTGATGATTTTTCAATCGGTATCTTATTAGAATTTCAAATTGGTACAACCCTTTCAAAACTAATATATAAAACCCTCTTGAACACTAAGAGGAGGATTTGATTGAGGGGGAGTTTTGTTTAGTCAAAGGAAAAGCATTTGAAACAGGGGGAGAAAATTTCAAATCTTGAAAATGCTTCTCAAAATCTTATTCATTTATCTTTGACTATTTGCAAAAGGACTTTGAAAAGAATCTACAAAAGAATTTGCAAAAACAAAACATGTGGTGCAAGCGTGGTCCAAAATGTTAAAAAAATCCATGCATATCTTATGAGAATTTATTGGTTCAATTCTTAGTAACCTTTGCACTTACATTATGCAAACTAGTTCAATTATGCACTTCTATATTTGCTTTGGTTTGTGTTGGCATCAATCACCAAAAAGGGTGAGATTGAAAGGGAATTAGGCTTACACCTTTTTCCTAAGGCCCCGTTTGTTTCGTTGGAATTGAATTCCATTTTAATAATTATAATTTAGATAAAACTAATTAAGTTCATATATTTATATATTTAATATATTTGTATATTATCCTAAATCATATGAGAGAGATAGTTATACACTGCATTTATGTTATAGCGAAGCAAGTAGAAGGGTGTGCTATAAATTATACATCGGCAAAATAGTATGTAAATCTATAAAATCAATTTCTATTTCTCACCCCATGAATTTGAGATAGGCTTATATGATAACTTTGGAAAGTGGTGGAATGTTACATTCTAAAAAATTAGTCTATTCCATTAGTAAGATTCCAATTCCTCAAAATGAAAGGAAACAAATGGGACCTAATTGTTTTTGGTGGTTGAATTGACCAACACAAACAATTGGACTAACTAGTTTGCTCTAGATTATGAGTTCTACAAGTGCCAAAGGTTCACAACAAACCAATAAAAAGACCGAGAAAGGATTCAAATATTGAGAGCTAAAGTCAGCCAAAGTGTGCCCTAGTCTGGCGCACCGGACTGTCCGGTGTGCCACCGGACAGTGTCCGGTGCACCAGGGACTCCAACTCCGAACTGCTCACCTTCGGGAATTCTGGAGGCCGCTCCGCTATAATTCACCGGACTGTCCGGTGTAGCACCGGACAATGTCCGGTGGCGCACCGGACAGTCCGGTGTGTCAGTGGAGCAACGGCTACTTCGCGCCAACGATCGTCTGCAGAAGGCATTAAATGCGCTACAGTGCGCGCCAGAGTCAGAGCAGAGCCAGATGGCGCACCGGACACTGAACAGTGCTTGTCCGGTGCACCACCGGACTATCCGGTGGCCCAGAAGACAAAAGCTCCAACGGTCGGAATCCAACGGTTTGGTGACGTGGCAGGCGCACCGGACTGTTCGGTGCGCCATGCGACAGCAGCCTTCACCAAACGGCTAGTTTGGTGGTTGGGGCTATAAATACCCCCAACCACCCACCATTCATAGCATCCAAGTTTTCCAACTTCCCACACCTTACAAGAGCTATAGCATTCAATACAAGACACACCAAAGAGATCAAATCCTCTCCCAACTCCTTAGTTTATTCCAAATCAAATAGTGACTTGTGAGAGAGTGACTTGTGTTCATTTGAGCTCTTGCGCTTGTATTGCTCCTTTTTCTCATTCTTTCTTGTGATCAACTCAATTGTAACCGAGGCAAGAGACACCAATTGTGTGGTGGTCCTTGCGGGGACTTTGTGTCCCGTTTGATTGAGAAGAGAAGCTCACTCGGTCTAAGTGACCGTTTGAGAGAGGGAAAGGATTGAAAGAGACCCGGTCTTTGTGACCACCTCAACGGGGAGTAGGTTTGCAAGAACCGAACCTCGGTAAAACAAATCATCGTGTCTCACTCTTTATTTGCCCGCGATTTATTTTTTACCCTCTCTCTCGGACTCGTTCATATTTCTAACGCTAACCCGACTTGTAGTTGTGCTTAAGTTTATAAATTTTAGATTCGCCCTATTCACCCCCCCTCTAGGCGACTTTCACATGCACTATGGCTGCCAATTCCAAATCATGGGTGGGATAATTCTGCTCATGCGGCTTAAGTAGGCGCGATGCATAAGCAATGACTTTCTCGTTTTGCATCAGCACACACCCTAAGCCTTGCCTCGAGGCATCACAGAAGACGACGAAATCCTGATGTATATCTGGTAGTGTCAAAACGAGTGCGGTCGTGAGCTTCTCCTTTATGATCTGGAAACTTCCTTCACATTTTGGGGTCCACACAAACTTATGGTCTTTCTTGAGGAGCTCGGTCATAGGTCTTGCTATGCTGGAGAATCCCTTGATAAAGCGGCGGTAATATCCTGCCATTCCAAGAAAGCTTCGAACCTCACTGACGTTGGATGGCTACCTCCATTTTGATACTGCTTCCACCTTGGAAGGGTCTACCTCTATTCCTTCTGCGGTCAAGATATGCCCAAGGAAGGCTATCTTTTCCAACCAGAATTCACATTTACTGAGTTTAGCATAAAGTTGGTGTGCCCTGAGTTTTCCGAGGACGGTCCGAAGGTGACGCTTATGGTCTTCGCGGTTCTTGGAGTAGATAAGGATGTCGTCAATGAAGACTATGACAAACTTATCCAGCTCTTCCATAAACACTTTGTTCATGAGGTTCATAAAGAAGGCGGGTGCGTTTGTCAGTCCGAAAGGCATCACTGTGAATTCATACTGTCCGTATCGGGTGACAAATGCAGTCTTCTGGATGTCTGCTTCCTTGATTCTCAATTGGTGATAACCAGACCTTAGGTCTATCTTGGAGAAGTATTTGGCCCCTTGAAGTTGATCGAAGAGGTTGTCGATCCGAGGAAGTGGATACTTGTTCTTGATGGTGACTTCAGTTAATGATCGGTAATCAATACACATCCTCATACTTCCATCTTTCTTAGAGACGAAAAGGACTGGTGCTCCCCAAGGGGATGAGCTAGGGCGAATGTACCCTTTTTGTTGAAGATCTGTGATTTGGAGCTTCAATTCTGCTAACTCGGTAGAAGCCATGCGGTATGGTCTCTTTGCGATGGGTGCCGTTCCAGGAATCAGATCTATGTAGAATTCCACTTCTCTTTCCGGTGGCATTCCTGGTAACTCTTCTGGGAACACATCCATGAATTCTTCTACCACTGATATGTTTTCTGTTGCTAGATTAAATATCATTGGATCATTGGCGGGTGGCTGAGCCTGACAAGAGACTGACTTTCCTTGGTGGTCTCTGAGAAGGACTGTCTTGTTTGCGCAACCGATGATACCTTTGTGTTTGGTCAACCAATCCATTCCTAAGATCACATCAATCCCTTGGGATGGCAAGACAGTTAAGTCTGCCAAGAACACTACCCCACTTAAAAGGATTCTGACTTGGGAGTATTTGAGCTGACAAAGGAGCTCTAACCCTGGGGTTCGGGTGACCAAGGGAATCTCTAGAAGGGTAGAGGGAATGCCATGCTTTTCCACAAAACTAGTGGATATGAAAGAATGGGATGCTCCTGAATCGAAAAGTACAGTAGCGGGAGTAAATTCAACAAGGAACTCACCGAGCACTACTCCTGGAGCTTGCTGAGCCTCCTGAGCATCGATGTGATTAACCCGTGCCCTTCCTTGGTACTGGGTCTTGTTCTACTGGCTGATGGAGGAGGGCTCCTTGGGGGCGAATGTTGAGGTATTCTTAGGGCCATTCACCGAGTTGGAGTAAGCAGGTCCTGATGGCTTCAGCTGGGGACAGTTGTTCTTGAAGTGACTGGGATCTCCGCAGTGCCAACACGCATTCGCCGGTGGTTGGTTGCTTGCAACTGAGGGGCATGAAAGGAGCTCTGACTCTGCTGACTGAACCATGACGGGGTGGGTCCAGCTGGCCTACTGAAGCTTGGTCCCTTGGGTGGAAATCCAAAGGATCGAGGTTTCTGGTGCCGATCTTGCTGTTGAGCCCGGAGGACTTGGAATTTCCTCTTGAGATGACCTTTTTCTTCCTCCTTTGCCCTTTCCACTTGCATGGCTTTGTTGGAGAGGTGAGAGAAACTGAGGAAGTCTTGGCTGGCCAGGATGGTCTTGAGTTCTAGCCTGAGTCCCTTCAGGAAGCGGGCCATCTTCTTGACTTCGGTACCGATGTCATCTGGCGCGTACCGGGCTAATTCCGTGAACTTGTGCACATATTCGCTGACAGATCTTCCGTCTTAAGTCAGTTCCCGGAATTTATCTTCCTTGAGCTGAACGAGTCCTTGGGGCACATGGTGCTCCCGGAAAGCTGTTTCAAACTCCGCCTAGGTAGCATCTCTGATGGTGACATTGAAGGTATCCCACCAGGATAAGGCCATTCCGGAAAGTTGATGAGCAGCCAGTTGAACACGCTGATTTTCTGGGCATCTGATGGCTTCCAGCTTTCTTTTAATCGTGCGCAGCCAATCGTCAGCATCGAGGGGATTGCTAGATCCGGCAAACGTGGGAGGCTTGAGCCTTAGGAAATCTCCCATCCTGTCTTGCGGTCTTCCACCATTCGGACGTTGATTTTCCAGACTTCGAGTGAGGACCTCGATGAGTCGGGTTTGGTTGGCTAGAACTTGGGCTAGATCTAAGGGTAGTTCTGGAGGTGCGGGGAGGTGGGTCTCACTTTCCTCTCTACCGGCTTCCCTTTCAGCTCTCAGGGGAAACCCTGCTCCAATCTCGAAGGCGGTAGGCGTGGTTTTATCCGAAGCCATCTGCCAGGGGGAGTGAGAGTCACTATTATGCACATGCCAATTGTTTTCAACCAAGTTATTTTATTCATTACACCAATACATTACAAGCATGCAGCTACTACAAGTCGTACTACACGTGAGCGTTCCCTGAGGTACTACCGAAGAACTCTTTTTCTAGAGTGTCCCCAAATTCCTTGAGAAGGTCATCAAGGCTAGCTAGGGACATATCCTCGATGTCGGATAGATTTTCTATCCCGGCAGGAGGTGGTGCTTGAGGAGCTTTCTTCTTCCGCTCAGCTTGGCCTCCTTGGTTCTTGGTGTTCTTCTGGATTTTCTTCGTGGGGGCGAGCTTCTTCAGCTTCTTATCATAGTTCATCTTTAGGGTTTGATAGGCTTCATGGGTGTTGGCCTCCTTGCCTTCCGCTATGTCGAGGCACTCTTGGAGGGATGCCTTCTCCTTCTTAAGCTCCTTGACTTGCTGCTCTAAGCTTTCCAACTAGGAGTTTAGGTGGGTGCAGTGGGAGGAGAAATCATCGTAGTGGGTATCGAGGGTGTGGAGGTATCCAGCCATGTAGACAATGGTGGGGTCATCCTCGGTGGGGTCTCTCCATGATAGGGCCTGAAGTCTTTTCCTCCAGGTGGGGGTATTTTTGTTGCTGGGTGGGAAGTAACGAAGGGGGTTTCAAAGATCTCTCTGCTGTAGTTCTGGCATAGTTGTTTAAGGGCTTTTTGGGCAACACTTTGGCAAGTGTCTGGGAAGCGGTGCCCGATGAAGGTGACTTGGAAGGGAGGGTGGTTTGGGTAGCTTCGGCTTTCTCCCAGGTAGACCACCATAGAGCATTTCTCTATTCCATTTTCGCGGTATTCCTTCCAGACATATTCAGGCTTCTTGCGGATCCCCATGCGTAGTCCGCAACTCCGTAGAAGGTGAGGAAATCCTTCCTCCTCTGAGCAGTAGGATGTCCTAATGACCCAAGAGCCTTCCATCTGGTAGGAGAAAAGAAGGGTCTGTTAATATCGGGGAAAGGAGAGAAGGTGTTTCTTGGAGGTAAGAGGTGTTTTCTTGTTAAGGCAACTTTTAAGGTCAGGGCTACGGTCTACGACCAGTCCTATAGGCTCTGATACCACCTGAAGCGTCCCGATCCTTTGGGACTCAAATGTGATACAATTACTAGTCCCAGGAGGCTAGTAAACACATTCCTTACTTCAAATAGTACAGAGTCTGAGTAAATGTTATTACAATACCGGGGGTACAAGCTCGAGAGTGAGCCGAAATTATAAAACGCAGTGGAAGATAAATTAGCCCAAGCCACAGGCAGAACTGGGTGAAGACACAACCCTCTCAATCAAGCATAGCAGAAAAGAAGTCTTCAGCTGTTGAAAAACATAAATAAATCTGGGTGAATACACTAGGTATTCCGCAAGCCCACCCAGCTCCCGTGAAGAGAAAGAGACCTATATCATACATGCTTCATATAGTGGAGTTGAAGTCACTCTTCTTTTTCTCAGAAAAAAGGCAGTATTTGTTGTTAGGGTTTTCCCGAAACAATAGAAATAACATCACCACTGAGCTTCCCGCTCCTGTGGCACCATTTTCTTTTCCAGAGACCCACTTGCACACACACATATTTCCCTGTTCCCGGTTGTTGCAGAAACACTAATTGCCATACCACACCAGACTCGTCCATACCAGTGGACACGGACTATTCGAATAGGTTTAAACTCTGTGCAGAGGGGTGCGCTTTACCCACTAGTCCGGCTCTGCGATCTCATGGCCAATGAGATCCGAATCTAAATCTCTTTCTTTCCTCGCACGTCCTAACCTTAACGGTTATACCGGAAGGAGTCAGGCCACCGCCATGTCCAAACCGGACAAAACATTCCCCCTCCTTATCCTCCCGGTGCTCCCCAGCCTTCATAACCCTGGGGTTGGACCGTACGAGTTCAGATCGAGTGACTGCCCACACAACCTCGAGTGGTTGTACTTTTCATGAGTACAAGTAGTGAAGGATGACAAACCAGTCCTTATATGAGAGGACAATCCCTCTGCTCACGCCTAAACCAGCTGAGCCATCACCTTAGGCCCTCCCCTAGACCAGGGAGTCCCTGATCATCCCACTCACCAGGTGATGAGGGTAAATACCCTTCATCGCACACTTTTTGAAAACAACGTTGGTTACCACCTTTTCTTATCCCATATCTTGTGATCAAGAGGTATTAATTAATGCGGGCTCTCTCATGCTCACCATGCAAATAGATTCCATCACTTAATCCCGGCTTAGGTAGTGGTAGAGAGAAATAGGTAAATTATGCATCAAGGGAAGGATGGACTTGCCTTCGTCGAAGCTTTCCTGGCACAAAAGATTTATCTCGGAGGGGTCGAGTTCCTGCCCTTCTTTCGGAGCTACAAATTCCGGAGGATCGGATCCCTATTCCGCTAACAACACAGATAAAAACAATACATCAATCATGGTGACTTTAGTGGGGTGTGCCAATTCTTATACTTTATTATTTTTGTGCCCTATAATTTATTTAAACTATTTTTGGTGCATAAAATATCAGCATATAAATATATATATGAAAATGGGAAAAAGAAATGGGAAAAGAAAAAGGAAAGGGTTTTCCTGCTTGCTGGGCCGAGGGGGGGGGATTTCGGCCCACCGGGGCGAGCGCGCGCGCGCGACAGGCGGCCCAGCTGGCCCAACAGCGAGAGAGACGGGGGGGGGACGACGCCGTGGCGCGGGCCCACACGTCTGCGAGGGGAGGGGTTTAACGGCACGGAGCAGCGACGGAGGGAGGGGAGTTCGACCGGAGCTCGACCGCCGGTGAAATCCCGCGGCAGTTCTCCACCGTGGGTCCGGTTCTGTGGCGGGGGAGTGGTGGCGAGGCACGGGCGGGGGTAGGGGATCACAGGGGTGGGGTCAATTTGACCGGCGGGGACCTAGGATGGCCAGTCCACAGCGCGGTGGCGGGTGCTCGCGGCGGTGAGGTCGCCGGTGAGGCAGCCGAGCGCAATAGGGGGTGGGGAGAGGTGCCTTGCGATCGTGAGTGTGTGGCGGAGCTCAAGCACCAAGTTAATTTGACAGAAAACCACTCGAGAGGGGAGAACAATGCTCACCGGAGTGACGGGGAGACGCGGCGGCGCTAGCTCGATTGGGCTCGGGGAGGAGTGGAGGAGATGGCGGGGGCTGGTGTGGAGGAAACGGAGCTTGGGCGGTCCCTTTTATAGGCGCCCGGGAGAGGGAGGGAAGGGAGGGGACGGCGAGCGCCGACGAGCTTGCCATGATGGCGGGGATGGAGCTAACGGCGATGAGATGGCTCGGGCAGGCGAGGGGTGAGGGGACGACTCGGGTACAGTGGTGGGGTGGTTGCTGAGGTCGGTGCGAGCGTTAATGGCGAAGCGACGGGGCATTAGGCGGTCGGCGGCGAATGCGCCGGTGATGGCATGGGCGGGACGACGGTCCTGACAGGCGGGCCCGGTCTGCCAGTGGGAGAGTGGCGCGAGAGGGAGAGAGGTGGAGTCGCTGACCGGTGGGACCGGTTTGTCAGGTGCGGCGCGGGCGCGCGCAGCTGGGCCGCTTGGGCCGGAGGAGAGGGGGAAAGAGCGGGCGCGGCGCGGCTTGGGCCAAAATCGGCCCAGCCGAGGGAGGGAAGGGTTTTTCTTTTTTTCTTTTTCTGTTTTCTATTTCCTTTTTCCATTTTCTATTTTTGTTTCTTTTTATTTCCTTTTCTTTCGAATCAACAATTTGCTATATAATCTTGAGTGTTGAAAAATAGTCTATGTGAGGTGCTCCTAACAATTCAAGTGTATGCATATGATGAGATGGCCTAAGTGTGGAGTTTAGGGAGAAAATAAAATAAGAGGGGGGATTAGGAGATTAGGGTTCCAAACCTTGGGTTGAGATTTTTGGGATGTTACACGAACCCAGACATGTCTAGGGATGTCAACAGGGTATATGCCATTGGCTATGAGCATTCCATATCCGTACCCATAATAAAATTCCTACCCATCGGGTTATCTATATTCTCTTATGGGTATATAATCTTACTCATACTCGTATCCACGCGGGTAATTTTACCCATCGGGTAGTCCGTACCCGCTGGAAAGACTCAAAATCAAACATGCCAATCACTCAAAATGCCAAACAAACAAAAAAGTATATGATTACTCAACTTAATAGTTAAACAAACGATATCCAGATAAGTATTTTTAGCTAAGATGAGCTTTTATTATATGATAACGATTGTATGATGCGGGTATAATTTACCTATAGCTACACAGGTATGATTGTATGATGCGGGTATAATTTACCTATAGCTACACAGGTATGGGTACCGGGTAGTATCTATCTATAACCATTTTTGTCTATCCAACGATAGATATTTTTGTGTCACGGATAAAGAAAATCATCTTATATTTATCTTCGTGTTAGATAAAACTCGTCGGATATTAGGGTAACCATTACCATCTCTAGCGCGTCGGGCTCAGAGGCGGATGCATATAGTGGTGATTTGTGGCATCTGGCGGTCTCCCATGATCCCATCTGCCAGTGTACCTACGTAGTGATGCCTGAGGCCGCCGATACTAGCCCGGGCTTCATCTTTTTAATTAATTAAGGTCTATGAGTTTTTTTACAGTTTGGTGAAAAAATACACTATATAAATACATACACACAACTATTTCGAACGGTTACTCGTGACGATACATCCCCTCGACTCCTCTTGTAAATCTATAGCGGCGCGGTGCTGCCATCAATCTGATGGTGCTTGGCCGTTCAACAATTACATTACGTTAATCTCTTAAATAATTTTGAGAGCTTTATCATAGATACTCGCTGCTGCCCGTGGTCGTGGGGTCTGGCGACGGCAACTAGCTAGCCGCGGACCCAACAATTGGCACGCCAACGTACCCCCTTGTCCATATCCACTTGCCCCTGCACGACAGATAGGGCCATGGAATTGTTTAGACCGACGAGTTTTGTCTCGTCTCGTTGGTGCTGAGAACGTACGTACGTGCGATACGACAGAAACCAGGTACAAGGACCAAAGGACGTGGCTGTTTCGTCTCACATCCTCCTTGACCTCGAGTGAAGCAGAAGCAGAAACAGAAACAGTGGGTAGAGAGGATGGAGAAGTCCGGCCGGGACGGCTCAACTGTAGTACGTCGTACCCACCTAGCTGGTTCCGTTTGTCACACATATATGCGAGTATCTTCCGTCGCGGTACGTGTACCCGTTGTTGTACGCCTTCAACACCACAGGCCGGAGCCCCGTACGATAGCATGCACCTCGAGTGGAGGGACAGGGAATGCCTTGGTCCTCGTGCCCCGTGACGAGGAGGCCGAGACGAGAGACGACCAGATCAAGCTCTTGCTCGCAGCTCACCTGTGTCATCCAACATAGGACAGTGGACAGCAGTACATCACAGATCAGTAAACCAAGCAGGTCAACACTACTCGAGGCATCATCACTCACAGGAAGGAGAACATGGATGCCAGAAGCGGCCATCATCTTAATCTTCACCTTGACTGGTCCTATTACCATTAGTTTACTCCCGAGACAGTGAGTGAGCACCGATGCAGTCTCACATGCAGCAGCGACCATATTTATTCGCGAGTGAATTGACCAAGGAATGGTCCCCTCCTCCAGCACAGCCCATGTCACTGTTCCATTGCAACGAACTACTAGTACTGTACTGCACGTACTCGTATAGAATAGAGTCTACCATGGTGATGCAGCTGTAGCTGTTGGCGTAGCTTTACAGCACTCCTGCCTGATGGATGGCATTGATGTCTGGGGCTGCAACCTCAGCAGCTCAGCTGCACGGTGCAGTCGCACAAGTATCAAGAGCGAGTATAAGTAGTAGGAGCAAAACACTGCTGCATGTGTCTTTGCTATCAGCAGATGGTCACAGAAAAGCTGAACATTTTGTTGCACAGAAAGATGCAGCCGGTGAGGTCTCAATAATGCGTTACCCCCTTTATTTCCGTCCAGTCCTTTAAACAGTGCCTTCTTGATTCCTAGCGCCACCCTGAGACAAATCCACGTCTCCGTCCGCAAAGTTAGACGGTAAAAGGCCATCGTTACGAAGAACTAGCCGATCACGGGTGCCTACATTAGCTGCTGCAACGTTGAATAAATCGCAGGAACTTGGAAATATTGCCAAGTGAAAAAGGAAGGAAAAGAAGAAAAAAAAACACAGCTGCATCCTGCATGTTGGTTTGCCCCCCTTGAACTCTCTACCTACAGTTCATCTAGTTTCAGGCTTAAACTTCAAAACTGGCTAACTTTCACCCGCGGCCCATTTAAGCTAGTTCAAATGCTGGCCCACTTAAACTTCATAACTGGCTAACTTCATACCTGTCCACGGTAGTTATTTTTGCTTCCAGGGCAACATTTGCGTAGGTTAAAAGCTAAAGGCAAAGAAAAAAAGAACCAATGAACACATAGCATTGGGGTTAACGAACTAGAGCAGCGACCATCATAGAAGAACATATTCAGTTCATCAATATGGTTTCAATTAGATTAAATTACACGGCAGAACCTCAAAAGAGCATATTTTAGTGAAAGAAGGATGAATCATGCAAACATGTCAGATACCTGCTTTTCAAATACCACCAGATGGAAGTTCCAAAGGGAAAAAAAAATGAAACCTTGGCCAGGAGAAGAGGACATGCTTTGTCTTACTAGACAGAAAAGTACTACTAAACCCTATTGGGTTGGTGCCTTGGTGGGCAGCCTGTCAACTGGAGCCAGCCGACTATCAATGCTATTGCAAATAGAAAGGGAGTGACACAGTATTTTCGGTTGAATGGCTCAGGGTGTGGTTGTTTGCTTTGTTTACCAAAGTGTGCCAAAGGATGGCAAGCCTTGGCAGCCCTCCCATTTGGCCATGTTAGTTCATTTTGGTGGCCAAAGTTGGCCAAGACCATGGCCACCAATTTGGTGACCAAAGACTGGCTGGTGCCAAATTTTGGCTTGGCTAGTGCATGATACATTTGGCCATTTGGGTGAAAACCGAACATGCCCTATGGGCGTGTTTGGATGAACGCCGATGTCGACAGAGCAAAAAAAACTGGTTGTTGACAAAGAAAACTGTTGATGTTTGGATTCCAGCTGAATTTGTTAATGAGTTGATGCGTGCATAGAATTCATAATTAAGAAAAAAAGAAAAAGCACATAACACAATTAAGATTATTGCTGATTCAGATTAAACTAAAAATTACGATGAGTCAGTACCTGTGGCATGGCTGTACCTTTCACCAGTAACTGCCCGTATTATCTCAATTCTTTGATGATTTATCATCCTGCATGCAGTAAACAAGAATCATTGATTGTGGACGAAAATGACTGTCGCCTATAAAATGTTGCATGCTCATACTACAATTATCAGACCGATAAAAGCTTGAGAAACACTGGTCTTGAAATGAAAACCCGCAAATAAACTGACCTGCAAAACTGGACAAAGAAGCAGTGAATTATATCTGTTACTGCTTATACTAAACGCAACACTACTGGTGAGAGACTAAGCAATGAAAATGACGTCTTGACATGGTTGAACATTCATGTACTTGAACCTGAGACTTACTGACATTTAAGTTCATGTAGAATCAGCCTTACTATAAGGATCTCACATAGGGCCACCATGTTTCCGCAGCATTATCAAGGAAATATGAAAACAGGAAATGAGGCAAAGAAAATATATTTGGCTTTATTAATCATGCTGGAACATGGACCAATGATCCAAATTCCACAACATGTATCATGCAAACCACCATAGTGTTCAATTAACCTTGATAACCAAAGACCCTGATTGATGTGCATAAATTAACCGTGTCCTCACTACTCAGCTATGAACAATCTGTGTGTTACTGATGCATTTGTAGGCTGCAAGTACCAGAGGCGCAGGCGCCAGGATCCAGCAGCAGAATCAAACAAGGAAAGTGATCAGAAAAGTGGCTAGCAATCCGGTTAGTAGGCAAGTTTTTATTACAGGGAGATATGCATTAGTTTGTTTCCAGAATAAAGGATATGCATTAGTTTACTTCCAGTTTCAGTTATTTAGTTCCTTTTGAAGGGTCGCCTCATACTATAAAGGCAGACCCGTAGTTTGTATTAGGATCATCGAGGAATAAAGTCTCCCTGCAGTTGGGCGGGACTATCTCGATCATCGTGGCTCGGCAAGCTGCCAGCCGCGGTGACGACGCCCGTCTACCTAGCCACAGTTCTTACCCTCTCAGATCTGTTCCTGGTTCTAGCCTCCTCCTCCTCTCACCTCTACGGTCGCCAAAGAGGCCCTCCAGAGGTGGCCGCATCAATTTGGTATCAAAGACCAGTGGAGCATCGACACCTCTGTCCGGCTCCATGGGGAACGTTCCTGAGGATTCCATTGAAGAGAAGCTGGACCGCCTGCTCGCCCAAGTCTCCACGCTCAACACGCACATGGCGCTGCACGATCAACGGCTCGCGCGTATGGAGCAGCTCGTCCTGCCGGGGACCGATACCGCGGCCGGCCTTCACGGCACCCAGCAGAGCGCGGGCGGCGGTCACACTGACAAGGGGGGCGCCGCCAAGATCGACGCGGATCCTCTACAGGAGTCTGATGGATCCCCCTTGCCGCTCGACCGTCGTCTCCACGATCGACGTCGCGCCACGGGGGCGCCTTCTGATGACAACGACGGCAGCGCCACCGACGACTCCCTCAACACCGATTGGCGGGAGGACCGCCGCATCTCCAAGGGCCGGCGGGGCGCTGGACGGGAGGACGTCCGTCCGGAAGACAGGCGCAGTGGGGATTTCCGTCAAGAGGACCGGCGCGGTGGGCGCGATTCCGCTCGGGGCGCTTTCCAACGGCGCCGCAACTGGCGACCAGAGGGCCGGGACCGGCGTCGGCGGGACGATTTCTACGACCGTGATCGCTACGAGGATCACAATCAACGGCCCAAACTGAAGTTTCCATCGTTCGACGGTGAATCCGATCCCCTCCCATGGCTCAACAAGTGTGAAACTTATTTTAGGGGGATGCGCACACTCGACGATGACAGAGTATGGGTGGCGTCCCTGCACTTGGACGGTGCAGCACTGGATTGGTACTTCGGCTTCGAGCTCGACTACGGCCTGGTGCCGTGGCGCCGCTTTGCCAAGTACATCAACATGCGGTTCGGGCCTCCGCTGCGACACAATAGCCTGGCGGAGCTGAAGGACTTGTATCGCACCGGCACCGTGGAGGACTACCAGCGACAGTTCTCCCAGCTCCTGTGTCGCGCGCAAGACGTCACGCCGTACCAGCAGGTCGAGCTCTTTACTGCAGGCCTGGGGGAACCCTTGCGAACGGAGGTCGAGCTGAAGCGACCACCGAACCTCCAAACGGCCATGAGCTTGGCCCGGGCTCACGAGCGTCGGCTTACCCACGCTGCACTACCAGCCGGCCGATCGTCCTCGAAGGCCCTCCCTCCGGCGACCACGTCCAAGCAGGGGGGTGCACCACGACCTCGCATGAAGCGACTCTCGTCAGAGGAGCTGGCAGCCAAGCGCGCCAATGGTGAGTGCTATCACTGCACCGAGAAATATACGACAGACCACAAGTGTGCAGGCAAGGGCGTTTTCCTCATTGAGATGGACGACGACGCCGACGCGGAGTCCGTACAAGAAGAGCTGGGGATCTCCCTGCACGCCTTAACAGGGATCGACGTGGGCAACACGATGAAACTCCCAGTTGAAAGGGAATTAGGCTTTCACCTAGTTCCTAAATAATTTTGGTGGTTGAATTGCCCAACACAAATCTTTGGACTAACTAGTTTGCCCAAGTGTATAGATTATACAGGTGAAAAAGGTTCACACTCAGCCAATAAAAAGACCAAGTTTTGGATTCAATAAAGGAGCAAAGGGGCAACCGAGGGCACCCCTGGTCTGGCGCACCGGACTGTCCGGTGTGCCACCGGACAGTAAACAGTACCTGTCCGGTGCACCAGGGGACTCAGACTCCAACTCTTCACTCTCGGGAATTCTCGGAAGCCGGCGCGCTATAATTCACCGGACTGTCCGGTGTGCACCGGACATGTCCGGTGCTCCAAGGAAGCTCGGCCTCCTGAACTCGCCAGCCTCGGGTTCGCGCGGCAGACGCTCCGCTATAATTCACCGGACTGTCCGGTGTGCACCGGACTGTCCGGTGTGCCATCGGAGCAACGTCTCTCTGCGGCGCCAACGGCTCCCTGCGGTGCATTTATTGCGCGCGCAGCGCGCGCAGACGTCAGGCACGCCCATGCCGGTGCACCGGACATCAAACAGTACATGTCCGGTGTGCACCGGACACTCAGGAGGGCCCACAAGTCAGAAGCTCCAACGGCTAGAATCCAACGGCAGTGATGACGTGGCAGGGGCACCGGACTGTCCGGTGTGCACCGGACTGTCCGGTGCGCCATCGAGCAGACGCCTCCAGCCAACGGCCAAGTTTGGTGGTTGGGGCTATAAATACCCCAACCACCCCACCATTCATTGCATCCAAGTTTTCCACTTCTCAACTACTACAAGAGCTCTAGCATTCAATTCTAGACACACTAAAGAGATCAAATCCTCTCCAATTCCACACAAAGCCCTAGTGACTAGTGAGAGTGATTTGCCGTGTTCATTTGAGCTCTTGCGCTTGGATTGCTTCTTTTCTTTCTCACTTGTTCTTAAGACTATAACTCCATTGTAATCAAGGCAAGAGGCACCAATTGTGTGGTGGCCCTTGCGGGGAAGTTTTGTTCCCGGCTTTGATTAGAGAAGAGAAGCTCACTCGGTCCGAGGGACCGTTTGAGAGAGGGAAGGGTTGAAAGAGACCCGGCCTTTGTGGCCTCCTCAACGGGGAGTAGGTTTGCAAGAACCGAACCTCGGTAAAACAAATCTCCGTGTCTCTCTTGCTTATTCGCTTGGGATTTGTTTTGCGCCCTCTCTCTCGGACTCATTTATATTTCTAACGCTAACCCGGCTTGTAGTTGTGTTTATATTTGTAAAATTCAGTTTCGCCCTATTCACCCCCCCCTCTAGGCGACTATCAATTGGTATCAGAGCCCGGTGCTTCATTAGAGCCTAACCGCTCGAAGTGATGTCGGGAGATCACGCCAAGAAGGAGATGGAGACCGGCGAAAAGCCCACTACAAGCCACGGGAGCACTTCATCGGAAGAGTCCCGCACCAAAAGGAGGGAGAAGAAGAAGAGCTCCTCCAACAAAGGGAAGGAGAAGAAATCTTCTTCTCATCACAAAGAGAAGAAGGAAAAATCTTCTTCCCACAAACCGCATCGGAAAGGCGACAAGCACAAGAGGATGAGGAAGGTGGTCTACTACGAGACCGACACTTCATCAACATCGACCTCCGACTCCGATGCGCCCTCCGTCACTTCTAAGCGCCAAGAGCGCAAGAAGTATAGTAAGATCCCCCTACGCTACCCTCGCATTTCCAAACATACACCTTTACTTTCCGTCCCACTAGGCAAACCACCAACTTTTGATGGTGAAGATTACGCTAGGTGGAGCGATTTAATGCGATTTCATCTAATCTCGCTCCACAAAAGCATATGGGATGTTGTTGAGTTTGGTGCGCAGGTACCATCCGTAGGGGATGAAAACTATGATGAGGATGAGGTGGCCCAAATCGAGCACTTCAACTCTCAAGCCACAACCATACTCCTTGCCTCTCTAAGCAAGGAAGAATACAACAAAGTGCAAGGGTTGAAAAATGCAAAGGAGATTTGGGATGTGCTCAAAACTGCGCACGAGGGAGATGAGCTCACCAAGATCACCAAGCGGGAAACAATCGAGGGGGAGCTCGGTCGGTTCCGGCTTCACAAAGGGGAGGAGCCACAACACATGTACAACCGGCTCAAGACTTTGGTGAACCAAGTGCGCAACCTCGGGAGCAAGAAATGGGACGACCACGAAGTGGTAAATGTTATTTTAAGATCTCTCATTTTTCTAAATCCCACTCAAGTTCAATTGATTCGTGGTAATCCTAGATACACTAAAATGACCCCCGAGGAAGTTATCGGGCATTTTGTAAGTTTTGAGTGCATGATAGAAGGCTCGAGGAAAATCAACGAGCTTGGCGACACATCCGAAGCTCAACCCGTTGCATTCAAGGCGACGGAAGAAAAGAAGGAGGAGTCTACACCAAGTCGACAACCAATAGACGCCTCCAAGCTTGACAATGAGGAGATGGCGCTCGTCATCAAGAGCTTCCGCCAAATCCTAAAGCAAAGGAGGGGGAAGGACTACAAGTCCCGCTCCAAGAAGGTTTGCTACAAGTGTGGTAAGCCCGGTCATTTTATTGCTAAATGTCCTATATCTAGTGACAGTGACCGAGGCGACGACAAGAAGGGGAGAAGAAAGGAGAAGAAAAGGTACTACAAGAAGAAGGGCGGCGATGCCCATGTTTGTCGGGAATGGGATTCCGACGAAAGCTCAAGCGACTCCTCCGACGACGAGGACGCCGCCAACATCGCCGTCACCAAGGGACTCCTCTTCCCCAACGTCGGCCACAAGTGCCTCATGGCAAAGGATGGCAAAAAGAAGAAGGTTAAATCCAACTCCTCCACTAAATATGAATCTTCTAGTGATGATAATGCTAGTGATGAGGAGGATAATTTGCGTTCCCTTTTTGCCAACCTCAACATAGCTCAAAAAGAAAAATTAAATGAATTAGTTAGTGCTATTCATGAAAAGGACGACCTTTTGGATTCCCAAGAGGATTGTCTAATTAAAGAAAACAAAAAACATGTTAAGGTTAAAAAGGCTTATGCTCTAGAAGTAGAAAAATGTGAAAAATTATCTAGTGAGCTAAGCACTTGCCGTGAAATAATTGACAACCTTAGGAATGAAAATGCTATTTTAAATGCTAAGGTTGATTCTCATGTTTGTGATGTTTCAATTTCCACTCCTAGAGATAATAATGATGATTTGCTTGCTAGGATTGAAGAATTGAACATTTCTCTTGCTAGCCTTAGAGTAGAAAATGAAAAGTTGATTACTAAGGCTAAAGAACTAAATGTTTGCAATGTTACAATTTCTGACCTTAGAACTAAAAATGATATGCTGCATGCTAAGGTTGTAGAATTAAAATCTTGCAAACCCTCTACATCTATTGTTGAGCATGTATCTATTTGTACTAGATGTAGAAATGTTGATATTGATGCTATTCATGATCACATGATTTTAATTAAGCAACAAAATGATCATATAGCTAAACTAGATGCTAAAATTGCCGAGCACAACTTAGAAAATGAGAAATTTAAATTTGCTCGTAGCATGCTTTATAATGGGAGACGCCCTGGCATCAAGGATGGCATTGGCTTCCAAAGGGGAGACAATGTCAAACTTAATGCCCCTCCTAAGAACTTGTCTAACTTTGTTAAGGGCAAAGCTCCCATGCCTCAGGATAACGAGGGTTACATTTTATACCCTGCCGGCTATCCTGAGAGCAAAATTAGGAAGATTCATTCTAGGAAGTCTCACTCTGGCCCTAATCATGCTTTTATGTATAAGGGTGAGACATCTAGTTCTAGGCAACCAACCCATGCTAAGTTGCCTAAGAAGAAAATTCCTAATGCATCAAATGATCATGCCATTTCATTTAAAACTTTTGATGCATCTTATGTGCTTACTAGCAAATCCGGCAAGGTAGTTGCCAAATTTGTTGGGGGCAAACACAAGGGCTCCAAGACTTGTGTTTGGGTACCCAAAGTTCTTGTTTCTAATGCCAAAGGACCCAAAACCGTTTGGGTACCTAAAGTCAAGAACTAAAATTGTTTTGTAGGTTTATGTATCCGGGGGCTCAAGTTGGATACTCGATAGCGGGTGCACAAACCACATGACAGGGGAGAAAAGGATGTTCTCCTCATATGAGAAAAACCAAGATCCCCAACGAGCTATCACATTCGGGGATGGAAATCAAGGTTTGGTCAAAGGTCTTGGTAAAATTGCTATATCTCCTGACCATTCCATTTCCAATGTTTTTCTTGTAGATTCCTTAGATTACAACTTGCTTTCCGTTTCTCAATTATGTCAAATGGGCTACAACTGTCTATTCACTGATGTTGGTGTCACTGTCTTTAGAAGAAGTAATGATTCAATAGCATTTAAGGGAGTGTTAGAGGGTCAGCTATACTTGGTAGATTTTGATAGAGCTGAACTCGACACTTGCTTAATTGCTAAGACTAACATGGGTTGGCTCTGGCATCGTCGACTAGCCCATGTTGGGATGAAGAATCTTCATAAGCTTCTAAAGGGAGAGCACATTTTAGGATTAACAAATGTTCATTTTGAGAAAGACAGGATTTGTAGCGCATGCCAGGCAGGGAAGCAAGTTGGAGTCCATCACCCACACAAGAACATCATGACGACCGACAGGCCGCTTGAGCTACTCCACATGGATCTATTCGGCCCGATTGCTTACATAAGCATCGGCGGGAGTAAGTATTGTCTTGTTATTGTGGATGATTATTCTCGCTTCACTTGGGTATTCTTTTTACAGGAAAAATCTCAAACCCAAGAGACCTTAAAGGGATTCTTGAGACGAGCTCAAAATGAGTTCGGCTTAAGGATCAAGAAAATAAGAAGCGACAACGGGACGGAGTTCAAGAACTCTCAAATTGAAGGCTTCCTTGAGGAGGAGGGCATCAAGCATGAGTTCTCCTCTCCCTACACGCCACAACAAAATGGTGTAGTGGAGAGGAAGAATCGAACTCTATTGGACATGGCAAGAACCATGCTTGATGAGTACAAGACACCGGACCGGTTTTGGGCCGAAGCGGTCAACACCGCCTGCTACGCCATCAACCGGTTATATCTTCACCGAATCCTCAAGAAGACATCATATGAACTCCTAACCGGTAAAAAGCCCAACATTTCATATTTTAGAGTTTTTGGTAGCAAATGCTTCATTCTTATTAAAAGAGGTAGAAAATCTAAATTTGCTCCTAAAACTGTAGAAGGCTTTTTACTTGGTTATGACTCAAACACAAGGGCATATAGGGTCTTTAACAAGTCCACTGGACTAGTTGAAGTCTCTTGTGACGTTGTGTTTGATGAAACTAACGGCTCTCAAGTAGAGCAAGTTGATCTTGATGAGATAGGTGAAGAACAGGCTCCATGCATCGCGCTAAGGAACATGTCCATCGGGGATGTGTGTCCTAAGGAATCCGAAGAGCCTCCAAGTACACAAGATCAACCATCCTCCTCCATGCAAGCATCTCCACCAACTCAAAATGAGGATGAGGCTCAAAATGATGAAGAGCAAAATCAAGAAGACGAGCCACCTCAAGATGATAGCAATGATCAAGGGGGAGATACAAATGATCAAGAAAAGGAGGATGAGGAAGAACCAAGACCGCCACACCCAAGAGTCCACCAAGCAATCCAACGAGATCACCCCGTCGACACCATCCTCGGCGACATTCATAAGGGGGTAACTACTCGATCTCGGGTTGCTCATTTTTGTGAACATTACTCTTTTGTTTCCTCTATTGAGCCACACAGGGTAGAGGAAGCTCTCCAAGATTCGGATTGGGTGGTGGCGATGCAAGAGGAGCTCAACAATTTCACGAGGAATGAGGTCTGGCATTTAGTTCCACGTCCTAACCAAAATGTTGTAGGAACCAAATGGGTCTTCCGCAACAAGCAAGATGAGCATGGTGTGGTGACAAGGAACAAAGCTCGACTCGTGGCCAAAGGGTATTCACAAGTCGAAGGTTTGGATTTTGGTGAAACCTATGCACCCGTAGCTAGGCTTGAGTCAATTCGCATATTATTGGCCTATGCTACTTACCATGGCTTTAAGCTCTATCAAATGGACGTGAAAAGTGCCTTCCTCAACGGACCAATCAAGGAAGAGGTCTATGTTGAGCAACCTCCCGGCTTTGAAGACAGTGAGTACCCTAACCATGTCTATAGGCTCTCTAAGGCGCTTTATGGGCTCAAGCAAGCCCCAAGAGCATGGTATGAATGCCTAAGAGATTTCCTTATTGCTAATGGCTTCAAAGTTGGCAAGGCCGATCCTACACTCTTTACTAAAACTCTTGAGAATGACTCGTTTGTATGCCAAATTTATGTTGATGATATTATATTTGGGTCTACTAACGAGTCTACATGTGAAGAGTTTAGTAGGATCATGACACAGAAATTCGAGATGTCGATGATGGGGGAGTTGAAGTATTTTCTAGGATTCCAAGTCAAGCAACTCCAAGAGGGCACCTTCATTTGCCAAACGAAGTACACTCAAGACATTCTAACCAAGTTTGGGATGAAGGATGCCAAACCCATCAAGACACCCATGGGAACTAATGGGCATCTCGACCTCGACACGGGAGGTAAGTCCGTGGATCAAAAGGTATACCGGTCGATGATTGGTTCATTGCTTTATTTATGTGCATCTCGACCGGACATTATGCTTTCCGTTTGCATGTGTGCAAGATTCCAATCCGACCCTAAGGAATCACACCTTACGGCCGTAAAACGAATTTTGAGATATTTGGCTTATACACCTAAGTTTGGGCTTTGGTACCCTCGGGGATCCACATTTGATTTGATTGGTTATTCGGATGCCGATTGGGCGGGGTGCAAAATTAATAGGAAGAGCACATCAGGGACTTGCCAGTTCTTGGGAAGATCCTTGGTGTCTTGGGCTTCAAAGAAGCAAAATTCGGTCGCTCTTTCCACCGCCGAAGCCGAGTACATTGCCGCAGGACATTGTTGCGCGCAATTGCTTTGGATGAGGCAAACCCTGCGGGACTACGGTTACAAATTAACCAAAGTCCCTTTGCTATGTGATAATGAGAGTGCAATTAAAATGGCCGACAATCCCGTCGAGCATAGCCGCACTAAGCACATAGCCATTCGGTATCATTTTCTTAGGGATCACCAACAAAAGGGGGATATCGAGATTTCTTACATTAATACTAAAGATCAATTAGCCGATATCTTTACCAAGCCACTTGATGAACAATCTTTTACCAGACTTAGGCATGAGCTCAATATTCTTGATTCTAGAAATTTCTTTTGCTAGCTTGCACACATAGCTCATTTAAATACCTTTGATCATATCTCTTTTATATGCTATGACTAATGTGTTTTCAAGTCTATTTCAAACCAAGTCATAGGTATATTGAAAGGGAATTGGAGTCTTCGGCGAAGACAAAGGCTTCCACTCCGTAACTCATGCTTCGCCATCACTCCGAGCAACTCTCTATTCCTTGGGGAGAAATGAGCATCAAAGAAAAGGACTTCATCCTTGGGGGAGAGAGTAAAAGCTCAAAAGCAAAAGGACCGGACTTCATCTTTGGTATAATCTTAACTCGTTACTTATGACCAAAGGGGAAGAAATTACTTCGAGGGCTCTAATGATTCCGTTTTTGGCGATTCATGCCAAAAAGGGGGAGAAATGAGCCCAAAGCAAAAGGACCGCACCACCACCACCAAATTCAAAAACTTAGTGCTTTCCAAAAGTCTTTATCATTTGGTATCCTATTGTGTTCAAAAGGGGGAGAAAGTAGTATTTCAAAAATGGTATATCAAAACCCTCTTGAACACTAAGAGGTGGATCTCTTTTAGGGGGAGTTTTGTTTAGTCAAAGGAAAAGCATTTGAAATAGGGGGAGACAATTTCAAATCTTGAAAATGCTTTGCAAACTCTTATTCATTTACCTTTGACTATTTGCAAAAGATCTTTGAAATGGATTTACAAAAAGAATTTGCAAAAACAAAACATGTGGTGCAAACGTGGTCCAAAATGTTATATAAGAAAGAAACATTCCTTGCATATCTTGTAAGTAGTTATATTGGCTTAATTCCAAGTAACCTTTTCACTTACATTATGCAAACTAGTTCAATTATGCACTTCTCTATTTGCTTTGGTTTGTGTTGGCATCAATCACCAAAAAGGGGGAGATTGAAAGGGAATTAGGCTTTCACCTAGTTCCTAAATAATTTTGGTGGTTGAATTGCCCAACACAAATCTTTGGACTAACTAGTTTGCCCAAGTGTATAGATTATACAGGTGAAAAAGGTTCACACTCAGCCAATAAAAAGACCAAGTTTTGGATTCAATAAAGGAGCAAAGGGGCAACCGAGGGCACCCCTGGTCTGGCGCACCGGACTGTCCGGTGTGCCACCGGACAGTAAACAGTACCTGTCCGGTGCACCAGGGGACTCAGACTCCAACTCTTCACTCTCGGGAATTCTCGGAAGCCGGCGCGCTATAATTCACCGGACTGTCCGGTGTGCACCGGACATGTCCGGTGCTCCAAGGAAGCTCGGCCTCCTGAACTCGCCAGCCTCGGGTTCGCGCGGCAGACGCTCCGCTATAATTCACCGGACTGTCCGGTGTGCACCGGACTGTCCGGTGTGCCATCGGAGCAACGTCTCTCTGCGGCGCCAACGGCTCCCTGCGGTGCATTTATTGCGCGCGCAGCGCGCGCAGACGTCAGGCACGCCCATGCCGGTGCACCGGACATCAAACAGTACATGTCCGGTGTGCACCGGACACTCAGGAGGGCCCACAAGTCAGAAGCTCCAACGGCTAGAATCCAACGGCAGTGATGACGTGGCAGGGGCACCGGACTGTCCGGTGTGCACCGGACTGTCCGGTGCGCCATCGAGCAGACGCCTCCAGCCAACGGTCAAGTTTGGTGGTTGGGGCTATAAATACCCCAACCACCCCACCATTCATTGCATCCAAGTTTTCCACTTCTCAACTACTACAAGAGCTCTAGCATTCAATTCTAGACACACTAAAGAGATCAAATCCTCTCCAATTCCACACAAAGCCCTAGTGACTAGTGAGAGTGATTTGCCGTGTTCATTTGAGCTCTTGCGCTTGGATTGCTTCTTTTCTTTCTCACTTGTTCTTAAGACTATAACTCCATTGTAATCAAGGCAAGAGGCACCAATTGTGTGGTGGCCCTTGCGGGGAAGTTTTGTTCCCGGCTTTGATTAGAGAAGAGAAGCTCACTCGGTCCGAGGGACCGTTTGAGAGAGGGAAGGGTTGAAAGAGACCCGGCCTTTGTGGCCTCCTCAACGGGGAGTAGGTTTGCAAGAACCGAACCTCGGTAAAACAAATCTCCGTGTCTCTCTTGCTTATTCGCTTGGGATTTGTTTTGCGCCCTCTCTCTCGGACTCATTTATATTTCTAACGCTAACCCGGCTTGTAGTTGTGTTTATATTTGTAAAATTCAGTTTCGCCCTATTCACCCCCCCCTCTAGGCGACTATCACCAGTCGTCATCAACGGAGTCTCCCTGGTCGCCTTGGTGGACTCGGGATCGACTCATACCTTCATCCAGGAGGGACTGGTGTCCAAGCTGGGGCTCATGGTGGAACGTCGGCCCGGCCTCTCCGTCAAGGTGGCGAACGGCGATCGTGTCCCCAGCGCGGGCGTATGCCGCCAGGTGGCTATCTCCATCGACAAGGACACCTTCGACATCTCCTGCTACACACTCGCGATGGATGGCTTCGACGTCGTCCTCGGGGTACAATGGCTGCGTACCCTAGGGCCGATCTTGTGGAACTTCGCCGACCTCACCATGGCGTTCTGGCACAAGGAACGGGCTGTCCGCTGGTCCGGAATCGGTGGCCCTCGGCCGCAGCTCGCTGCGCTGGTCGTCACAAGGGATCTCCTGACGACCCTGCTCGACGCCTTCACCGACATCTTTGACGAACCGCGCGGCCTCCCACCCCCTCGACGCCATGACCATCGCATCACACTTCTGCCAGGTACAACACCAGTTGCGGTCAAACCATATCGTTACCCGCAGCTGCTGAAGGATGAGATCGAGAAACAATGCGAGGCTATGCTGCAGCAAGGCATCATCCGGGAATGCTCATCGGCATACTCCTCCCCGGTTCTCCTGGTCCGGAAATCGGATGGATCATGGCGATTCTGCATCGACTACCGTGAGCTCAACAGCAAAACGGTAAAGGACTCCTTTCCTATCCCAGTAGTAGATGAACTGTTGGATGAACTCCGAGGTGCGAGGTTCTTCACCAAGCTTGACCTCCGCAGCGGATATCATCAAGTTCGCATGAGTCCGGACGACATCAACAAGACAGCTTTCCGCACACACCGCGGGAAATTTGAGTTCCTCGTCATGCCCTTTGGGTTGACCAACGCACCCTCCACCTTTCAGTCCTTGATGAATGACGTCCTCAAAGCTTATATTCGGAAGTTTGTCCTGGTCTTTTTTGATGACATACTGATTTTCAGCAAGACATGGGCAGAACATTTGCAGCATGTGAAACAGGTCTTCCAAGTCCTACGCGACAACAAGTTATTCCTGAAGCGCTCCAAGTGTTTCTTCGGGGAAGAAACAGTGTCTTATCTAGGACACATCATTTCCAAGGCCGGCGTCGCCATGGATCCCGCAAAGGTCGAGGCGGTGGAGGCATGGCCTCGCCCGCAGTCTCTCCGGGCGCTGCGGGGCTTCCTTGGCCTCACCGGCTACTACCGCAAATTCATCGCTGGCTATGGCGAGGTGGCTGCCCCGCTGACAGCCCTCTTGAAGAAAGAGGCCTTTCGGTGGTCGGACGCTGCGGATGCAGCCTTCCTACAACTTAAACATTCATTGATGACATCACCACTCCTCCAAATGCCGGACTTCTCCAAGCGCTTCATGGTGGACTGCGATGCCTCAGGAGCAGGGTTCGGCGCTGTGCTCCATCAAGGTGATGGTGCGATTGCCTTCTTCAGCCGGGCAGTTGCGCCCCATCACCAGAAATTGCCCGCTTATGAGCGGGAATTGATCGGGTTGGTAAAGGCCGTCCGCAACTGGCGCCCATATCTCTGGGGACGTGCATTTACAGTCAGGACGGATCATTACAGTTTGAAGTTCATCTTGGACCAGCGGCTCTCCACCATTCCCCAACACACATGGGTCAGTAAATTATTTGGCTATGATTTGACTGTTGAATATCGTCCGGGCAAATTGAATGGTGCTGCAGATGCTTTATCTCGGCGGGAAGAACCAATGGGCACTGTGCACAGCATATCACTCCCCATATTCTCGCTGTTTGACAACTTGCGAGATGAGGCGGCCACTAATTCCCAGGTGCAGGCTATCCGTGCTCAGTTGGAAGCAGGAACAGCCAAAGAAGACTGGACTGAAGTAGATGGGTTGCTGCTGTTTAAAGGCAAGATCTTCGTCCCAGATGCATCCGCTATGTGGCCACTCCTCTTGGCCGATGCCCATGATGGGGCGCATGAAGGTGTGGAGAAGACGGTGCACCGTTGGCGGGCTACATTTTATAATGCTCATGCCCTCCAACGAATCAGAGAATATGTGAAGGGCTGCTCCGTATGTCAACGCAACAAATCAGTCCACTTACATCCTGCCGGGCTACTGCAACCATTACCAATTCCAGCAGGCATTTGGAGTGATATTTCCATGGATTTTGTGGAAGGTTTTTCCAAGGTGGGCGGTAAATCAGTAATTCTAACAGTGGTGGACAGATTTTCCAAAATGGCGCACTTCATCCCATTAGGCCACCCATACACAGCAGCCTCAGTCGCCAAGGCCTTCTTTGATGGCATTGTCCGGCTTCATGGTTTTCCTTGCTCCATTGTTAGTGATCGGGACACGGTTTTCACTAGTGTTTTTTGGACCGAGCTGTTTCGCTTAGCTGGGGTAAAACTGCACATGAGTTCCGCCTTTCATCCTCAATCTGATGGCCAATCGGAAGTGGTCAATCAGATCATTATCATGTATCTTCGCTGCCTAGCCGGCGACCGTCCAAGAACTTGGTTACAGTGGTTACCATGGGCAGAATTTTGTTACAACACTTCGTACCACTCCGCCCTCAAATGTTCTCCCTTTCGGGTAGTTTATGGCCGAGAGCCACCAACATTGTTAGCTTACCATCCTGGTGTCGCAAAGGTGGCAGCGGTAGATCAGCAGCTCCAGGAACGAGATGAATTTCTGACTGAAATCAAGGAAAGGCTGGTACAGGCACAACTTGTGATGAAAACATATCAAGATCAGTCACGACGAGAGGTCGAATTCCACGAAGGCGATTGGGTATGGCTCCGTTTACAACAGCGAACAGCAGTGGGTGTCACCGCGGCTGCTCCGTCGAAATTGGGTCCTCGCTTCTTTGGGCCCTACCAGGTAACAAGTCGCATTGGGAAAGTCTCTTATAAGTTGCAGCTGCCAGCACGGGCCCGGATCCACGACGTCTTCCATGTATCCTTGTTAAAAAAGTTTGAAGGCACAGCACCAACCGCCATCGTTCCATTACCGGAAATTCTGCATGGCAGAGTCATTCCAACTCCAAACAAGGTCCTCAAGGCTCGGCTGAATCGAGGAGTTTGGGAACTCTTAGTCCATTGGGTGGGTCGGCCAGCATCAGATGCCTCTTGGGAGCAATTGGAAGACTTCACACAGACGTATCCTCTTTTTAAGCTCGCGGACGAGCTGTTTCTTGCGGAGGGGAGAAATGTTACTGATGCATTTGTAGGCTGCAAGTACCAGAGGCGCAGGCGCCAGGATCCAGCAGCAGAATCAAACAAGGAAAGTGATCAGAAAAGTGGCTAGCAATCCGGTTAGTAGGCAAGTTTTTATTACAGGGAGATATGCATTAGTTTGTTTCCAGAATAAAGGATATGCATTAGTTTACTTCCAGTTTCAGTTATTTAGTTCCTTTTGAAGGGTCGCCTCATACTATAAAGGCAGACCCGTAGTTTGTATTAGGATCATCGAGGAATAAAGTCTCCCTGCAGTTGGGCGGGACTATCTCGATCATCGTGGCTCGGCAAGCTGCCAGCCGCGGTGACGACGCCCGTCTACCTAGCCACAGTTCTTACCCTCTCAGATCTGTTCCTGGTTCTAGCCTCCTCCTCCTCTCACCTCTACGGTCGCCAAAGAGGCCCTCCAGAGGTGGCCGCATCACTGTGTTCCATTCTTACCTGGTGGGTGTCATTTTATAGAACTAATTTACAATTTTATTCCATAGAATCAGAGTACGCTTTTTTTTTCTCAAACATGTATGAGAACTGTGTATTATTGTATTAAAAGAGGAGGACCTTACAAAACACCACACACACTATAGATGCCCAAACGGGCGGCCCGGCCCGGGCCCGTTAGGCCCGACGGATAATTGGGCCGTGCCCGGCCGGCCCGCGTGCCGCAGCCACGGCCCAAGCACGGCACGCCGGCCTGGTAGTCGTGCCGGGCCGGCCCGTTAAGTGTATGGACGAGGATTTGAACCCGCGCCCTCCCTCCAACAGGAGGAACGCACTAACTGAAACAGACTAACCAGTAGAACTCTAGTGTATTTGTTGTAAATATCGAATATAAAATGTTAATATATATATACTATGTTTTATAAAATAAAAAACATATAATCGTGCCGGGCCGGGCTGGCACTGCGGGCCGAGCCAGCGGCCCAAGCACGGCACAGTTCTCGTGTCGGGCCTAGCCCGACACTATTAAACGGGCCGTGCTTCGGGCCGGCCCGTTAGGCACGGCCCATTTGGCCATCTATAACACACACCCAAAAAGAAACTTGTATAAATCACCTTTGCACCAAGAAAAAGAATACGGCCACAACCTAAAGAACGCACACACTTCTGCGACAACTAGATGAAAAGGTAAAAATACCTTTAGCCCCAGCCAAACCCCACAACTGAATTTTCTGGCTAGCAAGAAATAAGGCTCTAGCCAAACAAGAGGACACCCATCATAAACACTTATGTTGCGGTGATTCTAGATGGTCCAAGACCCAAGAATCACAAAGGAGCTGAGGTCTTTCTGCAATTATCCTCCAGCAGCAAGAATAATCTTCTCCCACGAATCATCAAAGAACTCTTCTCCAATCTGAATGTCAAGGATTTGTAGGCCTACTATTTGGAATAGCCTGAACAAAAAAACTCTGACAAGGATGCAAGAAAGGTGAAGATGGTTTATGGATTCCTTAGCTTGATCACAGTGAGGACACCCCTCTGGAAGGAAATGTCTTCTGATTCATGTTACATGACTTCTCACGGTAAAAAAGCAATTCAAGTGTCTGGTTGTCAAATTTCGAGGCAAGTACAATAAGGAAGGGCAAAATTTTCCTCAAAGGAAAAAAGGATGAAAACTAAGAGCAAAAGCTGAGAGCTCATTGAAAATGATAGGAGAGCGAAAATAGACAAGCCAGCAACAAGCCTTGCTTCTTATTTGATTCAGTGGAGCTGCATACAGAATGCGTCAGTGAAATCCTTTTTCCAAGCCCCAAATCTGATTTCTAACTCTGGAAGATAATACCAATTCTCTGCATACAGATGCCAGGTTACCATTATGAAAACTTCCATAAGATGCCGTCAATTGAATGAAGTAATGTAAAATCCAATGAACCCCAGGTCTGTTTTTCTTGGTCCATAACAACATGCATTACAAGTTTACAACATAAGCTCGGCCACAAACTGCACAAGCAAGAAATGATAAATTTGTCAGCATTCTTAGGATAAACACTGCATAAAGGTGGGCAATCGCAAACAGAATAATAATGTAAGTTCAGATGAAGCAATCACGACATATACCCACTGAATCATTCGCAGAGCACCTGTTCAACACGTTTAGAGATTGTCCTCTTGGATCCAGAGCATCCATGATATATCCAGTGCACACCAGATAGACATAAATTAAAGTGCATTCACTTGGAGAGTTCAAATTCATCTCCTCCCACCACACATCCCTCATGCTGCCTGCTAAAAGAACCATGTCTTTCTCTACCCCTCGTCCTTGGTGGCAATGCTGCCCTCAACAAAGTGGAGTACTCTTCCCTGATAGCAACAAGCGGATGTGCATGCTTCTCAAGCAGCTGGCTTCCACCGCCGTAAGCTTCTCTAAGAACAACCATCTGAGTGCCACAAACCCTGGACAGGTAAAAAATGCCAGGGTGGCGTTCGAACACCTTGGTGAACTTCTGCGGCATGCCAAGCAGCTTCCTCATATTGCTCACATTCTGGCGCTCCGTTCTCTTCGCCACAGTGAGGTGCAGCAGCTCATGGAACACTCCCACATTCCGCTTCTCCGACACGTCTGTGCGGCGGTCGAGGCCTGAAGCGTCAGCGTATGGGCTGGTGTATGGCAGCGCCTGCCACTCCCGTAGCCAGGACATGCACTTGCTTCTCAGACCATAACCCCTAGTGAAGCTCACCGGGAAGGGGATGCAGGTGGTATCGCCTCCGTCAGCGCTCTTCTCAAGCTCGGAGACGGCGAGAAGATCGTCCCAGGAGAGGAGGCGGAGCCAGACGCGCTCGTCGCCCTCCGGCTGCTCAAGGGCGAAGTGGTCAGGGTAGCGGGGGAGGATGGAGTCCTGGTAATCGCTGGGCAGGCCAAGGTCCCAGCGGAGAAGGTCGACGGTGTGGAGCGGGAGCGAACGGGGGAGAGTGAGCATGAGGAGACGGCGGAGGCGGGCGACGAGGTCGCCCTCGGTGGCGAAGAGACAATCTACCTCCCGCTGCCGCAGGACGAACGCCATGTCTGTCGGCGACACGCCGCCGCGGGACAACGTGAACATGGTATGGTATCTCCTGAGGAACTCGAGCAAAGAGTGTGCGGAACCACATATCCTTCGAGCGGACTTTTCAGCGAGGAGGTCCGACCGCGAGACGCGGTGGCCGGGCCGGGAGAACACGAGGTCGAGCAGGTGGTGGGCGGTGCGGAGGTGCCGCTCCCGCGACACTGCAGCGTCGAGGGCCCGGTCCTTGACCCACTTCACCTTCACGTTCACCAACGTCGCGCGCTGCTCCGCCGCAAACAACGGCGTCCCTGACGGCGCCGCGTTCCACCAGCCCCTCCTCGTCGCTGAGCGCAGCCATCGCCACGCCATGGGAAAGCGCCGGCGAGACGCGCTGCCCAGGTGCTCGTTTAGTTGGGCCTAATGAAATGAAATGAAATGTTGGGCCGGCCGTACGAGGAGGCCCGCCGAGGTTAAGCGAAGATACCGAGGGGATAATAAAGCGTGGCCGCCGAGAGAGCGAGAAACGCGAGGTCACGAGATATGGCGGACGGCAAGCGAGGGGAGGATTCGGCCGTGGCGTTGAAGACCTCGCCGTCGTCGGCGGTGATGGCTGGGGGTTTACGCGGCGTGAGCAACCCTCTGGAGGAGTGGAGCGGGCGCGTGAAGGCGATTGAGGCCGGGTTCCGCGCGTGGATGGCGAAGCAACCCATCCAAATCGAGGCCGCGGTGACCACGGCCGTGGGGGCGGTGCAGGGCGGGGCTCTGGGTGGGCTCATGGGCTCGCTCACAGCTGACGGCGGGTCGCCGTTCCCCATCCCGCAGCCGCCGCCCAACGCCAACCCAGAGGCCATGGCGTCGTTCAAGCAGGCCCAGGTTGTCAACCAATCTCGTCTTGGGTGATTTACGTAGCTTATATGTGTAAAATTCGTCTTTTGCTCCGAAATTGCAATTACAGATGATTAATCCAATCCATTTAGAGTGTTTGTCCGCGGAAGGAAGCAATTCACCATTAGTTTCTCTAGCCTGTTCCACGATTTGACGGTAATCGTAGCATGAAGGTTATTATTAATTACAATGACTCGTATAGGGTGAGTTCTGTCTGCAATTTACTGTGTTTAGATATGGGGTAATCGCTGGTGTGAGTCTGGGACAACATTGTATGTAATTGAATGTAACCAATAATCATATGGTTAAGAGAAAACTAGCAATTGACTATGAATTGCATAAAGCAATATACTATTTGGATCATCCATTGTGTTCAATAACTACTCCCAAAACAAATTTGAGGAAATGCTCACTTATTTGTAAGCTGTAACCATCACTCCTGTGCCTTATAGTGATATTTTTGTTCAATTATTTTGCATATCGATGCTAACAGGGTGATTTGTAGGCTTTAGCTGGTGGACCTTTGGTGCAAGCCCGGAACTTTGCAGTCATGACCGGTGCAAACGCAGGCATATCTTGTGTCATGAGAAGGATACGAGGGAAAGAGGATATCCAGGGCAGGTGGGGGTTCATAATTTTATTTTATCTTCCATACATTTCAGGGAGCGTTCACAGTTCACTAAAGTACTCAATGTGTTTGATTTAATCTCACTAATGTCAAGATGTGCACATCTTAATACCTTCATATATCTGAATCAAAGCTGGTAATTCTTATATTTCTTTTGCGTATTTGGTGCAAAAATGGTATCTTGATTCAATATGTTATTTGTAGTTAATCCTTGGCTTAAAAAAATCCTAGTTTATTAATTAGAGTGTTCCTTTATGTTTGATAATGTCATGTTTGTATAGCATGGCAGCTGCTTTCGGTTCTGGTGCTCTTTTCTCCATAGTGAGCGGAATGGGAACTCCTAATCCAGTAGCAAATGCAGTTACAACTGGTGTTGCTTTTGCAGTATTTCAAGGTGGCTTTTTCATGGTAAGCACCTTGCTATCTTTGTCAATTAATTAAATATGGAGTCACTTTACTGCTATAGTTCATTGGTATGAATATTTTATATGTATATTGTATTGCCTAGTTCATTGCCATTTCCTCTTTAAGAGAGATTGAGCTCGAGACAGGAATGTTGTCATATCTGTGGAAAGTATGTATTGGACATTTAGTTTTTCTATTAAATTGTTGTACATCAGCCAATTCAAGTTTTCCCCTTGCTTTCTAGTTTGGCCTAGCAACATACCATGCTTGTATGAAATTGTGGAACCTAAAATCTGCACAAGGGGCTCACACATTACTGTATTTTGTTTATTTTTTACAAGCTTTGCCATGAAATATGCTACATGAACATAGGCATCAGAATTCAGACATATGCGCAAACTACCTATAGGCCTGCAGTTCTGTGAAAGCAAATTGAAAACATAAATCACTGTTTTAAAGGCGTTGCCTAGGCGCCCAAGCGGTGGTCCAATGCCTAGGCGCCTTGCTCGCCTACCTCGCCTATGCATCTAGGCGGCAGTCCAATGCCTTGGCTCGCCATACCGCTTTAAAAACCATGCAAATAAGAATAACACGCACCCATGACGATGACTGCTCCTTGGCCTTGTGGTTGCACAATCAACGACACCTCATTATCCTCGGGCGAGCTTTCCCCGAGGCTTTGTCCATCGCCACAGTGAGGACTGCCATAGGTGCAGGGACTACAGGCAGTGTAGTGGTCAGCCCATCGATTTGCTTCTAGTGTCTGTCAGGGAATCATGTGGGTTGCAGATGCGTTGTTAATAGGTTGAATCCATGGTCTGGTAAACAGTTGGTTTTGGATTAGGGTGAGGCACACTTGCGGTTTGTAGTGGTTTGAATGGTGCAGGCGCGAAAGGGCCTCTTGCTGAGTTGGTCACCCCTCAGGTCCTGAGTTTGACTCCCCGTAGGAGTGAATTTTAGTTTAGGGGTAAAAAAATCCTCTTATCTGTCCCACGCCAAAGCACAGATCTAAGGCCTGGTCTCCGGTCCCTGGTCATTCTCACAGGGATATGGTGCCGTTGTGTATGGGTGGAGCAAGGGTTTGGAGGTTTTCTCGATCTACACGAGATCTTCTTCTTAATATAATACTCGGGGGTTGTCTTACTCTCACCCCCCGCAGGTCGAGTTTATTTGGATGGTGCAGTTGCAGGAATAGTTGGTGGGGGTTAAAAATGTGCGTTGATTGGTCTGGATTTAGATTGGATCTTGGACCATTAGCGGGTTTAGATGGAATTCATGAAATGGATTTAGGGAGTATTATTTATAATATTCTGATGAAATAATTATGGTTTAGTAGAATGAATGCTCCTTTCTGCTAAGTTTTGTTTGCTTGCAAAATTATTTGAACAAGTTTCTGGAATCTAACCTATATTTTGGCAGTGCTATATATATATATTTTTTTTTGTTGAAATCACTACTTGAATGATCTTATCACAAAGAACAACCGACTATTTGCTAATCAGTACTGTTATGTGATATACTTATTCTCCATTTGGAATCTACTGGATGTAGATCGGGCAGAAATTCTCAAAGCCACCAAGTGAAGATACATACTACTCTCGGACAAGAAGCATGCTGCACAAACTGGGTCTTGAAAAGTATGAGAAGAATTTCAAGAGGGGTCTCCTCAATGATCAAACGTTACCACTCCTTACGGACAGGTAAACAGTTCTTCTCCTTAGTCTTATAGACTGACAAGAGACAAGGATGAGAAACATTTGTTGGGTATATATTGATATATCCTTTTCTGTTGCACCAGTGCTCTGAGAGATGTGAAGATTCCTCCTGGACCCAGACTTCTCATACTCGACCAAATTAAAAGGTTTGGATCGTTGCACTAGCCTTCCATGTTTCCATCTCTTACTTTTCCTTGACCTGATCTAGTTATGTTTGGATTTGTTAGGGACCCCGAGCTGGTTCAAGCAAAGTAGCAGTCACAATTGTCGACAGCTGGTTCTTTCTGGGTTGCATAGGGTTTGAAAGCGATGCCGTCTCTAGTTTCTTAATAAACTTTCTAGGCAAGCAAGCAAGAATTTAGTTGTGCTGTAGTTAATTGTTTTTTGGCCGATCAGTTTGCATCGATCCTATTAAATTCTGAACAACAGGTATTTATACGCATCTTATTCAAATTTAAACTGGCATTCTCTACATTATGCAAATATGTTGGAAACAAGGTTGATGGATTAATTTGGCGTGACCGGCTGTCGTGTATACTTGAGTGAATCAACGAGGAAATAAATATTGCTTTCTAGAGGCTAACAAGTTCCGACAAGATGACTAGGCCTGTTTAGAAGCAACCAGTTTTTAAGAAACTGGTTTATAGAAACTAAACGGTGTGCTTCCTGGCCCTGTATAGTACTCCCTCCGTTTTTTTAGGGACAAATATTCGAAAACAGAGCTAGTATACAGCAGCTTCAGTGTGTCAGGCGAGTTCGAACAGCCTGACTGGAGGTGAGCTAGAACCGGTCACCTGGTGGGTGTGGCCGTGGCCGTGGCCGTGCTTCTGATTTCTAAAGAGGGGACTGTTTTAAGATGAAGCAGCGGTGCAGGTTGATGAAACTACTGAAATTCATGGTGTTTTAAGATGAAGCAGCGGTGCAGGTTGATGGAACTTCTGAAATTCATGTACGGCGTAGTAGTGAGATCTACCACGCTGCCAAACAAATGACGCCAGTTTGTAAGCCAAGAAAGCTTTTAATTAATTTAGGGCTCTAAATGTTAAGCCACGACAGTTCGTAGAAGGAATCACAGTGCAATTTTCTCTTCAAATGGAAATTTGGCGAGGCACCACCACCCCGGATATTAAAAATCTTCTCGGCAAACTTCACAGCTAAGAGAGCAAGCAACCGACTAGCGTAGATAGCGTTGGAATGATATACATAGTCAGTTCTATGGTAACAGAACAATGAACAATAGTGATGAACATTAATTTCTGGCAACCGGAGGCATAGACTGTATAAGGGTATGACTAGCAGATCGTTTATATGGCTGCACAGCTATAGACTATATTGAAGTTTAAAATAAGAGATAAATGGGTAAGCCGATGAACAATAGTGATGAACAGTAATTTCTGGCGACCGGAGAGGCATAGACTGTATAAGGGTATCGTTTATATGGCTGCACAGCTATAGACTATATTGAAGTTTAAAATAAGAGATAAATGGGTAAGCCGATGAAGATAGTTTAATGATGATATATATGGCCAGTTGAATCAGAAACAATTCAACAATATACATACAGCTGGATGAAAATTTCAAATAACTCCAATGACTGACCAGATTCCCCTATCTGGATCATCTGGTTGATATATATACATAATGAAATACTACTCTATATATCTACGTAACAAAGAATTAATAATCTCTATCTTGAAAGAATAAAAGATTTAGATCCCTAATCTACTACACTGGAAAAGGTCCAACACAGCTTCAGATTGCCCGTGTTGGGTCAGAGACCTGGACGATCTGTTGGTCCAGATGGCCCATGCATGGCTTCCCCTCTGCATCGATGTCCATCAGTATCGTGTCACCGGGCTTGAACTCGCCAAAAAGAATCGCTTCGCTGATGACATCCTCGATAATGTGGGTGACAGCTCTCCTCAGAGGCCGAGCGCCATAGCTTTTGTCGTAGCCCTCTTGGCATATCAGGTCCTTCATTGCATCAGACACCTCCAAACCTATCCCGAGGGCCAAAAGTCGGCCCTTGACTTCCTTTAGGATGATATCAAGAATGGCCAGCATCTGCAAAAAATGATGAGGTTATTACCATTAGCATCTCGTGTGCTCTGAGGTTAGACCATTAGTTTTATGATTGAAACTATGAATTTCGTACAGCCATAAGTGGCTAATGCTTTGAAAAGGTCTATGAATTACCAGCAGAACAACTTCGGAGCAAAATGTATAAGAAACAAACCTGAGTCTTCTCCAGAGGACGGAACACAACCATCTCGTCGATTCTATTGAGCAACTCTGGACGGAAAAATGCCTTGAGCTCTTCCATCACTAAGGATTTCATTGCGAAGTATGAGCCTGACTCGGTATCTTCCTTCAAGAAACCTATGCTCTGTCTTCCTTTTGAAATTGATGTTGAACCAACATTCGAAGTCATGACAATCAACGTATTTTTGAAGGAAACCCTGCGACCCTGCACTCCACACAAGATTTCATTGTAAATATAACATGCCCAGAACTTAAAAGCTACATCCTAAAATACGCAAGAATTACATGGACAGGTTCAGGACTATTTAAGTTACTGAAAATATACAATATAGAGTGGTATATTGATTTATAAATTGCCTTGATATTTAATTTCAGCAATCATGTGCTCGATGACAAAATGGCTTGTATATTAAATAAATTGTAACGAAATAATGAATTCTGACGGTTTGTAAGTTTCCAGGGATAGGGACATAGGGTTTGTCTCCTATGGTTCAGTAACTACATTATTTAAAATCTATCGGCTGCCCTTTAAAACAGTGCTGTTGTGGCTGCCACTACGTCTGTCAGCCGAACAGAGTATAGTTGCATGTAACGGGAGTCACTGATCTATTACCTGTGAGTCTGTCAAATGTCCATCCTCAAATATTTGGAGAAGGATGTTGAAAATATCAGGGTGAGCTTTCTCTATCTCATCCAACAATACCACAGTAAATGGTTTTCTCCTGACTGCTTCTGTCAAAGTACCAGTTTCACCATACCCAATGTACCCTGGAGGAGAGCCTATGAGCTTGCTCACAGTGTGCCTCTCCATATACTCGCTCATGTCTAACCTAAGCATAGCAGATTCCTATTTTGAAAACAAAAGCAAACATCTTATCAGGCTACATTTAATTAATCAATCGTAAGGATTGTGCAAATAATAACACAAGGGTCAGAATATGATTTGACTTACCGATCCAAAATAACTAGCTGCTAGAGCTTTGGTGAGCTCTGTTTTACCAACTCCTGTTGGACCACAGAAAAGCAGCGTAGCAATAGGTCTATCAGGATCGTTAAGGCCAACACGTGATCTCTTCACTGCACGAGATATGGCCACAACAGCATCATCTTGGCCAATGACACGTTTTCTGAGTTCGTCGTCCAGTCCTACTAGAAGTTTTTTATCGTCGGCAGTCAACTGCTGTACTGGTATCCCAGACCATAATGAGGCAACCCTTGCAATTTCCTCTGTCCCAACTACAACTGGTCTGCATTCAAAATGCTCCTTGGTGAGAAGATATGTAGGGCATGAGATTATCTTGTACAAGATGTTGGCAGAAAAAACTTACTCATCAGCTGAGAGTGATGAAGTAGATGTTGACTCAATATTGTCTCTGTGTAGTGCTTCAACGTTAGCACTACCACTCTCTTCAGCATTCTCATTTGGAGAATATTTTTCCTTGTTAGATAACACCTAAGTAACGAGGGACAATACTATCAGACTTTTTTCTCGCTAGATGGACCAAAAGGTTAAAATCATAAAAGCTGTGCATAATTTTTCATTACCACTTCATGCATGGCCTGAGCAGCTCTTATCTCTTGCCAGTATTCATCTGGTGACTTCAAGAGAATCGAAGACTGCCCTTCCTTCTTCCTATTAAATGATTCCATCCGAGCTCTACTTCCAGCCTCATCAATCAGATCAATAGCCTTATCAGGAAGCTGTCTGTCAGGAATGTATCTTGCTGACAAATAAACTGCTGCATTGATGGCTTCCAATGTGAATTTGCATTTATGGTAAGTTTCATATTTTTCACGAAGACCCAGTAATATCTTCACAGCATCTTCCTGCAGTAAGGTTGAAAAAATGGTTACGACAGAAATTTACATGTTAAACTACCACGCTTTCATAGAAAAACAGCCGCAGTACCTGACTAGGCTCATCTACTAGTACTGGCTGGAAGCGGCGGGCCAAAGCCTTATCCTTCTCAAAATGCATCCGGTGTTCATCTAGAGTTGTAGCAGCAATGCACTAAAAATGCAAACAAATACTGTCCATAAGATAGGAAATATGAAAAAGTATGATCTTCTCTACACTGAATGAGTACACTGAGCAAGAAATTAGATGAATCTAATACCTGCAATTCACCTCTAGCAAGCGCGGGCTTCAGCAAGTTGCCAATGTCAAGACCAGAACCCTTACTCTTTCCAACAGTTCCAGATCCAATAAGGTTGTGGACCTCATCAATAAAAAGAATAACATCGCCTGCACAAAGTTCTTATGATTTTTAATATTCATGACCACGTGCAGAAGCTCCATATCTGATAACATTTCAGAATGCACTACTAACTGACCTGCTTCCCGGACCTCGCGGATTATATTAGTAACCCTAGACTCCAGTTCACCCCTCTCCTTTGCACCAGCAATAAGGAGACCAACATCTAGCGACAATATGCGCTTTGCCTGCAAATAATTTAAATATGAAAACCACTTATCTGTAAGCTAATCGTGGTGCATAACCTTAGATCTGTCACTGGCAAGTCAAGCTTACCACAAGGTAAATGGGGACATCTCCATTTGCAATTCGAAGAGCCAGACCCTCGGCAATTGCAGTTTTGCCAACACCCGCCTCACCCAAAAGAATAGGGTTGTTCTTCGTCCGCCGGCATACTATCTGAACTACTCTTTCAATCTCTTCTTCACGGCCAATAATAGGATCAATGAAACCTCCACTAGCTTGTGTGGTCAAATCCAAACAAAATTGATCCAGCGCACCCTTATCTGAAAAAAAAGATAAACAATGCAAGCGTCCATTGAGGTTTTTTACTTGACCTATAGTGGAACAAACATGAGTGTAAGCTTTGACTGAACTCCTCTAGCTCCTGACCTTTCTTTTTAGTCAAGGACTGGGAGAAGGCAGATCTTCCGGCTGCAGCAGGGGCTTTCTTTGGAACTTTGAAAGATGATGGTTCAGCAGGATCTCTGCCATCTTTCGCAAGCTCTGCTTGGAGACGGTCGACTGCAACCGATGCTAGATGACTGGGATCCGCTCCCAAACTACAGCAATCGACAGCATGCAGCAATGAGGCCCAAACAACGAAAGGATGCGAAGATAACTGAGATCATTTTTCATTGGGGCGAGCCTATCAATCATATCTGTACAACTAGATGCCAAACTTCGTTTGTGTAATGTGGTCGATAAGTAAATGTCATCGATTGCAGCGGATCTGGAGATCAGTTGCAATGGAAAACAAACAAGAGAACGTACCTCCTTAGGAGGTTGTTGGTGGTTGGATCGTCGAGGGAGAAGAGTGCGATGGCGAGGTGCTCGGGCGAGACGAAGCTGGAGCCCATGTTCTTGGAGAGCACGACGGCCACGTCGAAGACCTGCTTGGTGGGCGCGGCGAAGGGCACGTCCGTGTCGAGCCCCGACGACCCGGGCCTAGACGCCGCGGTGGCCGAGTCCGCGTCCCTGGCACTGGCAGCGATGCCGCGGCACTCCTCGCGCGCGCGCTCGATGTTGATCCCCGACGAGAGGAAGCCGCCCGAGGATCGGTCCTCGGCGACCAGGCCGAGGAGGAGGTGGCGCGGCGCCACGGCGGGCTCCCCGAGCCCCCGGGCCTCCCGCTGCGACAGCACGACCGCCTTGACGGCCCGCTCCGTGAACCGCTCGAACACCGCCCTGACGACGCCGACGCCCCCCCTGCGCGCCCGGCGCGTGGGCGCCGCCGCGGCCGCGGATGCCGGGCGTGGGAGCGGGTGCGCCAGCACCACCGCCCTCCCGAACCCCGCTGCGCCCCAGCGAGCCGCCGGCGCGGCCAGCCTCCGCGCCGCGGCGCCGCGGCCCCCGGCGGTGAGGACGGACGACGAGGTGGAGCAGCAGCACACCTCCATAGCTACCGCACCAGCAACGACACACAAAAAAAGAAACAAGAAAAATTAAGGAACTACCTTAACCCTCCCCTGTCCTAGGAACGAATCAAATGCTTATATGCTTGCTTAGGCAGCGGTTAGTCACGCTCTCGCTACGCGTCGCACGCCAACAGCTATCTAGTCTATCTATCTGCTTGGAGTTGGAGGCGTGGCGTGGCGTGGCGTGGCGAGTGGATGAGTAGGCGAGGAGGAGACGGGGGAGAGCGGTATAAAAATACCGCGCGGCGGAGGCGGGGGCGGAGGCGGGGAGGACGGAACGGAAGGAAGGGGAAGGAAGCACGCAAGGAAGGAGGGACACGAGTCCGGAATGGCAGTTCGGCCGGCGGGTGCGCGCGCGTGGGGGCGAGCGAAACGAAAGAAAGGGATCGGTGGTGCCCACTGCTCAGCCTCGGTGTCCTCCGTTTCTACCGCGCGTCGGCCGTGCCGGGCCGGGATGTCTCCGCCTCCGCACGCCACCACACCACCAGTCCACCACCCACACCGGCCCCCGCGGTCAACCGGCCAAGGCGTGGCGGTCCGTCCGACTGCGATCGGCAGCAGGGGCCGGGGTGGTTCGGCCGCTGTTTCGGCCGTTTCTGGGCTTTTCGGTGCCGTGGCCATACTGCGTGGGGGCCGATGGTCAGCTTGGCTGGCCAGTGCAGCAGCGGACCGAGTCGGCGCGAGATCGTTCACGTCGGCACATGTGTCATCCTCCACTGCCCGCGACGTGGGCGGCTGTGCTCAAGCGGGCGGGGTGCTGCTCACTCGCGTACCGGAAGCTTCTGCCTTTTTTTTTCCCGATACATGCACGTTTGTGAAAACAGCCCCGGTCCCGCCCTGGCAGTCGGGGATTGACCGTGCCGAAACAGGCACCGTCTCCTGTTTGGACTCGTGAGCCTGTTAACCATGCATGCTGCGTGGTTACAGTAATCCGTGTTCTTGGAGAACAGGGAAACGGATGCGGTGCAGAGCAAAACAAGGCAGGGGGAGGGTCGACGGGTACGTGCTCCTACTCTCCTCTGAACCACAACGGCCACAACAAGTACACATTGCTACTGCATCTTCTTCTAGCTCCCGTTAGTTAGATACTCTCAGCGACGAACAAGTTTAGGTCTACATGTAGACAACCACCAGCTGCGTGTCTGTACACCAACCATACGAGATCTGACAGGGGGTCACACGTGCAAGTGCAGTGGCCGGTCTCTACCTAACAACACTAAACACTAGGATACATAGGCTTAGGGGTGGATAACGAGTCAGCTTGGCTCGGCTTGTTCGAGTTCGAGTTGGCTCGTTAAGCTAACGAGCAAGCTCGACTCAGCCTGTTAAGTTAACGAGCCACAGAGTCAACTCGGCTCGACTCATTTACAAGCTCGAGCTAGCTCGTGAGCTAGAACAGAAAAAATAATATATATAATAATTAATTTTTAGTTAATTTTAAACTAATTTAACAATAGAAAATAGTAATTATACTTATAGTTTCGTAAACCACGTCAATGTAACACCTAATGAGCATAATTCATCATTCATCAATTCACAATTCACATACATGTTCATCAGTTTAACCCACAATTATATTTGCATAGACTAATTTAATACATAAACATAGTTCATTAATCATTATTTTAACAAATAAGCCATAGACACCTCACGTACATATAACATGCTCATCAATTATTCTGTAAATGATGTGCATATAGTTTCGTTTTGCTAGAATGTGGTAGCTTGTTTGGCTCACAAGCTGACTCGTTAACAAACCGAGCTAGAATGTCAGCTCAGCTCGTGAAAAAATTCAAACAAGCTGATCCGAGCTGAGTTGACCATGAACCAAGCGAGCCAATAAGCCACAAGCATTTTGTCCAGCCCTACATAGGCTACTACTAAGCTTACTGTCTTTTACTACTAATTACTCCTCGTGAAAAAATTAATTGTCCACCGATCATGCGCATTGTTCATCCTCACTAATACACTGGTGAGATGGCGCGAGGTTAGTTTCGCGGGACAGTCGACTCGACCGTCCTCGTCCACCGGAACCGGATGGATGGTGACGGACGGCAGGCTTATTTGCACACGGAACGCAACACCCACCAGGCAGCAGGCACTTGCGTGCGGAGGAGCGCGAAAGAGAAGGCAAGCCTTTCCCTACACGGTTTGGTGCTTCGCGCTCACCCTACTTGTTTGTTCTTTCAACGCCAGGAGCACAGTTTCCCGCTTTTTCCTGGCCTGGCCTGGCCCGCCTAGCAAGTTCCGTCTCAGCCAGTCCGTTGCTTCCTACTCGCGCCGTTGACTATACTTTTCTTTCTTCCAGATTTTTCTTTCTCT